>NC_081327.1:11846800-12154600 GCF_026419965.1 Kogia breviceps
GTACATGAACCTGGGCTGATTCTGAGAAGAACCACAGAACACCTGCACAGGTGGTACACAGGTTCACTGTGACCACACGGGACTCACTTGCTGCAGCGGTCACCTCCTTTGGGGCACGGCATGCCCTCAAGAGCAATGGAGCCTGATAGAACCTGACCCTCAGGTCTTCTCCAACAACTGGGGAGTAGATCCTGTCCCCAGTGGTAGTGACAGCCATGGAGCAAAGAGGAGGCACCGCCCAACATACAGCACAGGCTCTGGACACCAAAACACCAATCAAACCCCAATCAAAGGGATAGCAGCCAGCACACTCTGAGGAAAGATGTGGCTATCATTCAAACCAAAACCAGCCCTTGCACCAAAAATACTGGATTCACACAGTCTACACAGGGATGCTCCCACATAAAAACACCCCTTTGAGACCACAGCAGATAACTTTTTCTCCTAAATTCATAGAGGCAGAAAAAGTTAAGTAAAATGAAAAAGAAGAGGAGCTACTCATAATTAAGAGAACAAGAGAAATCCCGTGAAAGAATAATGAAAGAGACCTCACCAGACTACTAGACCCCGAGTTCAAAAAGAAGGTAATAAAAATACTAAAGGAATTAAGACAGATTATCGAGAGAAATGCAGATCATTGTAACAAGGAAGTAAAAACTATAAAGATGAACCAATCAAAATTAGACAATTCAATTGCCAGGGTAAAGACCAATCTAAAAGCAATGAATAGCAGAGTAAATGATACAAAAGAACAAATAAGTGATCTGGAGGATAGAATAATGGAAATCACCAAATCACAAAGACAAATGGAAAAAAAATCTATGAGATAATAAAGTTTGCAAATCTACACATAATAGGGGTTTCAGAAGGAGAGAGAGAAAGGGAGATAGAAAATATATTTGAAGAAATTATGCCTGAAAACTTCCCAAACCTAAAAAACGAAACAGATATCCAGGTACAGGAAGCAAAAAGGGTCCCAAACAAGATGAACCCAAACAGATCTACATCAAGACATATCATAATTAAAATGGAAAATTTAAAGATAAGGAGAGGATTCTAAAGGCAGCAAGAGAAAAACAAAGCCAGTTACAAGGGAACCCCCATAAGGCTATCAGATGATTTCTCTGCAGAAACTCTGTAGGCCAGAAGGGATTGGTATGATATATTCAAAGTCCTGAAACCTAGGATATTCTACCCAGCAAGATTATTATTTAGAATAGAAGGAGGGCTTCCCTGGTGGCGCAGTGGTTAAGAATCCTCCTGCCAGTGCAGGGGACACGGGTTCGAGCCCTGGTCCAGGAAGATCCCACACGCCATGGAGCAACTAAGACCGTGTGCCACAACTACTGAGCCTGCGCTGTAGAGCCCATGACCCACAACTACTGAAGCCCACGCATCGAGACCCCACGCACTGCAACAAAGAGTCCCCACTCACTGCAACTAGAGAAAGCCCGCGCACAGCAACGAAGAGCCAACACAGCCAACAGAAGGAGAGAATGAATTTTTCAGACAAGCAAAAACTAAAAGAATTTGCCAATACTAAACCTACCCTAAAAGAAATATTGAAAGTTCTTCTCTAAATAGAAAAGAAGCAAGGATCTATAGGAAAGGAAAAATCACAGTAGGAAAGGCAAATGTATAAAAGGATTGAAGATCACTTAAATAAGCCAGTACATGGATTTTAAAAAATAATAAAAAATTATAAAAGTGATTATACCTACAATTAACAGCAAAAGGATAAGCATGAAAATGTAAAATAGGACATAAAAGTTACAAAATGTGGAGGAGGGGAGTATAAAAATGTAGATCTTTTAGGATGTGTTTGAACTTCTATGACATCAGTGTAAAGCAAGTAGATACAGTTATGGCTCAACATACTTGAAATCCAGGGTAACCACAAATTAGAAACATACAAAAGATTAACAAAACCCAAAAAGAAAGGATCTCAAACATACTACAAAAGAAAAACCACAAAAGGGAAAAAAGAAGAAGAAATGAACAAAGAACTACAAAAACACTGGAAAATAAGGTTTAAAGTGGCAATAAGTACATACCTATCAGTAATTAAAAGTCAGTAGACTAAATGCTGTGATCAAAAGACACAGAGGGGCAGATTGGATTTTTTTTTAAAGACCCTTCAATATGCTGCCTACAAAAGACTCACTTCAGGGTGAAAGACACATACAGACTGAAAATGAGGGGATGGAAACAGGTATTCTATGCAAGTGAAAATGATAAAGCAAGGTAGCAATACTCAAATTAGCCAAATTGGCTTTAAAACAAAAGCTATAATGAAGGCCTAAGGATATTATATAATGATATAGGGATCAATACAAGAGGATATTATACTCATTAACATACATACACCCAATACAGGAGCACCTCAATATATAAAGCAGATAATTACAGATGTAAAGGGAGAAATTGATGGGAATACATTAATATTAGGAGATTTTAACACCTCACTGACATCAATGGACAAATCATCCAGACAAAATCAATAAGGCAACAGAGGTTCTAAATGACACAACAGACCAGTTGCAATTAATTGATATCTACAGGACACTGCATCCAAAAAACCCAGAATACACACTTTAAAAAAAAAAAAAAACCTTTATTTTTTAGAACAGTTTTACATTTATACAAAAATTGCAGGGCTTCCCTGGTGGCACAATAGTCCACCTGCCAATACAGGGAACACGGGACGGATTTGTGCCCTGGTCCGGGAAGATTCCACATGCCGTGGAGCAGCTGGGCCCGTGAGCCATGGCCGCTGAGCCTGTGCTCTGCAACGGGAGAGGCCCGCGTACCAAAAAAAAAAAAAAAACAAACAAACAAACAAACGCAAAGAGTTCCCATATACCCTAAGCCCAGAAGTAGTATGAACACTATAATTAATATTTTACATTTGTATGGTTACAGTTAAAGAACCAATACATTATTCTCAACTAAAGTCCATACTTCATTCAAATTTCCTTAGTTCTTAACATCCATTAACTGTTCTGAACACCAGACTTTTTTTTAAACATCTTTATTGGAGTATAATTGCTTTACAATGTTGTTAGTTGCTGTTGTATAACATAGTGAATCAGCTATATGTACACATATATCCTCATATCTCTTACCTCTTGCATCTCCCTCCCACCCTCCCTATCCCACCCTTCTAGGTGGACACAAAGCACCGAGCTGATCTCCCTGTGCTACGCAGCTGCTTCCCACTAGCTATCTATCTTACATTTGGAAGGGTATATATGTTCATGCCTCTCTCTCACTTCGTCCCAGCTTACCTTTCCCCCTCCCCATGTCCCCAGGTTCATTCTCTATGTCTGTGTCTTTATTCCTGTCCTGTCACTGGGTTCTTCAGAACCATTTTTGTTTTTAGATTCCATATATGTGTATCAGCATATGGTATTTGTTTTTCTCTTTCTGACTTACTTCACTCTGTATGACAGTCTCCAGGTCCATCCACCTCACTACAAATAACTCAGTTTCGTTTCTTCTTATGGCTGAGTAATATTCCATTGTATATATGTGCCACATCTTCTTTATCGATTCATCTGTCAGTGGACACTTAGGCTGCTTCCATGACCTGGCTATTGTAAATAGTCCTGCAATGAACATTGGGGTGCATGACTCTTTTTGAATTCTGGTTTTCTCAGGGTATATGCCCAGTAGTGGGATCGCTGGGTCGTAAGGTAGTTCTATTTGTAGTTTTTTAAGGACCCTCCATACTGTTCTCCATAGTGGCTGTATCAATTTACATTCCCACCAGCAGTGCAAGAGGGTTCCCTTTTCTACACACTCTCTCCAGCATTTATTGTTTATAGATTTTTTTTTTTTTTTTTTTTTTTTTTTTGGTATGCGGGCCTCTCACTGTTGTGGCCTCTCCCGTTGCAGAGCACAGGCTCCGGACGCACAGGCTCAGCGGCCATGGCTCACGGGCTTAGTTGCTCCGCGGCATGTGGGATCTTCCCGGACCAGGGCACGAACCCGTGTCTCCTGCATCGGCAGGCGGATGTTTATAGATTTTTTGATGATGGCCATTCTGACCGGTGTGAGGTGATACCTCATTGTAGTTTTGATTTACATTTCTCTAATGATTAGTGACGTTGAGAATCCTTTCATGTGTTTGTTGGAAATCTGTATATCTGCTTTGGAGAAATGTCTATTTAGGTCTTCTGCCCATTTTTCGATTGGGTTGTTTGCTGTTTTGATATTGAGCTGCATGAGCTGCTTGTATATTTTGGAGATTAATCCTTTGTCAGTGGCTTTGTTTGCAAATATTTTCTTTCATTCTGAGGGTTTCTTTTCGTCTTGTTTATGGTTTCCTTTGCTGTGCAAAAGCTTTTAAGTTTCATTAGGTCCCATTTTTAAATTTTTGTTTTTATTTCCATTTCCCTAGGAGGTGGGTCAAAAAGGATCTTCTTGTGATTTATGTCACAGAGTGTTCTTCCTATGTTCTCCTCTAAGAGTTTTATAGTGTCTGCCCTTACATTTAGCTCTTTAATCGATTTTGAGTTTATTTTTGTGTATGGTGTTAGGAAGTGTTCTAATTTCATACTTTTACATGTAGCTGTCCAGTTTTCCCAGCACCACTTATTGAAGAGGCTGTCTTTTCTCCACTGTATACTCTTGCCTCCTTTATCAAAGATAAGGTGACCATATGTGTGTGGGTTTATCTCTGAGCTTTCTATTTTGTTCCACTGATCTATATTTCTGTTTTTGTGCCAGTACCATACTGTCTTGATTACTGTAGCTTTGTAGTAGTCTGAAGTCAGGGAGTCTGATTCCTCCAGCTCCATTTTTCTTTCTCAAGATTGCTTTGGTTATTCGGCGTCTTTTGTGTTTCCATACAAATTGTGAATTTTTTTGTTCTAGTTCTGTGAAAAATGCCATTGGTAGTTTGATAGGAATTGCATTGAATCTGTAGATTGCTTTGGGTAGTAGAGTCATTTTCACAATGTTGATTCTTGCAATCCAAGAACATGGTATTTCTCTCCATCTGTTTGTATCATCCTTAATTCTTTCATCAGTGTCTTATCGTTTTCTGCATACAGGTCTTTTGTCTCCTTAGGTAGGTTTATTCCTAGATATTTTATTCTTTTTGTTGCAGTGGTAAGTGGGAGTGTTTCCTTAATTTCTCTTTAAGATTTTTCATCATTAGTGTATAAGAATGCCAGAGATTTCTGTGCATTAATTTTGTATCCTGCTACTTTACCAAATTCATCGATTAGCTCTACTAGTTATCTGGTAGCATCTTTAGGATTCTCTATGTATAGTATCATGTCATCTGCAAACAGTGACAGTTTTACTTCTTTTCTGATTGGGATTCCTTTTATTTCTTTTTCTTCTCGGATTGCTGTGGCTAAAACTTCCAAAACTATGTTGAATAATATTGGTGAGAGTGGGCAACCTTGTCTCGTTCCTGATCTAAGAGGAAATGGTTTCAGTTTTTCACCATTGAGAACGATGTTGGCTGTGGGTTTGTCATATATGGCGTTTATTATGTTGAGGTAAGTTCCCTCTATGCCTACTTTCTGGAGGGTTTTATTTTTTAATCATAGAATACACTTTCTCTTCAAGTGTGAATGAAGAAAAAAAAAAGGGTAGGGGGATTCCCTGGCAGTCCAATGGTTAGGATCCATTACTTTCACTGCTTGGGCCTGGGTTCAATCCCTGGGTGGGGAACTAAGATCCCACGAGCCATATGGAACGTTCTCTAGGATAGATCACATACTAAGTCACAAATCAAACCTCAACAAATTTAAGAGGAAGAAATATTTCAAGCATCTTTTCTGTTCAGAAAAGTAATAAACCAGAAATTAACCACAGAAATAAAAATGGGAAAAAAATACATGGAGACTAAACAACATACTATTTTTAAAAAAACAATGGGTCAACAATGAAATCAAAGAAGAAATCAGAAAATACCTCAAGACAAACAACAATGAAAACACAACCTTACAAAAATCTATGGGATCCAGCAAAAGCAGTTCTAAGAAAGAAGTTCATAGAGATACAGGCCTTCCTCAAGGAACAAGAAAAATCTCAAATAAACCACCTAACCTGCCACCTAAAAGAATTTTAAAAAGAAGAACAAACAAAATCCAAAGTCAGCAGAAGGAAGGAAATAACAAAGATCAGAGGGGAAATAAATAAAATAGAGATAAAAAACAATAGAAAAGATCAATAAAACCAAGAGCTGATTTTTTTGAAAAGATAAACAAAAATCAAGAAATCTCTAGCCAGGCTCTTTAAGAAGAAAAGAGAAACAACCCAAATAAGCAAAATAATAAGAAGAAATAACAACCAATACCACAGAAATACAGAAAATAATAATAATGAAAGAATATTATGAACACTTATCTGCCCAAAAACTTGAAAATCGAGAAGTTTCTAGAAACATACAGCCTGCCAAAACTGAGTCAAGAAGAAACATAATTTGAACAGACCAATCACTAGAAGTGAAATAGAATCTGTAAAAAAGCAAAACAAAACAAAAACAAACAAAACAAAAAACTCCCTGCAAACAAAAGTCCAAGACCAGATGTCTTCACTGGGGAAATCTACCAAACATACAAAGTAGAACTTACACCTATCCTCCAAAAAATTAAAGAGGAGGGAACACTCCCAAATTTATTCTATGAAGCCACCATCACCCTGATACCAAAACTGGACAAAGACACTACAAAAAATAGAAATTACAAGGCAATATCTTTGATGAATATAGATGCAAATATCCTTAACAAAATATTAACAAGCCAAATCCAACAATACATAAGAAGGATCACACATCACGATCAAGTTGGATTCATTCCAGGGTTGCAAGAATGGTTCAACATATGCAAATCAATGTGATGCACCACATTAACAAAAGAAAAGGCAAAAACCACATGATCATCTCAATACATGCAGAAAAAGCATTTGATAAAAGTCAACATCCATTCATGATAAAAACTCTCACCAAAGTAGGTATAGAGGGAACATATCTTGACATAGTAAAAGCCATTTATGACAAACCCACAGCTAACATAATACTCAATGGTGAAAATCTTAAAGCCTTCCCACTAAATTCAGGAACAAGACAAGGATGCCCAATTCTCACTACTTCTATTTAACATAGTATTGGAAGCCCTAGACACTGCAATCATACAAGAAAAAGAAACAATAGCTTTCCAAATTAAAAGCGAAGAGGTAAAACTGTCATTATTTGTAGATGACATGTTACTCTTTAGAGAGAACCCTACAGACTCCACACAAAAACTACTAGAACTAATAAATTAATTCAGCAAGATTGCAGGATACAAGATTAATATACAGAAACCTATTACATTTCTTTAACTGACAATGAAATATCAGAAAGAGAAAGTTAAAAAAAATCCCATTTAAAATCACATAAAATATATACCTAGGAATAAACTTAACCAAGGAGGTGAAAGATCTATACACTGAAAACTATAAAACATTGATAAAGGGAATTGAAGATGATCCAATGAAATGGAAAGATATCCCATGCTCTTGGATTGGAAGAATTAGTATTGTTAAAATGGCAATACGACCCAAAGCAATCCACAGATTTAATGCAATCCCTGTCCAAATACCCATGACATTTTTCACAGAACTAAAACAAATTATCCTAAGATTTAGATGGAAACACAAAAGACCCAGAGTTGCAAAAGCAATCCTGAGGAAAAAGAACAAAGCTTGAGGTATAACTCTTCCAGACTTCAGACCATACTACAGAGCTATAGTAATTGAAACACTGTGGTATTGGCACATAGATTAATGGAACAGAACAGACAGCCCAGAAATAAACCCACACACCTACTGTCAATTAATCTTCGACAAAGGAGGCAGAATATGCAATGGAGAAAATCCAGTCTCTTCAACTAGTGGTGTTGGGAAAGCTGGACAGCTACATGTAAATCAATGAGATTAGAGCACTCTCTCATACCATATACAAAAATAAACTCAAAATGGTTTAAAGACCTAAACATAAGACATGACATCATAAAATTCCTAGAAGAGAAGATAGGCAAAACATCCTTGGACACAGATTGTAGCAATATTTTCTTAGATCTAGTATGATATCACTTATATGTGGAACCTAAAAAATAAAACTAGGGGTAGGAAATTAAAAGATACAAACTACTACATATAAAATAAATAAGCTACAAGGATATATTACACATCTTTAAGGAATGATGAATTTGTGCTCCAACTTCCTATCCTTACAGCTTGAGGAAGCTGGAGGAAGGAGGGAGGTGATTGAATTTCAGCCCTCTCCCTTTAATTTGCAACATTTCTACATCTTTTTTTAAACATCTTTATTGGAGTATAACTGTTTTACAATAGTGTGTTAGTTTCTCCTTTACATCAAAGTGAATCAGTTATACATATACATATGTTCTCATATCTCTTCCCTCTTGCGTCACCCTCTCTCCCACCCTCCCTATCCCACCCCTCTAGGTGGTCACAAAGCACAGAGATGTGATCTCCCTGTGCTATGCGGCAGCTTCCCACTAGCTATCTAATTTACATTTGGTAGTGTATATATGTCCCTGCCCCTCTCTACATCTTTTGAGACGGTCAAATGTTATTCCATCTTTAACCTATAAATGTGCTGGAATGCACTGGCAGATTTTCTAATGTTGAGATATTTGTACATTTCTGAAAGCAACCCTATCATTTAAAACATTGCTGAGAGTTCCGGCAGAGAGCCCGGTGAGAAGCGGATCATGGCCTTCTAGCCCGGGGCCCTCCAGGCCCTCTGGCCTCCGGTCGGCAGGTGAACTGCGGGGCCCCGGGACAGGCTCAGGCTGTGTCTTGCTGAGCCCCAGAGCCCTCGCCGCAGCCACCCACTAGCAGGGCCTGAGCCTGGAAGCAGCAACGAACTGCTCCCCCACCCCCACCTCCACGACCTGATGGCGGCGGCCCCCCGGAGCCCAGATCCCGCCCACCGCCGGGTCTCTTGACCCCACGCTGCAGGGGTTAGGAGGCCCGCAGGCCACCGACGACGACGTGGCGCCTTTGGGCGTTGGGCGTGGCAGGGCGAGAAGAATGGCGGCCACTGGAACACCGCGGAGGGAGGGCCGTTAGAGCCTCGAGGGCCCGGGAAGGTGGGTCTACGTGGACGCCAGCTCAGCCACCCTTAGGCCTTGGAGCCCACGCGGATCCGGGACCTGAGGTGACCTCTCTGGCCCAGCTGGACGAGACCTCACCTCTTCCAGACAACGACGGACAAAGGCCTTAACGGGCCCGGAAAGTGAGCGGACCCCCGGTCGACGACGGGTGGAGCGTTAGCGGGTCATCGGGTGGTTGGTCGGCGTTCTAACCAAGACCTCGACGTCGGAAGATAGAAATGGTAGAATAACGTACCACATGCGGCCAATAGGAAGTGCCAGCCACCCTTTGGGAATATTTACTGGCCGTTTATAGAAGGCCTGTGTATATAATACGGAAAAGCTGCTCTCAACTTTCCCCCCAAGCTTTCGAAAGAAAACTTTTCACTACATATAGATCTTCTAGATGTGAAGAGGTTGCCGACGTATGATAGAGTTAAAGTCACATGTCTTGTAAATGCCCATTTGTTTCTTTAAAAAAACCATAGAAAAGAAATGTCTTCTGGAAATGACTTTTCAAAATGGAGTTGTTTGACCACCTCTAGAGGCGACATCAGGAGCCACAGAGGTCCACGTTTGTTCAGTGGGTTAGAGGACATGGAATGGAAGACGTTGAGGAGGAAGAAAAGAAGGTTCTGTGCCAGACTGGTCACAGTTAGAAGACATTTGCATATTAGAACCATTGTTTTGTGTGTGCATTTTACTCCTTACTACTGTATATGCAGTTGACAATAAGTACTTTTTTGAAATATCTAGTCTTTCTAGATGTTCTAAACTGCCTGATATATGTTCAAAGTAGAGGTAGTAAAAAGACATTTTGTAAATATCTTTTTGTTAAAATTCATATGAAATGTTGTTTTTGGTGGGGAGGGGTGGCCAAACCACCTTTCTGAACAGTATGCAGTATGCACTGTGTTTGTGCACTGGCTCAAGGTTGGGGGAGGAGAAGGAAGTGCAAAGAGCTCTGTGCCAGTGTGCTTATAGTGAGGCAAGATTAACCATTGTCTTTTTTAAAGATGATCCAAAATCTTGGAAATAGAATAGACAAAATGCAAGAAACATTTAACAACGACCTAGAAGAACTAAAGAGGAAGCAAGCAATGATGATGAACAAAACAATAAATGAAATTTAAAATACTCTAGATGGGATCAATAGCAGAATAACTGAGGCAGAAGAACGGATAAGTGACCTGGAAGATAAAATAGTGGAAATAACTACTGCAGAGCAGAATAAAGAAAAAAGAATGAAAAGAACTGAGGACAGTCTCAGAGACCTCTGGGACAACATTAAATGCACCAACATTCGAATTATAGGGGTCCCAGAAGAAGAAGAGCAAAAGAAAGGGACTGAGAAAATATTTGAAGAGACTGTAGTTGAAAACTTCCCTAATATGGGAAAGGAATAGTTAATTAAGTCCAGGAAGCACAGAGAGTCCCATACAGGATAAATCCAAGGAGAAACACGCCAAGACAAATATTAGTCAAACTATCAAAAATTAAACACAAAGAAAACATATTAAAAGCAGCAGGGGAAAAACAACAAATAACACACAAGGAAATCCCCATAAGGTTAACAGCTGATCTTTCAGCAGAAACTCTGCAAGCCAGAAGGGAGTGGCAGGACATATTTAAAGTAATGAAGGAGAAAAACCTACAACCAAGATTACTCTACCCAGCAAGGATCTCATTCAGATTTGATGGAGTAATTAAAACCTTTATAGACAAGCAAAAGCTGAGAGACTTCAGCACCACCAAACCAGCTTCACAACAAATGCTAAAGGAACTTCTCTAGGCAAGAAACACAAGAGAAGGAAAAGATCTACAAGAACAAACCCGAAACAATTAAGTAAATGGTAATAGGAACATACATATCGATAATTACCTTAAATGTAAATGGATTAAATGCTCCCACCAAAAGACGCAGACTGGCTGAATGGATACAAAAACAAGACTCATATATATGCTGTCTACAAGAGACCCACTTCAGACCTAGGGACACATACAGACAAAGTGAGGGGATGGAAAAAGATATTCCATGCAAATGGAATACAGAAGAAAGCTGGAGTAGCAATTCTCATATCAGACAAAACAGACTTTAAAATAAAGACTATTACAAGAGACAAAGAAGGGCACTACATAATGATCAAGGGATCGATCCATGAAGAAGGTATAACAATTGTAAATAGTTATGCACGCAACATAGGCGCACCTCAATACATAAGGCAAATACTAACAGCCATAAAAGGAGAAATCGACAGTAACACAATCATAGTAGGGGACTTTAACACCCCACTTTCACCAATGGACAGATCATCCAAAATGAAAATAAGGAAACACAAGTTTTAAATGATCCATTAAACAATATGGACTTAATTGATATTTATAGGACATTCCATCCAAAAACAACAGAATACAAATTTTTCTCAAGTGCTCATGGAACATTCTTCAGGATAGATCATATCTTGGGTCACAAATCTAGCCTTGGTAAATTTAAGAAAATTGAAATCGCAACAAGTATCTTTTCCGACCACAATGCTATGAGACTAGATATCAATTATAGGAAAAGATCTGTAAAAAATACAAACACATGGAGGCTAAACAATACACTACTTAATAACGAAGTGATCACTGAAGAAATCAAAGAGGAAATCAAAAAATACCTAGAAACAAATGACAATGGAGATACAACGACCCATAACCTATGGGGTGCAGCAAAAGCAGTTCTAAGAGGGAAGTTTATAGCAATACAATCCTACCTTAAGAAACAGGAAACATCTCGAATAAACAACCTAACCTTGCACCTAAAGCAACTAGAGAAAGAAGAACAAAAACCCCCCAAATTTAGGGGCTTCCTTGGTGGCACAGTGGTTAAGAATCCGCCTGCCAGTGCAGAGGACATGGGTTTGAGCCCTGGTCCGGGAAGATCCCACATACTGCAGAGCAACTAAGACCGTGTGCCACAACTACTGAGCCTGCACTCTAGAGCCCACGAGCCACAACTACTGAGCCCACGTGCTGCAACTACTGAAGCCCACACACCTATAGCCCATGCTACGCAGCAGGAGAAGCCACTGCAATGAGAAGCCCATGCACCACAACAAAGAGCAGCCACACTCACCGCAACTAGAGAAAGCCCGTGCACAGCAACAAAGACCCAATGCAGCCAAAAATAAATAAATAATTTTTTAAAAAAATTTAGCAGAAGGAAAGAAATCACAAAGATCAGAAGAGAAATAAATGAAAAAGAAATGAAGGAAATGATAGCAAAGAGCAATAAAACGAAAAGCTGGTTCTTTGAGAAGATAAACAAAATTGACAAACCATTAGCCAGACTCATCAAGAAAAAAAGGGAGA
This sequence comes from Kogia breviceps, assembly GCF_026419965.1. Lineage (NCBI taxonomy): Eukaryota > Metazoa > Chordata > Mammalia > Artiodactyla > Physeteridae > Kogia > Kogia breviceps. The sequence continues at coordinate 11,859,277 of NC_081327.1, forward strand.
AGACTCAAATCAATAGAATTAGAAATGAAAAAGGAGAAGCAACAACTGACACTGCAGAAATACAAAAGATTATGAGAGATTACTACAAGCAACTCTATGCCAATAAAATGGACAACCTGGGGCTTCCCTGGTGGCGCAGTGGTTGAGAGTCCGCCTGCCGATGCAGGAGACACGGGTTCGCGCCCCGGTCCGGGAGGATCCCACATGCCGCGGAGCGGCTGGGCCCGTGAGCAATGGCCGCTGGGCCTGCGCGTCCGGAGTCTGTGCTCCGCGACGGGAGAGGCCACAGCAGTGAGAGGCCCGCGTACCGCAAAAAAAATAAATAAATAAATTTAAAAAAATTTAAAAAAATAAAAAAAAATAAAATGGACAACCTGGAAGAAATGGACAAATTCTTAGAAATGCACAAGCTGCCGAGACTGAACCAGGAAGAAATAGAAAATATGAACAGACCAATCACAAGCACGGAAATTGAAACTGTGATTAAAAATCTTCCAACAAACAAAAGCCCAGGACCAGATGGCTTCACAGGAGAATTCTATCAAACATTTAGAGGAGAGCTAACACCTATCCTTCTCAAACTCTTCCAAAAAATAGCAGAGGGAGGAACACTCCCAAACTCAGTCTATGAGGCCACCATCACCCTGATACCCAAACCAGACAAAGACGTCACAAACAAAGAAAACTATAGGCCAATATCACTGATGAACATAGATGCAAAAATCCTCAACAAAATACTAGCAAACAGAATCCAACAGCACATTAAAAGGACCATACACCATGATCAAGTGGGGTTTATTCCAGGAATGCAAGGATTCTTCAATATATGCAAATCAATCAACGTGATACACCATATCAACAAACTGAAGGAGAAAAACCATATGATCATCTCAATAGATGCAGAGAAAGCTTTTGACAAAATTCAACACCCATTTATGATAAAAACCCTGCAGAAAGTAGGCATAGAGGGAACTTTCCTCAATATAATAAAGGCAATATATGACAAACCCACAGCCAACATTGTCCTCAATGGTGAAAAACTGAAACCATTTCCACTAAGATCAGGAACAAGACAAGGTTGCCCACTCTCACCACTCTTATTCAACATAGTTTTGGAAGTTCTAGCCACAGCAATCCGAGAAGAAAAAGAAATAAAAGGAATCCAAATCGGAAAAGAAGAAGTAAAGCTGTCACTGTTTGCAGATGACATGATACTATACATAGAGAATCCTAAAGATGCTACCAGACAACTAGTAGAGCTAATCAATGAATTTGGTAAAGTAGCAGGATACAAAATTAATGCACAGAAATCTCTGGCATTCTTATACACTAATGATGAAAAATCTGAGAGTGAAATTAAGAAAACACTCCCATTTACCACTGCAACAAAAAGAATAAAATATCTAGGAATAAACCTACCTAAGGAGACAAAAGACCTGTATGCAGAAAATTATAAGACACTGATGAAAGAAATTAAAGATGATACAAATAGATGGAGAGATATACCATGTTATTGGATTTGAAGAAGCAACATTGTGAAAATGACTCTACTACCCAAAGCAATCTACAGATTCAATGCAATCCCTATCAAACTACCACTGGCATTTTTTTACAGAACTAGAACAAAAAATTTCACAATTTGTATGGAAACACAAAAGACCCCGAATAACCAAAGCAATCTTGAGAAAGAAAAATGGAGCTGGAGGAATCAGGCTCCCTGACTTCAGACTATACTACAAGGCCACAGTAATCAAGACAGTATGGTACTGGCACAAAAACAGAAATATAGATCAGTGGAACAAAATAGAAAGCCCAGAGATAAACCCACACACATATGGTCACCTTATCTTTGATAAAGGAGGGAAGGAAACACAGTGGAGAAAAGACAGCCTCTTCAATAAGTGGTGCTGGGAAAACTGGACAGCTACCTGTAGAAGTATGAAATTAGAACATTCCCTAACACCATACACAAAAATAAACTCAAAATGGGTCAAAGACCTACATGTAAGACCAGACACTATCAAACTCTTAGAGGAAAACATAAGCAGAACACTCTATGAAATAAATCACAGCAAGATCCTTTTTGACCCACCTCCTAGAGAAATGGAAATAAAAACAAAAATAAACAAATGGGACCTAATGAAACTTAAAAGCTTTTGCACAGCAAAGGATACCATAAACAAGACCAAAAGACAACCCTCAGAATGGGAGAAAATATTTGCAAATGAAGCAGCTGACAAAGGATTAATCTCCAAAATTTATAAGCAACTCATGCAGCTCAATTACAAAAAAACAAACAACCCAATCCAAAAATGGGCAGAAGACCTAAATAGATATTTCTCCAAAGAAGATATACAGATTTCCAACAAACACATGAAAGAATGCTCAACATCATTAATCATTAGGGAAATGCAAATCAAAACTACAATGAGATATCATCTCACACCAGTCAGAATGACCATCATCAAGAAATCTAGGGCTTCCCTGGTGGCGCAGTGGTTGAGAATCCGCCTGCCGATGCAGAGGACACGGGTTCGTGCCCTGGTCCGGGAAGATCCCACGTGCTGTGGAGCGGCTGGGCCCGTGAGCCATGGCCGCTGAGCCTGTGCGTCCGGAGCCTGTGCTCCGCAATGGGAGAGGCCACAACAGTGAGAGGCCCACGAACCACAAAGAAAATAAAAATAATAATAATAAAATCTATAAACAATAAATGCTCGAGAGGGTGTGGAGAAAAGGGAAAACTCTTGCACTGTTGGTGGGAATGTAAATTTATACAGCCACTATGGAGAACAGTATGGAGGTTCCTTAAAAAACTAAAAATAAACTACCATACGACCCAGCAATCCCACTACTGGGCATATACCCTGAGAACCATAATTCAAAAAGAGTCATGTACCAAAATGTTCATTTCAGCTCTATTTACAATAGCCAGGACATGGAAGCAACCTAAGTGTCCATCGACAGAGGAATGGATAAAGAAGATATGGCACATATATACAATGGAATATTACTCAGCCATAAAAAGAAACGAAATTGAGTTATTTGTACTGAGGTGGATGGACCTGGAGTCTGTCTTACAGAGTGAAGTAAGTCAGAAGGAGAAAAACAAATACTGTATGCTAACACATATATATGGAATCTAAGGGAAAAAAATGTCATGAAGAGCCTAGGGGTAGGACGGGAATAAAACACAGACCTACTAGAGCATGGACTTGAGGATATGGGGAGGGGGAAGGGTAAGCTGTGATGAAGTGAGAGAGTGGCATGGACATACATACACTACCAAACGTACGGTGGATAGCTAGTGGGAAGCAGCCTCATGGCACAGGGAGATCAGCTCGGTGCTTTGTGACCACCTAGAGGGGTGGGATAGGGAGGGTGGGCAGGAGGGAGACACAAGAAGGAAGAGATATGGGAACATATGTATATGTATAACTGATTCACTTTGTTGTAAAGCAGAAACTAACACATCATTGTAAAGCAATTATACTCCAATAAAGATGTTTAAAAAAAAAGAGAGATGAATGGATAAAGAAGATGTGGTTTATAAAAACAATGGAATACTACTCAGCCATAAAAAAGAATGAAATAATGCCATTTGCAGCAATATGGATGGACCTAGATATTATCATACTAAGTGCAGTAAGTCAGAAAGAGAAAGACAAATACCATATGATATCACTTACAGGTGGAATATAAAATATGACACAAATGAACTTGTTTATGAAACAGAAATAGACTCAGACATAGAAAACAAACTTATGGTTAACAAAGTGGGGGAGGAATAAATCAGGATTTGGGGATTAGCAGATACAAACTACTATATATAAAATAGATAAACAATGAGGTCCTACTCTATGGCACAGGGAACTATATTCAATATCCTATAATAAACCATACTGGAAAAGAATATGAAAAAGAATATCTGCACATGTATAACTGAATCACTTTGCTGTACACCAGTAACTAACACAGCATTATAAAGCAACTATACTTCAATTAAAAAAACAAAGTTTTGTTTCAGAATTACTTTTGCTGTGTCCCACAGATTTTGGATTTTTGTGTTTCCATTTTTGTCTCTAGGTATTTTTTGATTTTCTGTTTGATTTCTTCAGGGACTCATTGGTTGTTTAGTAGTATATTGTTTAGCCCTGTGTTTATGGAGTTTTGGGGGAGGGTTGCAGTTTTTTCCCTTGTAGTTGATCTCCAGTATCATACTGTTACGGTCAGAAAAGATTTTTGATATGATTTAAGTTTTCTTAAATTTATTGGGACATTAATATAGCCTAGCATATGATCTATCCTGGAGAATGTTTCATGTACTCTTGAAAAGAATGTGATTTCTGCTTCCTGGACCTGGATGTCTGTTTCCTTTCCCAGGTTAGTTAAGATTTCAGCTATTATTTCTTCAAATACATTATATGCCCCTTTCTCTCTCTCTTTTCTCTTTCTGGGACCCCAAAGGTTAGGCTTGATGTTGTCCCAGAGGTCCCTTAAACTATCCTCAATTTTTTTTCATTATTTTTTGTTCAGCTTGAGTAATATCCACTACTCTGTCACATTAGGGGATCATCTAATCTACTGTTGATTCCTTCTAGTGTGTTTTTTATTGCAGTGATTATATTCTTTAGCTCTGTTTTGATTCTTCTTTATATCTTCTAACACTGTTAAACTTCTCAGTGTTCATCCATTCTCCTCCTGAGTTCATCGAGTATCTCTGTGATCATTACCTTGATCTCTTTTTCAGGTAGACTGCTCTCTCCACTTCACTTAGGTCTTCTTCTGGGGTTTTATACTGCTCCTTCATTTGAAACTTATTCCTCTGTCTCCTCATTTTGCCTAGTTCTTTGTGCTTGTTTCTATGTATTATACTAGGTAGGTTGATTATGTTTCCCAGCCTTGGAGAAAACATCCTACTGGGCCCAGCAGCACACTGTCTGCTGGTCACCAGAGCTATATGCTCTAGGGATACCTCCTATGTGGTCTCTGTGTGCCCTCTGCCATGGTGGGGCTGACTACTGTAGGTGTCTTGGTAGGTGGGACTGGGCCCTGGCCTGTTGGCTTCCAGGCTCTGACTTGTGTGGTGACCGCCAGCCCGCTGGCGGGCAGGACCAGGTCCTAGCACAGCTAGCTGCGTGGTCCAGCAGGGTCCCGAGGCTGGTGCCAGCATGCTGGTGGGTGTGGCCAGTCCTGGCATAGTTGACTGTGGGGCTTGGGGGGGTCCTGGTCACCCCCACCTTTTAAGGTTTTATTTTTCTTCATTGTCCATACAACAGAATAATAAGGATACCTGTGTATCCACCGTGCAGTTTAAACGATACATTTGTGTTTTGTTTTTCCTTTTTTAAAATTTATTTTCAAGATAACTGACGTTATATTTATTAGTTTAGGTGTACAACATAATGATTTGATATTTGTATATATTGCAAAATGACCACTGCAATAAGTGTAGTTAATATCCATCACCATACACAGTTATAAATGAGAACTTCAAAGACACTCTCTTAGCGACTTTCAAATATACAGTATAATATTTTTTTTTAGGGTCTTTGATATGTGTTACTCTTTTTTAACATCTTTGAGTATAACTGTTTTACAATAGTGTGTTAGTTTCTCCTTTACATCAAAGTGAATCAGTTATACATATACATATGTTCTCATATCTCTTCTCTCTTGCGTCACCCTCCCTCCCACCCTCCCTATCCCACCCCTCTAGGTGGTCACAAAGCACAGAAATGTGATCTCCCTGTGCTATGCGGCAGCTTCCCACTAGCTATCTAATTGACATTTGGTAGTGTGTATATTATTAACTATAGTCTCCACACTGTACATTACATCCCCAGGGCTTATTTTGTAACTGGAAGTTTGTGTCTTTTGACCACCTTCACCCATTTTGCCTCCTACTCCCACTCACCACCTTTGGCAACCAACGGTCTGTTCTCTAGAAATACTTTTGTTTTTAAATTTCAGAAGTAATCTATGCTTACTTCTGAAAAAGTGTTTTACATTGCAGCAAACCTCCCGCCTCTGGTCTCACACTCCAGCCATTGAGTACAGTGTTATGTGTCCCTGTGTTTGCAAATGTGTACTCACTTAAAGGCTGGGGTGGGGAGGCAGGTTACATAGACAAGACCACCCTGTCCACACGTTCTGCAGCTGTTCCTATCCTGGCCGATGGCTATGCCTTGGGGCTCCTTAGGTCAGCATCTGCAGCTTTACCACTTTCTTGTTTATCGTTGCATAGCGTTAGATGTTCAGAGAAGTGTTCACCCTTTCTCTTTTTTCATCCAGCTTTAGTGCCTAAGCATTTCTTCCTATCAGTCACTTATGTACTATTATCATTTAAGGGTTATTGTATCTTCTTCCATAAACTAGACAGGAGGTCCCTCATCAAGCTGAATTGTACAAAGAACAATGAAGTGAGAAGTCATTTTTACAGCCAATTTCAGGGATTAGCCAGCAGAATCCAAGGCCACTGCACTCACTAAGCTCTCTTTGGGAAACATTTATTCCATTTTAATCAAGCTGGATGCTTATTTTGTTGTTGTCATTTTTTTGTTTTGGTTTTTTTTTTGTAGATATTTTTAGGTTTACAGATAATTGAGCAGATAGCACCGAGTTCTCTTGTACCCTTCACACAACCCCTAAAAGCCTCTCCTATTATTAATATATTACATTAGTGTGGTACACTTGTTATAACTGATGAAACAATATTGGCACATTGTTAGTAACTAAAGTTGCCTTAGTTGTACAACACTCTTTGTGTTGTACAATCTGAGTTTTGACAAATGCATAATATCAGGTATCCACCATTACAGTATTAAACAAGTTAGTTTCAGTTCCCTAAACATCCCTTGTGGGACACCTATTCATCTCTCCTCTCCCCCACCCAACCCCCTGGCAACCACTGATCTTTTTACCACCTCTATAGTTTTGCCTTTTCCAGAATGTCATATGGTTGGCATCATTCAGTAAGTACACTTGGGACTTCTCTGGTGGTCCAGTGGTAAAGAATCCGCCTTCCAATGCAGGGGATGCAGGTTCGATCCCTGGTCAGGGAACTAAGATCCCACATGCTGCAGGGCAACTAAGCCCGCGTACCACAATTACTGGGCCCACGTGCCCTGAGCCCGCGCACCACAACTAGAGAGAGAAAACCCACACTCCACAACTAGAGAGAAGCCCACGCGCCACGACGAAGAGCCTGCATGCCTCAACAAAGCTCCGGCCTGCCGGAACTAATACATGACACAACCAAAAAAAAAAAAAAAAAAAAAAGGTACCCTTCACAGATTCACAGACTGGCTTCTTTCACTAAGCAATAGGTATTTAAGGTTTCCCCATGTCTTTTCATGGCCTGATAACCCATGGTTTTTTTTAAATCACTGAATAATATTCCATGGTATGGATGTACTAAAGTTTATTCATTCATCTACTGAAGGACATCTTGGTTGCTTCCAGTTTTGGGCAATTATGAATAAAGCTTCTATAAACATTCATGTGCAGTTTTTGCATGGACATATGTTTCCCATTAAGATAAATACCTAGGAGTTTGATTGCTGGATCATATACTTTGTTTAGCTTTGTCGGAAATCGCCAAACTGCCTTCCAAAGTGGCTACATTAAAGCTCCTCACATTTTACATTCTTGCTAGTATTTGGCATTGTCAGTTTTAAGTCATTCTGATAGGTGTGTAATGGTTATCTCACTGGTGTTGTAATTTGCAATTCCCTAATGATGATATATGATGTTGAGCATTTTCATATGCTTATTTGCCATCTGTATATCTTCTTTGATGAGGTGCCCAGATAGTCTGGCCACTTTTAATTTGGCCTTTTGTATTCTTACTGTTGAGTTTTTAAAAATAAATTTATTTTTATTTATTTATTTTTGGCTGTATTGGGTGGGTCTTTGTTGCCGCACGTGGGCTTTCTCTAGCTGAGGCAAGCGGGGGTTACTCTTCATTGCAGTGCACAGGCTTCTCATTGCGGTGGCTTCTCTTGTTGCGGAGCATGGGCTCTAGGCGCGCGGGTTTCAGTATTTGCGGCATGCAGACTCAGTAGTTGTGGCTCGTGGGCTTAGCTGCTCCACGGCAGGTGGGATCTTCCTAGACCAGGGCTCGAACCCTTGTCCCCTGCATTGGCAGGCAGATTCTTAACCACTGCGCTGCCAGGGAAGTCTCTATTGTCGAGTTTTAAGAGTTCTTTGTAGAGGGGGATCAAGATGGTAGGGTAAGAGATTGTGGAGTTTAACCCCCTTCACAAACACATCAAAAATACATCTAAGAAGGACACTACATAATGATCAAGGGATCGATCCATGAAGAAGATATAACAATTGTAAATATTTATGCACCCAACATAGGCGCACCTCAATACATAAGGCAAATACTAACAGCCATAAAAGGGGAAATCGACAGTAACACAATCATAGTAGGGGACTTTAACACCCCACTGTCACCAATGGACAGATGATCCAAAATGAAAATAAATAAGGAAACACAAGCTTTAAATGATACATTATACAAGATGAATATACTTGATATTTACAGGACATTCCATCCAAAAACAACAGAATACACATTTTTCTCAAGTGCCCATGGAACATTCTCCAGGATAGATCATATCTTGGGTCACAAATCTAGCCTTGGCAAATTTAAGAAAATTGCAATCGTATCAAGTATCTTTTCTGACCACAATGCTATGAGACTAGATATCAACTACAGGAAAAGATCTGTAAAAAATACAAACACATGGAGGCTAAACAATACACTACTTAATAACGAAGTGATCACTGAAGAAGTCAAAGAGGAAATCAAAAAGTACTTAGAAACAAATGACAATGGAGACACGACGACCCAAAACCTATGGGATACAGCAAAAGCAGTTCTAAGAGGGAAGTTTATAGCAATACAATCATACCTTAAGAAACAGGAAGCATCTCGAATAAACAACTTAACTTTGCAACTAAAGCAATTAGAGAAGGAAGAACAAAAAAAACCCAAATTTAGCAGAAGGAAAGAAATCATAAAGATCAGATCAGAAATTAATGAAAAAGAAATGAAGGAAACAATAGCAAAGATCAATAAAAGTAAAAGCTGGTTCTTTGAGAAGATAAATAAAATTGATAAACCATTAGCCAGACTCATCAAGAAAAAAAGGGAGAAGACTCAAATCAATAGAATTAGAAATGAAAAAGGAGATGTAACAACTGACTGCAGAAATACAAAAGATTATTAGAGATTACTACAAGCAACTCTATGCCAATAAAATGGACAACCTGGAAGAAATGAACAAATTCTTAGAAATGCACAACCTGCCAAGACTGAACCAGGAAGAAATAGAAAACATGAACAGACCAATCACAAGCACTGAAATTGAAACTGTGATTAAAAATCTTCCAACAAACAAAAGCCCAGGACCAGATGGCTTCACAGGCGAATTCTATCAAACATTTAGAGAAGAGCTAACACCTATCCTTCTCAAACTCTTCCAAAAGATAGCAGAGGGAGGAACACTCCCAAACTCATTCTATGAGGCCACCATCACCCTGATACCAAAACCAGACAAAGATGTCACAAAGAAAGAAAACTATAGGCCAATATCACTGATGAACATAGATGCAAAAATCCTCAACAAAATACTAGCAAACAGAATCCAACAGCACATTAAAAGGATCATACACCATGATCAAGTGGGGTTTATTCCAGGAATGCAAGGATTCTTCAATATACGCAAATCAATCAACGTGATACACCATATCAACAAACTGAAGGAGGAAAACCATATGATCATCTCAATAGATGCAGAGAAAGCTTTTGACAAAATTCAACACCCATTTATGATAAAAACCCTGCAGAAAGTAGGCATAGAGGGAACTTTCCTCAACATAATAAAGGCCATATATGACAAACCCACAGCCAACATCATTCTCAATGGTGAAAAACTGAAACCATTTCCACTAAGATCAGGAACAAGACAAGGTTGCCCACTCTCACCACTCTTATTCAACCTAGTTTTGGAAGTTCTAGCCACAGCAATTAGAGAAAATAAAGAAATAAAAGGAATCCAAATCGGAAAAGAAGAAGTAAAGCTGTCACTGTTTGCAGATGACATGATACTATACATAGAGAATACTAAGGATGCTACCAGAAAACTACTAGAACTAATCAATTAATTTGGTAAAGTAGCAGGATACAAAGTTAATGCCCAGAAATCTCTGGCATTCTTATACACTAATGATGAAAAATCTGAGAGTGAAATTAAGAAAACACTCCCATTTACCATTGCAACAAAAAGAATAAAATATCTAGGAATAAACCTACCTAAGGAGACAAAAGACTTGTATGCAGAAAACTATAAGACACTGATGAAAGAAATTAAAGATGATACAAATAGGTGGAGAAATATACCATGTTCTTGGATTGGAAGAATCAACATAGTGAAAATGACTGTATTACCCAAAGCAATCTACAGATTCAATGCAATCCCTATCAAATTACCACTGGCATTTTTTACAGAACTAGAAAAAAGAATTTCACAATTTGTATGGAAACACAAAAGACCCCGAATAGCCAAAGCAATCTTGAGAACAAAAAATGGAGCTGGAGGAATCAGGCTCCCTGACTTCAGACTATACTACAAGGCCACAGTAATCAAGACAGTATGGTACTGGCACAAAAACAGAAATATAGATCAATGGAACAGGATAGAAAGCCCAGAGATAAACCCACACACATATGGTCACCTTATCTTTGATAAAGGAGGCAAGAATATACAGTGGAGAAAAGACAGCCTCTTCAATAAGTGGTGCTGGGAAAACTGGACAGCTACCTGTAGAAGTATGAAATTAGAACACTCCCTAACACCATACACAAAAATAAACTCAAAATGGGTTAAAGACCTAAATGTAAGGCCAGACACTATCAAACTCTTAGAGGAAAACATAGGCAGAAAACTCTATGACATCAATCACAGCAAGATCCTTTTTGACCCATCTCCTAGAGAAATGGAAATAAAAACAAAAATAAACAAATGGGATCTAATGAAACTTAAAAGCTTTTGCACAGCAAAGGATACCATAAACAAGACCAAAAGACAACCCTCAGAATGGGAGAAAATATTTGCAAATGAAGCAACTGACAAAGGATTAATATCCAAAATTTATAAGCAACACATGCAGCTCAATAACAATAAAACAAACAACCCAATCCAAAAATGGGCAGAAGAACTAAATAGACATTTCTCCAAAGAAGATATACAGATAGCCAACAAACACATGAAAGAATCCTCAACATCATTAATCATTAGAGAAATGCAAATCAAAACTACAATGAGATATCATCTCACACCGGTCAGAATGGCCATCATCAAAAAATCTACAAACAATAAATGCTGGAGAAGGTGTGGAGAGAAGGGAACCCTCGCACTGTTGGTGGGAATGTAAAATGATACAGCCACTATGGAGAACAGTATGGAGGTTCCTTAAAAAACTACAAATAGAACTACCATATGACCCAGCAATCCCACTACTGGGAATATACCCTGAGAAAACCATAATTCAAAAAGAGTCATGTACCAAAATGTTTATTGCAGCTCTATTTACGATAGCCAGGACATGGAAGCAACCTAAGTGTCCATCAACAGATGAATGGATAAGGAAGATGTGGCACATATATACAATGGAATATTACTCAGCCATAAAAAGAAATGAAACTGAGTTATTTGTAATGAGGTGGATAGACCTGGAGTCTGTCATACAGAGTGAAGTAAGTCAGAAGGATAAAAACAAATACCGTATGCTAACACATATATATGGAATCTAAAACAAAAATGTCATGAAGAGATTAGTGGTAGGATGGGAATAAAACACAGACCTACTAGAGCACAGACTTGAGGATATGGGGAGGGGGAAGGGTAAGCTGTGACGATGTGAGAGAGTGGCAGGGACATATACACACTACCAAATGTAAATTAGATAGCTAGTGGGAAGCTGCAGCATAGCACAGGGAGTTCACCTCTGTGCTTTGTGACCACCTAGAAGGGTGGGATAGAGAGGGTGGGAGGGAGGGTGACACAAGAGGGAAGAGTTATGGAAACATATGTATATGTATAACTGATTCACTTTGTTGTAAAGGAGAAACTAACACACTATTGTAAAACAGTTATACTCAAAATGTTAAAAAATAAAATAAAATAAAATAAAATAAAATAAAATAAATACATCTACATGTGGAACAATTCACATGGAAACCTAACTGGAAACTGACAGAAGAGCTCCTATACAACGAAGGCTGCAAGAAAGATTCCCACATAATCGGGTAGGATGGGAAGGAAGGCATCGAGTTGGGACCTGTGCCCCTGCAGGGGGGATTAAGAGGAAAAGGGAGATCACACAGGCAGACACCCTGGCGAGTGAGCGGGCCAAGCCACAGACTGGACCTCCCAGTCCTGGGGTCCTACGTGGAGAAGACAAGCCCCTTTGGCTGCTTGGAGAATCACTGGGATAGACGCAAGGGCTGGAGAAGCCCAGAATCCACTCATGAGGAGTGCGTGGGAGCTGGCTTCCCACTAGACAGGGTGGAGAGAGGTCTGCCCCAGTGGCTGCCGCCTTGCCACGTTCCCAAATCCAAACTAAGTGAACCCCCTGGCCCCACTCACGTCATGCCACAGCTTGGCACTGGATCTAGGGCAGCCAGGTGCTGGGAAAAGACTCGAACTAGGGGTGCAGAGGCAGCCTGAGGGCCCGGGGAGTAGTCCAGGTGAGGCAGCAGTAGCCATCGCTGGCACTTACTAAAACAGCGCCGCAGATGCAGCCAGACCTTACAGCTGCACAGCCACTGGAACCCCAGTGACCACCATGCCATGGTCCCCACTCCCAGCTGGGCGAGTGCTTGGGCTCCACACCAGAACCTTGCACTAGAGCTGGGGCAACCACAACAGGGGAAAAGACGCAAACTTGAACTGCACCCGAGTGGAGCCTTAGATGCCTATGCAGGCTGCACCCTGGACCTCTAAGTGCACAATCTCCACTTACTTCAGCACTCCCCTCCTTTGGGGCAGAGGCCCCAGAGTGGGGGAAAGGACATGAAACACACTTAAAGGGAACAGAGCCAGCTTGAGCCTGACCTGCAGGGCTTCCACTCCAGCAACTCGGGAGCAGAACCCAACTCTGAGAGGTCGGCCACAGCCATGGAGCAGAGCGGAAGTTCGGCCTCACACTGTGCAGACTCTAGCTCCCCCAACACCACCCACACCCCTATCAAGGTGACAGTGCCCAGCATACCGTGAGGAAAGGCGTGGCCAGCACCCCCATCGTATCCAGCCCTTACAAAGACATTGGGCACACACAGTCTATGTAAGACACTCCCACATAAAAACACCAACCTTAAGACCACAATAGATAACTATTCCACCTAAACTCACAGAGCACGTTAAGTAAAATAAAAAGGCAGAGGAACTACCCTCAACTGCAAGAACAAGATAAAACCTCAGATAAAATAATGAAACAGAAATAATCAGTCTACCAGAAAATGAATTCAGAAAGTTAGTAATAAAAATGAATTAAGAGAATTGATCTTAGCACAGATCCTTTTAACAAGGAACTAGAAACTATAAAGAAAATCAAAAATAGAGATAAAAAGCACTCTAGAAGCAGTGGATAGCAGACTAAATGACAGAAGAATGAACAAGTGACCTGAAAGGTAGAATAATGGAAATTGCTCAATCAGAACAGCAGAAAACAAACGAAAAACCAACAGCAACATGCGAGATCTATGGGACCATATAAAATGTGACAACCTACCCATAATAGGAGTTCCAGAAGGAAAAGAGAGAGAAGAGATTGAAAACATATTTGACAAAATTATGGCTGAAAATTTCCCAACCGAAAGAAGGAAACAGATACCCAGGTACAGGAAGAACAGAGGGTCCCAAACAAGATGAACCCAAACAGACACACACCAATGCATATCAAAATTAAAATGGCAAAAGTTAAAGATCAAGAGGATTCTAGGGCTTCCCTGGTGGTGCAGTGGTTGAGAATCCGCCTGCCAATGCAGGGGCCGCGGGTTCGTGCCCCGGTCCGGGAGGATCCCACGTACCGCGGAGCGGTTGGGCCCGTGAGCCATGGCCACTGAGCCTGCGCGTCCGGAGCCTGTGCTCCGCAACCGGAGAGGCCACGACAGTGAGAGGCCCGCGTACCACAAAAAAAAAAAAAGAGGATTCTAAAGTCAGCAAGAGACACACAAAGAGTCATATATAAGGGAATCCCCATAAGGCTATCAGCTTTCTCTGCAGAAACTTTTCAGGTCAGAAGAAAGTGGCATGATATATTCAAAGTGCTGAAAGGGAAGAACCTGCAACCTAGGATACTCTAGCCAGCAAGATTATTATTTGGGATAGAAAGAGAGGGACTTCCCTGGTGGTGCAGTGGTTAAGAATCTGCCTGGCAATGCAGGGAACACAGGTTTGATCCCTGGTCTGGGAAGATCCCACATGCCACAGAGCAACTAAGCCCGTGTACCACAACTATTGAGCCTGCGCTCTAGACGCTGTGAGCCACAACTACTGAGCCTGCACCCCTAGAGCCCATGCTCTACAACAAGAGAAGCCCATGCACCACAATGAAGAGCAGCCCCCACTCGCTCGCCACAACTAGAGAAAGCCTGCACGCAGCAATAAAGACCCAACACAGCCAAAAATTAATTAATTAATTAATTTTAAAAAATAGACTAGAAAGAGACAGAAAGAATTTCTCAGACAAACAAAAACTAAAAGAACTAAACTAAAAACCTACCCTAAAAGAAATGTTGACGGGTCTTCTCTAAATGGAGGGAAATGAGTGTCAACAGGAAAGAGAAAAAATTCCAACAGGAAAGGTGAATATACAGTAAGGATTGAAGATCACTTAAACAAGCCAGTGTAGATGGAAAAAACAAAAAATTGTAAAAGCAACTATAACTACAATAAACAGTAGAAGGATAAGCATGAAGATGTAAAATATGACATAAAAACACAAAATGTGAAGGAGGGGAGTAAAAATTGTAGATCTTTTAGAATGTGTTTGAAATTAAATAATTATCAGTCTGAAGCAAGTGGGTATAATTATGGTTCAATATATATGAACCCCATGGTAATCACAAATCAAAAACCTACAACAGATAGACAACAACTAAAGAACTCAAGCATACTACAGAAGAAAATCATCAAACCACAATGGGAAAAACAAAAAGAAGAAGAAATGAGCAAAGAAGAACTACAAAAACAACTGGAAATCAAGGAATGAAATGGCAATAAGTACACACTGATCAATAATTATTTTAGCTCTGCCTGCGACCCTCAGGTGGGTTGATGTGAGGGTCCCTCTCAAGCCAAAAAGCCAGGACCTTTGCACAGCTCCGTCGACTCCAGTGGGTCCCCACCCCCTGGGGACCCCCACCTCCACCCCAGCCATGGGAGGGGCTCACTGGGCTGGTCCTCACCTACACAGATGGTGCAAACACTCTGAACAGTGTTGGTTTTGTATCAGTATGTTTGTGCAGTGATGAATGTATTTATTTCTCAGACTTGGTGAGAGTGAGCGGTAGACCGGGCTCCACCACCGCTCGCTCCCAGCTGACCAAGCCCACCACCGGGGCTCCTCCAGGACTGCAAAAAAGGTAAAGAAGAAAAGACGAACCTTTAAGCAAATACGAATCTCAGAGACTTGCAGCATAGCCATACGCCTCCGCCTGTGAAACGAACAATCTGGATCCAGACGGACTTTCAGAACCTCACACAGCCGTGTGTGTTAGCACCGTTGGTCACCAGCTGGGGGCCCTGGGCTGTCCCTGGCCTCCCCCCCAGCCCCACCCATCAGTATTCACTGGACTGGCCGTGTGCAGGAGTGCGATCGGGGCGGGTTGGCTGGGGAGGCGGACCCCAGCCACCCTCCCTGCGGCCGTCCTGAGTCGGGGTGAGGCCTGGGCAGGCGGGAGGGCAGGGTTCAGGACAGAGGTGGCCGCATCCGTCCCGTCCCCTTGGCTTGGGGGGGCGGGGGGCAAAAGCAGAGGCGCCAGGCCTCAGAACAGATCAGGGATCCCAGCCCTGCCAGCCCCGTGCAGGGACCAAGGCCCTCACTCTTCCCCAGAGCCAGGGTGGACATCATTGAACATGTGAACCCGATTCCAGGAGGGGGTGGTGGAGCGGGGCCTGACCAGAGCCTCAGTTTGACATTCCAAATCAGGGGGTGGGTATGCGCTGTGGGAATTGAGGCTGCCCGGGACCCTCTGCCTAGGACCACCCCACCCCAGGCTTGTCACCCCACTTTAATCTTCTACCGGGGACCCCTACCCCACCTTGCTATTTATTGCTGTAATTTATTGACCTCAGATATGCTGCACAACAGACCTCACTCAGGGCAGGGAGGATCCCCAGGGCTCCCCAGCCTCCACTTGGTGGGGCCCCATGGGGCCAGGTGCTGAGGGGAACCTCTCTATCCCCCCCATCCATCACTTGCTTCCCCCCTCCCCCATTGGGGGACCTCAGGTCGGGCACTGACCCGTTCACAAATACCTTGAGCGGGAGGGGGAGGGATGGTGTTATAGCTGTTTTGTTTAATGGGAACTGGAAGAGGGATCATGTCCTGCTATGTGCCCTTCTCAGGAAGGGGGGGACCACCATCGCACTCCTGTACTGGCCACTGCTACTGTCAGTCATCACACTGAGTTCACTTCCCTCAAGAGTTTGGATAAACTCAGGTCAGAGCTGCAGGTATGTAGCTCTCAAGTGTCACAGTAAAGCAGTTCACTGATCTCTCCATTCAGAAGTGTGCAGTGTACAGTGATGAGAAATTGTTATTTTGTGATCTTTTCATTAAAAGCTTGATTGAAAAAAATAATTACTTTAAATGGGCTACCTGCTCCTATCAAAAAATGTAGGGTGGCTGACTGGATTTTTTTTAAAAAACTTGCTACCTACAAGAGACCACTTCAGGGCAAAAGACACACAGAGACTGAAAGTGAGAGGAAGGAAAAAAGATATTCCATGCAAATGGAAATGACAAGAAAGCAAGGGTGGCAATTCTTATATCAAACAAAATAGACCTTAAGACAAAGGCTGCAATGAAAGACAAAGATATAATGATACAGGGATCAATACCGTAAGAGGATATTACACACATTAACATATACATGCCCAATACAGGAGCACCTAAATATGTAAAGCAAATACAAACAGATATAAAGGGAGAAATTGACAATAATACAATAACATAATAGTAGGAGACTTAACACCCCACTGACATAAATGGAAAGATCATCCAGAAAGAAAATCTATAAGGCAACAGAGGTCTTAAATGACACAATATGCCAGTTGGACTTAATTGATATCTACAGGACACTACATCCAAAAAAGAACATTCTTTTCAAGTACATATGGAACATTCTCCAAGATAGACCACATACTAGGTCACAAAACAAGCCTCAACAAATTTAACAGGATAGGAATTATATCAAGCATTTTTTTCTGACCACGATAGTATGAAACTAGAAATCAACTACAGAAATCAAAACAGGAAAAGAACAAACATGTGGAGACTAAGCATGTGGAGACTAAACACCATTGTACTAAAAAAACAATGGATCAACAATGAAATCAAAGAGGAAATCAGAAAATACCTCACAACAAATGAAAATGAAAACACAATTTTTCTAAATCTATGGGATGCAACAAAAGCAATTGTAAGAGGTAAGTTCAGAGTGAGATAGGCCTTCCTCAAGAAACAAGAAAAAAACTCAAACAACATAACCTACGACCTAAAATAATTAGAAAAGAACAAAGCCCAAAGTCAGCAGAAGGAAATAAAAAAAGTCAGAGAGAAAATAAAATAGAGATTAAAATAATAGAGAGATCACTGAAACCAAGGGATGGTTTTTCTGAAAAGATAAACAAAATTGATAGACCTTTAGCCAGGCTCACCAAGAATAAGAAAGGACCCAAATAAAATAAGAAATGAAAGAGGAGAAATAAGAACTGATACCACAGAGATAAAAAAGGCATAAGAGAATACTATGAAGTTGTATGCCAACAAATTGGACAAATTAGAAGAAATGGACAAGTTTCTAGAAACATACAGCCTGCCAAGACTGAATCAAGAAGGAACAGATAATTTTTTTTTGGAACAGATAATTTGAACAGACCAATCTCTAGAAGTGAAATAGAATCTAATTTAAAAAAAAAAAAAAACTCCCAGCAAACAAAAGTCTAGGACCAGATAGCCTCACTGGGGAATTCTACCAAACATAAAAACATAAACATATAACTATCCTTCTCAAACTATTCCAAAAAATTGAAAAGGAGGGAACTCCCCCAAATTCATTCTACAAGCCACCATTACCCTGATACCAAAACCAAAGACTCTACAACAAAAAGGAAATTACAGAGTAATATCTTTGATGAATATAGATGCAAAAATTCTCAACAATGTATTAGCAAACTGAATTAGACAGTACATAAAAAGGAAACTACACCATGATCAAGCTGGATTCATTCCAGGGTCACAAGTATGGTTCAAAAAACACAAGTCAATCACTGTGATACACCACATTTTAAAGGAAAGAAAAATCACATGATTATCTCAATAGACTCAGAAAAAGCATTTAACAAAATTCAACATTCATTTATAATAAAAAAAAAACTCTCATAAAAGTGGGTGTAGAGGGAACATATCTCAACATAATAAAAGCTATATAATGGGACTTCCCTGGTGGCACAGTGATTAAGAATCCTCCTGCCAATGCAGGGGACACGGGTTCAAGCCCTGGTCCAGGAAGATCTCACATGAGGAGAAGCGAGTAAGCCCACGCGCCACAACTACTGAGCCTGTGCTCTAGAGCCCGTGAGCCACAGCTACTGAAGCCCATGCACCTAGAGCCCTTGCTCTGCAACAAGAGAAGCCACTGCAAGGAGAAGCCTGTGCACTGTAATGAAGAGTAGCCCCCACTCACCACAACTAGAGAAAGCCAGCATGCAGCAGCAAAGACCCAACGCAGCCCAAAAAAAATTTTTTTTTAATTTTTAAGTACAATTTTTTTTTAAAAAAGCTATTTATGATAAACCCACAGCCAACATAATACTCAGTGGTGAAAAGCCGAAAGCCTTTCCAGTAAATTCAGGAACAAGACAAGGATGCCCATTTTAATCACTTCTATTTAACATAGTATTGGAAGTCCCAGCCACAGCAAATCAGACAAGAAAAAGAAATAAAATGTATCCAGTTTGGAAGGAAAGAGGTAAAACTGTCACTATTTGCAGATGACATGATACTTTATATAGAAAACCCCTGAAGTCTCCACCCAAAAAACCATTAGAAGTAATAAATGAATTCAGCAAGATTGCAGGATACATGATTAATATACAGAAATCTGTTGTATTCCTTTACACTAATAATGAAATATGAGAAAATAAAGTTTTTTAAAGTCCCATTTAAAATTGCATCAAGGACTTCTCTGGTGGCGCAGTGGTTAAGAATCCTCCTGCCAATGCAAGGGACAAGGGTTCGTGACCCGGTCCGGGAAGATCCCACGTGCCGCGGAGCGGCTGGGCCCGTGAGCCATGGCCGCTGAGCCTGCGCGTCTGGAGCCTGTGCTCCGCAGCGGGAGAGGCCACAACAGTGAGAGGCCCGCGTACCGCAAAAAAAAAAAAAAAAAAAAACTGAGGGAGGAATGTGGTAGCTGCGGTGGGGGGAGGAGAAATATTCTATAGTCCTATGATTAGGTCTGTCTTTTAGTGACTCTATGATTTCTGGACTATAAACTTCACAACTATTTCTCAGATTCCACCCGCCCTTAGGTTGGACAGGATGGCTAGAGAGCGCTGGAGTAGGCATTTCCCTTCTCCCATGCGGCTCAAGCTGAAGTTGGATATTCTCTTCCTGCAGGTTAGTGAGACTCCGATAATATACCCTAGCAGGTTAGGCTCTGGCTAGTTAGGTTGCCCTGAGGGCAGGCCTTGTTAAGAACAAAGTGCTCTAGCATATTTCAAAACAGTTCCAGGAGTTCCCTAGTTGCCTAATGGTTACTGCCATAGCCCAGGTTCAATCCCTGGTCAGGAAACTGAGATCCCACAAGCTGTGCAGCACAGCTAAAAAAAAGGGGGGGGTGGATTCCCTGGCAGTCCAGTGGTTAGGACTTGGCGCTTTTCACAGCCAGAGCCAGGTTCGATCCCTGATCCCTGGCTGGGGAACTAAGATGTTGCTTGGCATGGCCGAAAAAAAAAAAGGTTCTTTACTCTTCCCCGTGCTAGAAGCACAAGGGGGTTTTCCTCCACATTTAATGTGGGAACCTGGTCAAACTCCTCGAGGTAAATTCCACAATACTATATAGCAGCCCCTTTATGGCTGGGTCCCCCCTGGAGTTAACTCCCAGATTGTGCAACTTGTCCTCTACCAGTTTGTCGGCTATAATTTAGGTTTTCCTACCCTGGTACTGGTTCCCATGGTAGTTTCCCCTAGTCTCTGTTCCAGCAAGCAAAGACTTCATGTATTTGCCTGTCTCTCCAATCTTGGGAGGAGCAGTATGCCCTATGTCCTCCCCTCTATTCCTTTTTGTTTTTATTTTTACATTATTTTTAAAGGTATTTTTAATTTTTTTAATTAATTAATTTTATTTTTTAAATTTATTTTTGGCTGTGTTGGGTCTTCGCTGCTGCACGTGGGCTTTCTCTAGTTGCGGTGAGTGGGGGCTGCTCTACGTTGAGGTGCGTGGGCTTCTCATTGCGGTGGCTTCTCTTGTGATGCACGGGCTCTAGGCCCACGGGCTTCAGTAGTTATGGCTCATGGGCTCTAGAGCACAGGCTCAGTAGTTGCAGTGCATGGACTTAGGTGCTCTATGGCATGTGGGATCTTCCCGGACCAGGGCTCGAACCTGTGTCCCCTGCACTGGCAGGCAGATTCTTAACCACTGCACCACCTGGGAAGTCCCTCCCCCTCTCTCATATATTCAGGAAGAGTTGTTTGGTTTTTCAATATGTTCATCTTTTCACTTTTTGTTAGGATTGACTGGCAACTTCCAAGCACCTCACATGCCAATCAGAAACTGAAATTCTGAGGTCTGCCTTTTTATAATTAACATATCCCATTCTTTCCCCCTAGACCATACTCTGTGTCCTTCCCAGAACTATTTCCTTCCCCAGACAACCTGAGAGTTCTTAGATCAATTTAGCAATTTTCTTTGTCCATTTCCCGATTGAATTCATCAAATTCATCAATTATGAACCAACTTTAGCAGAAAGCATTCAAATAACAGGTAATAAGATTCAATGAAAGAGGGAGCAGCAGATCCACTTCAGGTGATCCTACTTGGACAAGGCTAGTCACCACCCACTGCCTCACCCGTAGGTGGGAGATACCCAGAACTGAAGAGGGGGTGCCGTGTGTCTGAGTTCATGAGGTGGGACCAGGAGCAAGACATTAATTACGAAACTGAGCAGGAACATGCAGGATACCCCCAGGCACAGACCCCCCCACCCCAGTTTCCCTGCCTCCTGTTTGCAGAAAAGCTTTAGTCTCCTAGGTCTTCCCCCAGTCCAAAGAGCAAATTTCATCAGAGAAGTGAGAAAATGCAGAAACAAAAACAGGCAAGCAAGACAAAATAATAATAGTTAACACCCATAAAACAAAGTCAAGGACCTTTAGTTCCTCTTAAAGGGCTACAGAAGGTATCCTGAGCCATATGCATGAGTTGTTTTGCAGATACTAAAACCCCACCAGGTGGAAGGCGTTAACTGCACGCCCACCACAAGCACACAGACCTCACTCACACTGGCTGGAACGAGAAGGTTGATGATGTTAACTCCTGAAATACCACCCTGTTACCAATGAATCAGAAGAATGTCCGTGAGCTGATCAGGGAGCCTGCATCTCTCTCCCTCATGCCGTCTTTAAAAACTCTCCTCTAAAAGCCATCAGAAAATCCAGGTCTTTTAAGCATTCGCCTTGCAGCAAACACTGTACTTTGCTTCACCACAACCCAGTGTCAAGAGATTGGCTTTGCTGCACCTTGGGCGAGTGGACCCAAGTTTGGTCCGGTAACAATTACAACGCATAAAGTTCTGTACACACGAGACTACGTATGCAGTATAAGTCATACATACAAAATTAAATAATCATCTTTTTAAATGTAATCATTTGCAAGATTATGGAGTACCTGCCTCATCTTGCTGCTTGGCCTCTGGGTTCAGCTTCAAAGAAAACACTGGCCTCAGGAAACTCAGAGCCTGAAAACATAAAAAAGAACCGTTTGTAACTCACAGAAATACATGGAAAGTTTGAAAACCACTATGAAAATGTACCGCAGAGCCTAGCTGCTCAAAGTGTGGTCTGTGGGCCAGCAGCATCTGCATTCCCTCGGAACTTGTTATAAATGCAGAATCTCAGGCCAACGCAATCACCATACCCAAGAAATCAATATATGCAGTTTAGACAGATTCCCAGGGAACTTAAAGGTACATCTGAGTTTAAAAAGCACCATCAGAGAGAGATACACAAGTATAAAATCTGTCTTTACCCTGAAACAGCCGCGCCTCTCTCCCTTGAAACCTTCTCAAGGAGAAATCTCCCCCTTTCTCACTCCTCTTACCTCTGAAATGGGAGCTGGGTTAAAAGTTCTCCCTCCACCTGTTGTGCATTCTAGGTTTCCTCCCCATCTTTATGCAAAATACTGCTTTCCCTATACCTTTACGTGGTGCACTGTTCCCCCCTGCATCACAGGCTTTCCCCATACCGCTAAGTGAGTTGAATTCAGGTGGGTGATGAGTTTATCTCTCCAGCCACTCAACTCAGGTAAATGACCTCCTTTCCCAGCCTGCCTTGCGAACACACTCAGGACATTGTTGTCACCTGGAGCTGGTCCAGGTGTATTGTCTTCACTTCAAACATCCACGTCTGAGTCAGTGTTGACCCTTCCCACTGATATGCTATCACTTCTCGATAAATCCAGCTCCTTCTATTCTGTCTTTTATACCCAACAGTCCTGCCACCCCTCATGACTGTCTTTCCCCCTTTCATTCATGTATTTCAGTCCCTCCTTCTACCCAGCCCCCATTCTCGTGGGGGTCATATCTCCATTCTAATTCTCCCGTCTTTTCTTCTCTCCCTCTCTTCATCCACTCCTCTCGTGCATAGACGTTTCAATGCACTTTTGCTCACTGTCGTCCTGATCAAATTCAGTGTGTCTCTCAAACTTTAGGTTGGGGGAGCCTAACTCAATTTATAGCTGATTTTGGAAGTGGAAGATGGGACACATTGTACACGGAAGAACCAAGATTGTAACTCTCTCTTCCTCTGCATCTCCTTCAACATTTCTCCTTATCACCCATAATTCCTGTTCTGCAATTCTCTGATTTGTCTGAACTTCTGTACTCTTTTCCAGGCACTTGGGCACTCAAATTGTGATATTGTTATTTATAATAAGAAATATATATATCGTCTTGGTCTCTGCTCCTGACGCAGAGCTCCTAAAACCCTTGGCATTTCCTGTGACGAGAGCCATAAAGGTGCTTTTCCCCGTGTTCACGAGGTGACTTCTGGAGGGTATCACTTTGGGAAGTATAAACATTTTGACAATATTAATTCTTCCAATCCATGAATGCTGGTTCTTTCCATTTAACTATGACTTCTCTAATTTTTATCAATTTTTTATAAATTTCAGTGTTCATGTGTTTTACCTGTTTGGTTAAGTTTATTCTTTTTTTAAAAAATAAATAAATTTATTTATTTATTTATTTTTGGCTGCATTGGGTCTTCGTTGCTGCACGCGGGCTTTCTTTTTAGTTGCAGCGAGCGGGGGCTACTCTTTGCTGTCGTGCGCAAGCCTCTCATTAAGATGGCTTCTCTTGTTGCCGAGCACGGGCTCTAGAGCGCAGGCTCAGTAGTTGCGGCGCACTGGCTTAGTTGCTCCACGGCATGTGGGATCTTCCCGGACCAGGGCTCAAACCTGTGTCCCCTGCACTGGCAGGCAGATTCTTAACCACTGCGCCACCTGGGAAGTCCCTCCCCCTCTCTCATATATTCAGGAAGAGTTGTTTGGTTTTTCAATATGTTCATCTTTTCACTTTTTGTTAGGATTGACTGGCAACTTCCAAGCACCTCACATGCCAATCAGAAACTGAAATTCTGAGGTCTGCCTTTTTATAATTAACATATCCCATTCTTTCCCCCTAGACCATACTCTGTGCCCTTCCCAGAACTATTTCCTTCCCCAGACAACCTGAGAGTTCTTAGATCAATTTAGCAATTTTCTTTGTCCATTTCCCGATTGAATTCATCAAATTCATCAATTATGAACCAACTTTAGCAGAAAGCATTCAAATAACAGGTAATAAGATTCAATGAAAGAGGGAGCAGCAGATCCACTTCAGGTGATCCTACTTGGACAAGGCTAGTCACCACCCACTGCCTCACCCGTAGGTGGGAGATACCCAGAACTGAAGAGGGGGTGCCGTGTGTCTGAGTTCATGAGGTGGGACCAGGAACAAGACATTAATTACGAAACTGAGCAGGAACATGCAGGATACCCCCAGGCACAGACCCCCCACCCCAGTTTCCCTGCCTCCTGTTTGCAGAAAAGCTTTAGTCTCCTAGGTCTTCCCCCAGTCCAAAGAGCAAATTTCATCAGAGAAGTGAGAAAATGCAGAAACAAAAACAGGCAAGCAAGACAAAATAATAATAGTTAACACCCATAAAACAAAGTCAAGGACCTTTAGTTCCTCTTAAAGGGCTACAGAAGGTATCCTGAGCCATATGCATGAGTTGTTTTGCAGATACTAAAACCCCACCAGGTGGAAGGCGTTAACTGCACGCCCACCACAAGCACACAGACCTCACACTGGCTGGAACGAGAAGGTTGATGATGTTAACTCCTGAAATACCACCCTGTTACCAATGAATCAGAAGAATGTCCGTGAGCTGATCAGGGAGCCTGCATCTCTCTCCCTCATGCCGTCTTTAAAAACTCTCCTCTAAAAGCCATCAGAAAATCCAGGTCTTTTAAGCATTCGCCTTGCAGCAAACACTGTACTTTGCTTCACCACAACCCAGTGTCAAGAGATTGGCTTTGCTGCACCTTGGGCGAGTGGACCCAAGTTTGGTCCGGTAACAATTACAACGCATAAAGTTCTGTACACACGAGACTACGTATGCAGTATAAGTCATACATACAAAATTAAATAATCATCTTTTTAAATGTAATCATTTGCAAGATTATGGAGTACCTGCCTCATCTTGCTGCTTGGCCTCTGGGTTCAGCTTCAAAGAAAACACTGGCCTCAGGAAACTCAGAGCCTGAAAAAACAAAAAAGAACCATTTGTAACTCACAGAAATACATGGAAAGTTTGAAAACCACTATGAAAATGTACCGCAGAGCCTAGCTGCTCAAAGTGTGGTCTGTGGGCCAGCAGCATCTGCATTACCTTGGAACTTGTTATAAATGCAGAATCTCAGGCCAACGGAATCACCGTACCCAAGAAATCAATATCTGCAGTTTAGACAGATTCCCAGGGAACTTAAAGGTACATCTGAGTTTAAAAAGCACCATCAGAGAGAGATACACAAGTATAAAATCTGTCTTTACCCTGAAACAGCCGCGCCTCTCTCCCTTGAAACCTTCTCAAGGAGAATCTCTCCCTTTCTCACTCCTCTTACCTCTGAAATGGGAGCTGGTTTAAAAGTTCTCCCTCCACCTGTTGTGCATTCTAGGTTTCCTCCCCATCTTTATGCAAAATACCGCTTTCCCTATACCTTTACGTGGTGCACTGTTCCCCCCTGCATCACAGGCTTTCCCCATACCGCTAAGTGAGTTGAATTCAGGTGGGTGATGAGTGTATCTCTCCAGCCACTCAACTCAGGTAAATGACCTCCTTTCCCAGCCTGCCTTGCGAACACACTCAGGACATTGTTGTCACCTGGAGCTGGTCCAGGTGTATTGTCTTCACTTCAAACATCCAAGTCTGAGTCAGTGTTGACCCTTCCCACTGATATGCTATCACTTCTCGATAAATCCAGCTCCTTCTATTCTGTCTTTTATACCCAACAGTCCTGCCACCCCTCATGACTGTCTTTCCCCCTTTCATTCATGTATTTCAGTCCCTCCTTCTACCCAGCCCCCATTCTCATGGGGGTCCTATCTCCATTCTAATTCTCCCGTCTTTTCTTCTCTCCCTCTCTTCATCCACTCCTCTCGTGCATAGACGTTTCAATGCACTTTTGCTCACTGTCGTCCTGATCAAATTCAGTGTGTCTCTCAAACTTTAGGTTGGGGGAGCCTAACTCAATTTATAGCTGATTTTGGAAGTGGAAGATGGGACACATTGTACACGGAAGAACCAAGATTGTAACTCTCTCTTCCTCTGCATCTCCTTCAAAATTTCTCCTTATCACCCATAATTCCTGTTCTGCAATTCTCTGATTTGTCTGAACTTCTGTACTCTTTTCCAGGCACTTGGGCACTCAAATTGTGATATTGTTATTTATAATAAGAAATATATATATCGTCTTGGTCTCTGCTCCTGACGCAGAGCTCCTAAAACCCTTGGCATTTCCTGTGACGAGAGCCATAAAGGTGCTTTTCCCCGTGTTCACGAGGTGACTTCTGGAGGGTATCACTTTGGGAAGTATAAACATTTTGACAATATTAATTCTTCCAATCCACGAATGCTGGTTCTTTCCATCTAACTATGACTTCTCTAATTTTTATCAATTTTTTATAAATTTCAGTGTTCATGTGTTTTACCTGTTTGGTTAAGTTTATTCTTTTTTTAAAAAATAAATAAATTTATTTATTTATTTTTGGCTGCATTGGGTCTTCGTTGCTGCACGCGGGCTTTCTTTTTAGTTGCAGCGAGCGGGGGCTACTCTTTGTTGTCGTGCGCAGGCCTCTCATGAAGATGGCTTCTCTTGTTGCGGGGCACGGGCTCTAGAGCGCAGGCTCAGTAGTTGTGGCGCACGGGCTTAGTTGCTCCGCGGCATGTGGGATCTTCCCGGACCAGGGCTCGAACCCATGTCCCCTGCATCGGCAGACGGATTCTTAACCACTGTGCCACCAGGGAAGTCCCAATTTCCATTTTATTCATCTCCTTTTTTTTTCTTTTCTCTTTGTTTTGTGGTACGCGGGCCTCTCACTGTCGTGGCCTCTCCCGCTGCGGAGCACGGGCTCCGGACGCGCAGGCTCAGCGGCCATGGCTCACGGGCCCAGCCGCTCCGCGGCATGTGGGATCCTCCCGGACCGGGGCACGAACCCGCGTCCCCTGCATCGGCAGGCGGGCTCTCAACCACTGCGCCACCAGGGAAGCCCCATCCCATTTCTTGATAACCACCTGATGATTCATAAACTGGTTCCCATACTCAGAGAGGGCAAAGAGAGACTGGAGAAAGACGTAGATCACGCTAGATTGGTGGGTGACAAGTTTAATGAGCAAAGAAACTTAGTTAAAAGGTTTGTCTTGGGTGGACACCAGACAAGTAGATCCCCACACCCACCCAACAAATCTTAAAATGTTTATACAGAGGACTTAACTGGGTTCAGTCACATGCTGACTTCGGATGGTCTCAGCAACACCTTACTCTCTCAAGGCTGTGTTCTTGCAAAAGCTTCCACTATGGGAAATGTGGGCAGGATGTACATTCCAAGGACAGAAGACGGGGTGAGGAGCCTCTCGTTGGCTGGGTCCGTCTCACAGGTCACATCCTCTGGATTACGTCCTCCGACATCACCTAAGCATCAGCGATGTGCGTGTCCACGCAGTAGGTGAGGGCTGGTGTTTGACGAAGTTGCAGCATCACTTCCTGCTCTTGAGGGCTCAGGCGTGGACTCTGCACAGCTCCATCAGCTGGGATTAGCATATGGGAAGACGCAGGGAGTCCTCAGCGGCAAAACTGCGGGTATCACCGACAGCCACGAGGGCTGCTTGGTACTCCTTGGTGATAGTGGATAAGGTCTTCCTGCTCTTCTTTTCTCCTCCAGTTGCGAGGTCACAGCCAAAGGGATCGCTCATGGCAGCAAGATATGTGGGATGGGAGGATGTGGTGACACAGGTAAAATGCTTCCATTTCCCATGGGGACCTTCTTGGTTTTTCTGTGCCCCCCACAGTTACTGCTGCTGCTGCTGTTTTAAATATTGAAGTATAGTTGATATATAACATTATACAAATTACAGTTGTACAATACAGTGATTCACAAATTTTTTTTTTTTTTTTTTTTTCGGTACGCGGGCCTCTCACTGTTGTGGCCTCTCCCGCTGCGGAGCACAGGCTCCGGACGCGCAGGCCTAGCGGCCATGGCTCACGGGCTTAGTTGCTCCGCGGCATGTGGGATCTTCCCGGACCGGGGCACGAACCCTTGTCTCCTGCGTCGGCAGGCGGATTCTCAACCACTGCACCACCAGGGAAGCCCTGATTCACAAATTTTAAAGGTTATACTTCATTTATACTTATTATAAAATATCTGCTCTATAACCCATGTTCAACGATGCTCCGCACTCTTTTCCACTGTGGCTGTACATTCCCGCCAACAGCGTACGAAGGTTCCCTTTTCTCCACGTCCTCGCCAACATTTGTTATTTGTGTTCTCTTAGGTGATGGCCATTCTGACAGGTGTGCGGTGGTCTCTCATTGTGGTTCTGATTTGCATTTCTCTGATGATCAGCCAGTTGAGCAGCTTTCCATGCGCCTGTTACCCTGCCACTTCTTAACTGAACTCCAGAGCTCTCCCAGAGCTATTCTCATCAGTGGATAATTATTACATCATTGGGTTTTGTCAGGTACAAGTGCTGGGACCACCTAGTCCACTATGTTGCTAATGTTACACTCCTAAATGCTTTTTTTTTTTTTTTTTTTTAGGAGATTAAGATGGTCCATGGGAAATAGGTATTTTTACATGGCATTGATGGAGCTATAGCTCCACTGGGGCAAGCTAGGAAACTAGTTGGTTTCTGCTATTTCTCCAAAGACACCCGATGACTGTCCTTTATACTGAAATTTGGTTAAGGAGGCACTTAGAGGACAGAAATTGCTGGTAATGATGAAAGATAGAAGGATTTATTCTTTCAGAAAAAAAAAATGAATTCCTGGACTGTGACCTGTTTAGACTGAAGTGGACCCCTTAAAGGTGTTTAGAAGTGTATCTCAGTTGATCAAGATTTGGATCGCAGAACTTTCTCAGGACCCATGGATGTGTCTGCCATCACTATGGAGATCAGCGCCTGCCGTCCTCCCTCAGCTGGAGCACGCTGGGAAGAGGTACTGATCCAGACCGCTGGGGTCGTCATCCTCAGGTAAGATGTATAATTGTATAAGTTGGTCCATGTCGTAAGGAGTGGAGGCCCAAGGAGGATCAGAGTCTCTGAAAGTTATCTGCTGGAGATCATCAGGCAGAAAATCACAGGATGAACTGCGGGGAGTGGCGACAGTCCCTTCGTGTTGCTCAACACACGAAGGCTCATGTAGTTCATTGTAGGAAGCAGCTGAAATGCTGGGACTCATGGCATGAGTGTTTCCGGAAGGGCCAGGTAAGGGCGTCTCTTCCCCTTTCACTGAAATGACCTGTTGTGGGTCTTGTAGGGACAGATTTCGCTGAGCTTGATCCTCCTTCCTCCTTTTGACACGCTGGTTTTTATACCAAGTCTGGGAAGGGAAGAGACGAGCAGGTTAATAAGGGGTGATGTGTCCAAAGCGGAATCGTCATGTACCTCAGAAATCAGGTTGCTTTGGTGTGTGAAAGTTACTCTCACATGTCTTCATATTTATTTGAGTGAGCAAAGTTCTTTCTATCCTCTCTGTCCTGGGATCCAGGGGGCAACGGGAGTGTAGGACTGGGCTAGCAATAGGTAGAATAGGACAGAACACTTTAAGCCTTGAACAGGAGGTATATTTAAGAAAGTGGGTTTTGTCTTGGTGGATACTCTGGGTTCTCAGAGAGAGGGTTCTGAAGCCTGAGAATATGGAGAGGGATTCTAGCTTGGGGTGCCTTCAGGATTCGTTCAGGGGTTCTTATGCCCTGAATACTCTGTGGGTACTTAGCCGCAAGGCATGTAGATAATTGTGAATGCCATGATTAAGGAGAACCTAGAAATAAACAGGAACAGACCCAAATGGGAGTATCTGAGATCCATCACCAAAGGATAACATCTAGCGTTGTGGGCCTGGAGTCAGAAAGGCCTGGGTTCAAATTCTAGCTCTTGTGTTTATAATTCTTGGAAGACAATTCCTCTCTGTGACCCTTAGTGTTCTTCAGTAAAAGGGGTGGTCATTAGAACAAATATATGAAATGCTTAACATCTGTTCTGGTGCATAGCAATTTTTCAAGCGATCAGAATTATACTGATGACTAAATGTGTGTGAAACTGTGGGTTAGGTGTGCTATCTGGCTATATAGAGAAAGACTCAGGGACATACCTTTATTATTGACTCATCAAGATGAATACTTGAAGAAAGTTCTTTTATGATGAACCAATTTGGGTACATGGTCTTTTCAAATGTATCTTTTAGTGCTCCAAGCTGTTCCCGGCTGAATTGAGTGCGGAGTCGGTGAGCTGAATTTGGCTTTTCTGTAAAAAAAGAAGAGACAAAAATCTTTCATAAAAGATATATCCAATAGGGAGGGTGGGAGGGAGGGTGACAAAAGAGGGAAGAGTTATGGGAACATATGTATATGTATAACTGATTCACTTTGTTGTAAAAGAGAAACTAACACACTATTGTAAAACAGTTATACTCAAATAAAGATGTTAAAAAAAAAAAAAGATATATCCAATAATAAAGGTAGTGGATAAATCACAAATAGTAAAATTGATTCAAAATTAATTTTGAGTCCAGAGATACATAAAATAAAAAGATGTAAAATGTGTCATCAAAAATATAAAACGTGGAAGGGGGAATTAAAAATATAAAGTTTGGGATGTGTTCAAAATTAAGTTACTGTCAACTTGAAAGAGACTGTCAAATACATAGTATATTATATATATGAACCTCATGGTAACTACAAAGAAAACACTTAACTACCTAAAGAAAATGACAAAAGATAAAAAACACTAAAGAAAACAATCAAACCACAAGGGAAGAGAAAGAGAAGAAGAAAGGAACAGAGAGGACTACAAAAATAGCCAGAAAATAATTTTTGAAATGGCAATAATTACATACCTATCAATAATTACTTTAAAGGTAAATGGACTAAACTCTCCAATCAAAAAACATAGGTGGCTGAATGGATAAATAAAAAAATTTTTTTAAAAAGAAGCAAGACCCTTCTATATGCTGCCTATAAAAGACACACTTCAAAACTGAAAACACTCACAGAATGAAAGTGAAGGGATCAAAAATATATAGACCATGCCGACGGGAAGGGAAAGAAAGCTGGGTATCAATACTTATATCGAAAAAATAGACTTTAAAACAAAAGATTGTAACAAAAGACAAAAAAGGAATTATAGAATAATAAAGGGGTCAATCCAACAAGAAGATATAACATTTGTAAACATTTCTGCCCCCAACACAAGAAGACATAAATATAGAAAGTAAATATTAAAGAAATAAAGTGAGAAACACACAGCAACAATAATAGTTAGAGACTTTAATATTACATTCTTAAGGAAACGACTGTCAAGCTAAAATTCTCTATGCAGCCAAATTTATCCTTCCACGTGAAAGACACTTTCAGATGCTCATAGGTTCAACCAACTTATCTTCCGTGTACTACACGAGGATATAGTTCAACCCAGCAAAATAAAGAACGGGGGGTCAGGGAGGAGGAATGTCCCTTGTGGTCCAGTGGTTAAGAACCCGTGCTTCCAATGCAGGGGGCATGGGTTCGATCCCTGGTTGGGGAGCTAAGATCCTGCATGTCACGCAGTATGGCAAAGAAAACAAAAACAAAAGGTGGGGCGGGCGGGCGTGGGTGGAAAGGAAGAAGAGAGGATCCACACAAAAGGGTGACAAGGGGAATTCCCAGGTTGAGTCCTCTACACCAGGCGTGGAAAGCAAGCAGAGCTGATTCCAGCAGGACAGAAGCACCTGTGTAAAAGACACAATAGGCCCCAAATGGAGGCATCTGTGCTAAGCCCCATGTCAACACACCAAAACTTAATACTTAACTGTAGTTTCAGCCCCTCTCAGGAATGTGACCTTTAATCAGTCAATCTAGAATTTCCTGACCAGCACTAGTGAGCTAATCTTCCCTCAAAGGTGACCCCTGTCTTCCCCCAAAGGTGACTCTGCCTGTTTATGACTTCCTTGTCTCACCCCTTTCTGCCTTTACAAACCTTCATTTCGGGGCTTCCCTCGTGGCACAGTGGTTAAGAATCCGCCTGCCAAGGCAGGCAACACGTGTTCGATCCCTGGTCCAGGAAGATCCCACATGCCTCAGAGCAACAAAGCCCGAGCACTGAGCCTGCTCTCTAGGGCCGGTATGCCACAACTCCTGAGCCCACGTGCTGCAACTACTGAAGCCTGTGTGCCTAGAGCCCATGCTCCGCAACAAGAGAAGCCACCACAATGAGAATCCCACGTATCACAACGAAGAGTTGCCTCCGCTCTCAGCAACTAGAGAAAACCCGTACGCAGCCAAAAAGCAAAACAAAAAAAACCTTCATTTTGTACAGCTCCTCGGGAGCTCCTTTCTTTTTCCTAGATGAGATGTTACCCCGTTCATGAATTGTTATAATAAATAACAATAATAAGAATAAATAAATAATAAAGCCAATTAGATCTTCAAATTTACTCCATTGAATTTTGTTATTTAACACACCATGTAAGAGACAATCGGGAAAATGGGTTCAATTGATTACCTGATGGGTTTGGGTAATCGGGGAAAAAAATACTGATAAATCACACAGTTGAAAATTAAGAAAGATGCATCTTAAGCACATGAGGAAAAAAGGAGAATATTAACACCCCAAATTGTGAAGTTTATGTTAGGTGAGTCATTCTGGTGTAAATTAATTCTGCAGGGAACAATATTTACATAAGTCTGATTAAAATAAATTGATATTGACTTAATCAAAATATTTTTTAATTTATTTCTTGGCCGCACCATGAGGCATGTGGGATCTTAGTTCCCCGACCAGGGATCAAACCTGTGCCCCCTGCTTTGGAAGCATGGAGTCTTAACCACTGGACTGCCAGGGAAGCCCCCAAAATATTAATGTTAAAATATTATTAAATTACTTTAACTAACCAATGTTAATCAAGTGTTAAATTATTATTAACCTCTATTAGTAAGGTATATAGAGTGAAAATGAGGAGGGCTGTGGCTATGGATCTAAAATCTTCATCTACCAAACTGAGAGGACAATACATAAAACTGATGAATGAACTACTATTTTCATTAGTTCAGTATCAAACAATAGGGATGGAACTTGTATCAGAAGAACCAGTTACAAGTTTTGATGAGTGGGCCTGTCGAGGCACAATACTGCTTTCTTCTATTATTAAAAGAAAATTGTTTTAAAAAAACAATTTAAGGGGATTTCCATGGGCCAGTAGTTAAGACTTTGTCTTCCACTGCAGGGGGTGTGTGTTTGATCCCTGGTCGGGGAGCTAAGATCCCACATGCCTCCGGGCCAAAAAACCAAAACATAAAACAGAAGCGATATTGTAACAAAGATAAAGACTTTAAAAATGATCTACATTTTTAAAAACTTTTTAAAAATCTTTAAAAATAAATAAACAGTTTAAAAAGAAAATACGTATACAATTATATTCACATCCCTGGACAAGAAGTACACTTCTAAACTAGGCTTTCCAAATACAATAATAAAAGGGAAATGTCGATAAATATCCCAACATCAACATTTAAAATATCTGGGCAATAGAACTCATGAGTAAATTTTAAAACACAAGCCACACATTGGGAGAATATATTTGCAACAAATATAAGAAATACATTATTGGTGTCTAGAATAAAACAAAAATGTTCTACTAAGCCTCAAGGGAAAAAAAAACCCACACTAGAAAAATGGCAAAGGAGAGAAGTGGAAAATCAGCATAAGAGAAAAGCAAAACTTAAAAATAGGGCTTCCCTGGTGGCGCAGTGGTTGAGAGCCCGCCTGCCGATGCACGGCACACGGGTTCGTGCCCCGGTCCGGGAGGATCCCACGTGCCGCGGAGCGGCTGGGCCCGTGAGCCGTGGCCGCTGCGCCTGCGCGTCCGGAGCCTGTGCTCCGCAACGGGAGAGGCCGCAGCCGTGAGAGGCCCGCGTACCGCAAAAAAAAAAAAAAAAAAAAGAGTGAAGAGTCTCAATTTCACTGGTTAATAAAGAAATGGAATTGGATCAAATTTCAAGTACCCACTATTAAAAACAAACCCCCCCATACGGAGTCACTTATGCTAAGCTCCACATCATCAAACAGAGACTTAATTTAGTTTCAACTCTCCCAGAAATGGAATCTTAAACCAATCAATCAGGAATTGCTCAATCAGCACTACTTAGGTAACTGCCTGATAGACTCCTGCCACCCCATAAAGGGAAGTAACCCTGCAATAATCAATCTTTTTGCCTTGTATAACTTCCTAGTTCCTGCTCCCTTCTGCACATAAAAATCATTCATTTTACACAGCTCCTCGGAGCTCCTTTTGATATGCTAGATTGGATGCTGCCTGATTCATGAATCACTGAATAAAGCCAGTAAGATCTTTAAAAATTTACTCAGTTAAATTTTGTTTTTTGAACACCACCAAAAAGTGCGCCCGTACGAGGTGTTTAAAAAGGTGGAGAGACAAAAACTCACATTACTGGTGGTGCAAATGGGGAAAACATTTGTATTCTACTACAAGTTAATCATTAAAGGGATGTGAAATTATACATAGTAGCCCATCTCTGGAAACCCTGCCTCCCAGGTAATTAAGCTAAAATATCTTTGTTTAGCTCACAGGAAACATCCTGACCAGGCCCACCTGTGAATGACTGCAGGAAGGAAGAAATTAACACATCCGCTCCGGAGGCCCATGGAAACCAGGAAATGTTTGACTCTACTCCCTGGCCTTTTAATATAAAAGCAGCCTGGGGCTTCCCTGGTGGCGCAGTGGTTGAGAGTCCGCCTGCCGATGCAGGGGACGCGGGTTCGTGCCCCGCTCCGGGAAGATCCCACGTGCCGCGGAGCGGCTGGGCCCGTGAGCCATGGCCACTGGGTCTGCGCGTCCGGAGCGTGTGCTCCGCAACGGGAGAGGCCACGACAGTGAGAGGCCCGCGTACCGCAAAAAAAATAAATAAATAAAAAATAAAGCCTGAACTCGGGTAAGGTGATTCTTCGGGACATAAGTCCACCGTCTTCTCGGTCTGCCGGCTTTCTGAATAAAGTCGTTATTCCTTGACCCAACAAGTCATCTCTCGATTTACTGGCCTGTTATGCGGCAAGCAGAATGAGCTTGGACTCCGTAACACTGGTGGTCCAGTTGCAAATTGTTTTTCAAATGCTCCCTGTTGGTATAACCCAGTGGTTCCCAAAACCGACAACCCGGTGTTGGCAAACCCAGGGGCTACCACAAAGTCTCAGCCCTCTCACCTTACTTTATCACAACCCAAACACTCAACCTCTAGCATCTTAAGCATACATTGCCTTTGCCCCAGCTTACCTGCCATGATATCTTTTAGAAGTGCAGTGATTCAACCAGGTGTTTCCTGACTGAATTGCCGTCTATGTGTCTGCTGGGCTTAGAAGCCTATTATTTAAGACAAATTTTAACAAAATCAAGTCTCTGCCCTACTCCTCCCTAATGCCACACCCTCCAATCATCCACTCAACACATGCTTATTGAGAACCTATTCTGTGCCTGGTGCTGTGCAGGGTCCTGGGAATAAACGTGTGAGTACAGATTTAATCTCTGACCTCAAATAGTGGAGGAAAATAAATGAAAGTCAAGGAAGAAATGAATAAAATGTTCAAAGCTGTCACTCAGGACAAAAGAGTAAGTAAACAGGGTGCTGGGAAAAAGAATAAGTTTTGTAAGACACCTGAAATCAGAAGGTGAAGAAGGGGTTCTGTGGGTGGGCAACTCTTGGCGTGACCTGGGGTGCAAGAATGAGGTGTCTAGGGGACAGCTTGTGGAGGAGATGGACTGTCAAAGCCCCCGATATCCAGTTCTGCCCAGCTTTCCCACACGAGACAGCAGCAAACTCGGGTGAAGAACTTGGCAGGGCTTAAATCGTAGAGGTCCTCGTAACTTACGTTAAGGAGTTTCGATTCTGGACAGTCGAAAGCCCATGAAGTATTCTAAGCAAGGGAACTTAACACACGAATTGAATTTTTAAAAAATCATGCCTCTCGGGACTTCCCTGGTGGCACAGTGGTTAAGACTTTGCCCTCCCGATGCAGGGGGCCCGGGTTCAATCCCTGGTCA
Source organism: Kogia breviceps (assembly GCF_026419965.1). Taxonomy (NCBI): domain Eukaryota; kingdom Metazoa; phylum Chordata; class Mammalia; order Artiodactyla; family Physeteridae; genus Kogia; species Kogia breviceps. The sequence goes on from NC_081327.1 coordinate 11,895,638, forward strand.
GGGAAGTAGATCCCGCATGCATGCTGCAACTAAGAGTTCGCACACCGCAGCTAAGGAGCCGGTGAGCCGCAACTAAGGAGCCCACCTACTGCAACTAAGACCCAGCACAACTAAATAAATAAATAAAATATTTTTTAAATAAATTTTTAAAGTAAATAAATAAGTAAAAATAACCATGCCTCTCTCTTGCCTCTTAGCTTCCCTTTCACTGGCCCTTTGTTCTTTATTTTTCTTCCACCTTCATTTATTTATTCTTCCTCAAGACGTTTTTCTCTGTGACGGGTCTTACTCGTGTATTTCGGTGAACATATGTAAGCATTTCTGTATTTTCTGAGGCGATTTTCCCAGGATCCAGACTTGGAGATTACTCTTTCCCAAAGACCATATGTACCTTGTTGAACTTATTTTTTAGTATGTACTCTGTTGAACTGGTCATTGGAGCCTCCTATAGTCTAGATATCCAGGTAGGGCTTGGAGTGGTTTTTTGTTTGTGTGAATAAACTTTTTATTATGGAATAATTTTAGATTCATAGAAAAGTTGCAAAGATAACAGAGTGTTTCCATATACACTTCATTCAGCTGCCTCTAATGTTAAGATCTTACATACCCAAGTACACTTGCCAAAAGAAATTCACATTGGTTTGTTATTAATAACTAAATTTCAGACTTTATTTTGATTACACCAGTTTTTCCACTAATGTCTTTTTTCAGACATTATTTTTTTAGAGCAGTTCTAAGTTCCACACAAAATTGAAAGTAAGATACAGAGACTTCCCATAAACCCTCGGCTGCATAGCCTCCCCATTATCTATGCCCCATTAGAGTGGTACATTTTTTAATAATAGATGAACCTACACTGACACATCATAATCATCCAAAATCCATAGTTTACCTTAGGGTTCACTCTTGGTGTTAGACTTCTTATGGGTTTGCACACGTGTAATAACGTATCCTATATGTTATAAGATATTATAACATATTTTATATACCATAATGATAAAATATTATGCAGGGGATTTTCACTGCCCTAAAAATCCTCTGTGCTCCACCACTCATCTCCCTCACGCTGGGTGTCCCCACAGTTTTACCTTTTACTGAATGTCCGATAGTCAGAATCATACACTATGTAGCCTTTTCAGATTGGATTCTTTCACTTACTAATCTGCCTTTAAGGTTCTTCCATTTTTCTCATGGCTTCGTTAACTCATATTTTTAGCACTGAACAATATCCCAGTTGTCTGGATGTACCACAGTTTATCCATTCACCTCCTGAGAAACACCTTGATTTCTTCCAGCTTTTGGCAATTATGAACAAAGCTGCTATAAACATTTATGTGCAGGTTTTCTATGGACAGAAGTTTTCAACTCCTTTGGGTAGACGTTTAGGAGCACATGGTGAATCACATGGTGAATCACATGGTGAGACTACATTTAGCTTTGTAAGAAAACATCGAACTGCCGTTCCAAAGTGGCTGTACCATTTTGCACTCCCACCAGCAATGAATGAAATTTCCTGTCTCTCCACATCCTCACCAGTATTTGGTGTGGTCCGTGTTCTAAATTTTAGGCATACTAAAAGGTTTGTGGTGGTATCTTGTTGTTTTAATTTACAATTCCCTAATGATATTTGATGTTACGCAACTTATTATAGATTTATCTGCCATCTGTGTATCTTCTTTGTTAAGGCATCTATTCAGATCTTTGGCCCATTTTTTTAAAAGTTATTTTACTTATTTATTTATTTTTGGCCGCATTGGCTCTTTGTTGTTGCTTGCAGGATTTCCCTGGTTGCAGTGAGTGGGGGCTACTCTTCCTTGTGGTGGGTGGGATTCTCACTGCGGTGGCTAGGCTCAGTAGTTGTGGCGCACGGGCTTAGTTGCTCCGCGGCATGTGGGATCTTCCCGGACTAGGGCTCAAACCCCTGTCCCCTGCATTAGCGGGTGGATTCTCAACCACTGCACCACCAGGGAATCCCATTTTGGCCCATTTTTAAATTGACTTGTTCTTATTATTATTGTTGCCTTTTTTTTCAGTGATATGTTTATTTAATTAGCTCAATCACATCCCCTTTTTTAACATCTTTATTGGAGTATAATTGCTTTACAATGGTATGTTAGTTTCTGCTTTATGACAAAGTGAATCAGTTATACATATACTTATATCTCCGTATCTCTTCCCTCTTGCGTCTCCCTCCCTCCCACCCCTCTAGGTGGTCACAAAGCACCGAGCTGATCTCCCTGTGCTATGCAGCTGCTTCCCACTATCTGTCTTACATTTGGTAGTGTATATATGTCCATGCCACTCTCTCACTTCGTCACAGCTTACCCTTCCCTCCGCCCCGTGTCCTCAAGTCCATTCTCTAGTAGGTCTGCGTCTTTATTCCCATCCTAGGTCCTTCTTGACTTTTTTTTTTTTTTAGATTCCATATATATGTGTTAGCATACGGTATTTGTTTTTCTCTTTCTGACTTACTTCACTCTTTATGACAGACTCTAGGTCCCTCCACCTCACTACAAATAACTCAATTTTGTTTCTTTTAGTGGCTGAGTAATATTCCATTGTATATATGTGCCACATCTTCTTTATCCATTCCTCTGTCGATGGACACTTAGGTTGCTTCCATGTCCTGGCTATCGTAAATAGAGCTGCAATGAACATTGTGGTACATGACTCTTTGAATTATGGTTTTCTCAGGGTATATGCCCAGTAGTGGGATTGCTGGATCGTATGGTAGTTCTACTTTTAGTTTTTTAAGGAACCTCCATACTGTTCTCCATAGTGGCTGTATCAACTTACATTCCCACCGACAGTGCGAGGGTTCCCTTGTCTGCACACCTTCTCCAGCATTTATTGTTTGTAGATTTTTTGATGATGGCCATTCTGACCGATGTGAGATGATATCTCATTGTAGTTTTGATTTGCATTTCTCTAATGATTAATGATGTTGAGCGTTCTTTCATGTGTTTGTTGGCAATCTGTATATCTTCTTTGGAGAAATGTCTATTTAGGTCTGTTTAGGTTTATTGTTGACTTTTAAGAATTCTTTTATTTTGGACAATAGTCTTATCAGCTATGTGTTCTGCAATTACTTTCTCCCAACCTATGGCTTGTCTTCTCATTCTCTTGAGAGTTTGCAGGGGTTTTTTTATTTTTATTTTGTTTTTTGTTTTACCAGAAGAGAGATTTTTTTTTGGCCAGTAGTTCTCAAACTTTAGGGTACATGAGAACCACCTAGAGGGCTTATAAAAACACACAAGGCGGGACTTCCCTGGTGGCACAGTGGTTAAGAATCCACCTGCCAATGCAGGGGACACAGGTTCAATCCCTGGTCTGGGAAGATGCCACATGCCGCGGAGCAACTAAGCCCGTGTGCCACAGCTACTGACCCAGCACTCTAGAGCCTGCAAACCACAACTACTGAGCCCGCGTGCCACAACTACTGAAGCGCACGTGCCCAGAGCCTGTGCTCCACAAGAGAAGCCACCGCAATGAGAAGGCCGTGCACCCCAACGAAGAGTATCCCCCGCTCGCCGCAACTAGAGAAAGTCCACGTGCAGCAACGAAGACCTAACATAGCAAAAAATAAATAAATAAATAAAATTTTTTAAAAAAACACACATAAGGCTGGGTCTCACCCTCAGAGTTCAGTATATATTGGGTTGGTCAAAATTTTTGTTACATGTTGTGGAAAACCCAAACGAACTTTTTGGCCAACCCAATATAATGTAGATATGGACTGAGACCCACAAATATACATTTTAAGAAGTTCCCAGATGCGCTGATTTATTGATCTGAATAACACACTTTGATGACCATTGTTCCTAGCAATCCCAGGGCAGTCTTTACATATATATGGAGACCTACTGGTGACTTCCTGGATGTACTATAAAGCCTTAGGACAACTCTGTATGTTATAAATATTTGCAACATCGAAATTTGATGGCACTTTTTTCTTTTAAAGAACCATTTTCATTTAGGTCATTGTAGAGTCTAGAAATTTTAGGAATACTCAGTTACCTTCTACTATAATACAATTTAATTTTAATGTTTTCTGAAATTGTGTGCTTTCCATAATTTGGAGAGAATTTGGTTTAGAAGGGGTCATTTGCAACCCTGTAAAATTCACAGGTGAGTCACACTGTGGGAGAGAATAGCTAGATATTCAGCAATCATATTTCCTCTTTCTGAGGCATGTAGAAAATACATATGAATATTGATCTGTAATTTTCCCTTCTAGTGATATCTCTGTCTGCCTTTGTTATCAGAGTAATGCTGGCCTCATAGAATGTTTTGTATAATTCAGCACTGAAGCCTTCTCATCTAGGAGGGCTTTAGTTGGGAGGTTACTGATTCAATCTCTTTACTTTTTTTTTTTTTTTTTTTTTTTTGGCAGTACGCGGGCCTCTCACTGCTGTGGTCTCTCCCGTTGCGGAGCACAGGCTCCGGACGCGCAGGCTCAGCGGCCACGGCTCACGGGCCCAGCCGCTCCGCGGCACGTGGGATCCTCCCGGACCGGGGCACGAACCCGCGTCCCCTGCATCGGCAGGCGGACTCTCAACCACTGCGCCACCAGGGAAGCCCTCGATCTCTTTACTTTTATAGTTCTGTTTATACTTTATATTTTCTTCCTGAGTCAGTTTTGATATGTTAAAAAAAAAAATGCCGAGTGGCCAGGATGGTAGAGTAGGACGACCCTGAACTCACCTCCTCTCGTGGGCACCAAAATTACAACTACTTACAGAGCAGCTATCTGTGAAAATGACCCAAAGACTACTTGAAAAGATCTACAAATAAAGATATAAAAAAGAATCCACAAGAAGATAAGTAGGAGGGGCAGAGATGCAGTATAGTCAAGACCAACACCCTTAGTTAGGCAACCCACAAACAAGAGGATAATTACAACTGCAGAGGTTCTCCCGAAGGAGTGAGGGGTCTGAGCTCCCCAACACAGGGGTTCTACATCAGAAAGACATACACCCATAACGTTGGGCTTTGAAGGCCACTGGGACTTACTTCGGGGAGAGTCAGAGGGCTGCAGGAAACAGAGACCCGACTCTCATGCTCTGAGACCCAGGGCAGGAGCAGCAATTTGAAAGGAACCTGTGTCAGACGCACTTGCTGATCTTAGAGAGCCTCCTAGAGGGGCAAGAGGAAACTGGAACTCACCCTGGGGAAACAGACCCTGCCAGCAGCCACTTTGGGGTGCTTATTCTACTCTGAGGACACTGCTACTGGCAAGTGTCATTTTGGAATCCTCCCTCTAGCTTATTAGCACCAGGACTTAGACCCACCCATCGGTCAGTTGGCACCAGTCCTGGGATACCCAATACCAAGCAGGTAGATGCCCTGGGACCTGGCCCCACCCACCAGAAGGTCCAGGACCCAGCCACACCCACCAGTGGGCTGGTACTAGCTCTGGGACCCGTGGGGCCCCACAGCTAGCCTTCAGGACACGGCCCTGCCCACCAGTGGGTGGCACCAACTCCAGGACCCACAGGACCCTGGAACAAAGACCCTGGGACACAGCTCCACTCACCAGTGGGCTGACACCAGCTCTGGGAACCCCAAGCCCTGCACAGAAATCCCAGGACCTGGCTCCACCCACCAGTGGTTCAGCAATAGCCCCAGGACACAGCCTCACTCAGCAGTGTGTGGGCAGCAGCCCCAGGACCACCACAACCCTGCAGCCAGCCAGGTCGGGACCCGGTTCACCCCCCACCAGGCTGGCACCAGCCTCGAGAAACCTTGGGCTCCTGAGCCGCCTGCCCCAGAATCTAGCCCCGTACAACAGCAGCACACCAGCTCTGGGACTCTGGCCCCTCAGCCATTCACACCAGAACCTGGCTCTGCCCACCAGTGGCCCAGCACGAGCCCCAGGACCCTTGGGGCTCCACAGCCAGCAGCCTCGTGTCCCAGTCCCCACCCACCAGTAGGTCGGCACAAGGACAGGGATTCCATGGGCCATGCAATCTCAGCTTCTTTGTTCTTCCCCTTGAAAAACAAAAACCAAAAAAACCCTAATTCAAAGACCAGGTCAGAATGGCTCTGAGATTTGTCTCAAACTCCCTTGCTTGGCACCCTTCTTTACTTTGCTGCAAACACACAGTGTCAGAATTTGTCTTTCTGTGCCTCAGGCACAAGAGTCCTTGCTGGTTACAAGTTGGCAACCATGAGGGACCTCTCAGTTTCCTCTGAGGTTAGTGTCCATGGCCTTGCTGGCCCTCTGCAGGTGCGGAGATTTCCATTTGCAGATCCAGCAGACGCCCAGGCCCCCTGGGGATCCCGCTGGGGAATTCCCTTTGCAACAGAGCATCAGCAAGCCTAGGCAATGTTTTGGGCATGCAGTGCAGGAACAGTTTTTGGATTGAAATACATCTTTCAGTAAACGGCCAGCATGACAGTTCAGGCCAAAAACATTTATCCTTGTATTATGGTGCCCTCCTAGGCCCATTGCCTGGTATTGGGGGAGAAACTGGGTTTGATAAAAGTAATAGGGCTTCCCTGGTGGCGCAGTGGTTGGGAGTCCGCCTGCCGATGCAGGGGACATGGGTTCGTGCCCCGGTCCGGGAAGATCCCACATGCCGCGGAGCGGCTGGGCCCGTGAGCCATGGCCGCTGAGCCTGCGCGTCCGGAGCCTGTGCTCTGCAACGGGAGAGGCCACAACAGTGAGAGGCCCGCGTACCGAAAAAAAAAAAAATCTCTTTATATATATAATTATGTATGTGTGTGTACACACATGTATAAACACACACACTCACACCCCATTGGTTTTGTTTCTCTGGAGAACCTCGACTAATACTTGGGTCCAATAATTATTTGTGGGTGAATAAACAAGTGAAAAGAAGCTCACATACAAAGTTGTATCCCTCCCTTACACGTCCCCAAACCTGTCCATCTCCTTCATAACCTCCTGAGACACTCTCACTCTGTCTCTATTTCAGGGACAGCACTTGAGATTTTGGCCACCTGGGCCCTTCCCAAAGCACACTCCTCATTCCATACGTGGGACAACTTTCCCTTTGTGCCAGATCCTCCCTTGATGTCTTCCCTATGAGCAAAAACCAAGTCCTGGTTCACACTAGGAAGATTTTATTATCATTCGCGTAAGTATGGCAACAGGGGGATGTCCTGGCATCTTCTGGGAGTTGCTCTGATCCTGCACATTGTAGACTATAACGGGGTGGATATTTTCACTGCAAGATCTTCTGGCCCTCAACATACTCCCACCGAAGTAAGCGCAATATCTCCCTTCACCTCCAGCATTTTTACAGACTGTGAGGGCAGGAGGTGGACAGAGACGTAGGTGGCCCTGTTATTCACCAACACCTAAGGAAAGAGATATACTGCCTGTGCGTTCAGAACAATTAGGCCTCCTCCTTCCCTTTCCTCTTTTCATTGCCTGTAAAAATTCTTTACTCCATAAAAGCAAAGCAGCTCAAACATCTCCTTCTCCAGGAAATCCTGCCATGACGCTGCCGTAGGGAATCACCCCTCGGGGTCCACTTCCTTTGCCTCCAGAGCTCCCCACCCCCGCTTCACCCTGATGACCACGGGCCTGCACTTCTCCCTCCACATTCCTGATCGTCCGTGAGAGCAAGAGACGTGGGCTTCAACTCTGAATCTCTGCTTGCGCAGCATACATGGCAACGCTCAAAGAGTGCGCTCAAGGATTTTCAGAAGTTGTGCTCAAGGATTTTCCTCCGGGATTGGACTTCCGCCATGCATAGGAGATGTGTTCTTGGCGCTGAGGCACAGAGGACTGGGGGAGAATTGGCCTGTGACGTGAGTATCTTCGATGAGGGAGATATGGTGGCCAGTAGGGATTGAGAGAGTTGATGTGTGAGCTGCAACTACAAACCTGGCCCATTTTTGTTGAGAAGACAAGACGGGTATCAGACTGGGAGGTAAGCTTTTGTGGTTGAGCCCTATGAGGAGGGAAGGACGTGGTAGGACATGGAATCAAATTGGTGTGTTGAGGTCAGATCAGAGGTGGACTCTGTCTCTCCCCCGCAGCCCCACCGCAGCCACGGTGCTCCAGGCCCCCCACCCCCCTTAGGGCCCACACACCCGGTATTCATTCTCCAGCACCCAAAATCGAAGCTCAAACGGCCGCCCTGGCACAAAGGGGTCAGAAGATGCTTTCTCTTCCTCCCTCCTTCCCCCTTCCTGGAAGCCATTCACCACCACCACGTCCTTCACGTAGACTCAGAAATGGAATGCGATGTCACCACCTTCCTCAGGACACACGTAGAAATTCACCACAAATTCTGGGTTCCCTCTGCAGGGACAAGAAGGTGGTTCCCTCAGTCAGGCCTTTACTACAGAAAACATGACCTCCTCAGGGACAAATACAGCCCTTCTCTCCCTCCGCCTCCCACCTCCATGTCAGAAACATCTACCTTTCTCGCTCTGACATCACACACACACACACACACACACACACACACACACACACACACACACACACACGAAATCCCGCCTGCAGTGTAATCTCTCACTTTTGCATGACTCACCTCAGTGCATTCTGGTGATGAAAGAATCTTGAACTGTTTCCGATGAGTGTCCCCAATACATGCTAACTAACGCTCTCCCCTTGTGCTTCACCCTCCATCACACATAAACTGGGATCTGCTCACCCACAGAGAAACAAGATCTGCCTTGATCTTCACCATACAACCCACACTCGGGGAAACAGACTGTCGGGAGGGGTTCGGCTATGGAAGAGGTGGATACATCAGTGAGTGACAGGCCAGTGTTTTCTCTCCCACACTGTTGCCCGGGCAGAATCAGGACATATAACATGGTTTTCTCTTGCAGCTCAGAGACGTTAGCAAACCTCCAACAAGGAGACATTAATCTGAGTCCAGACATGCGCTCAGAGGCACAGATACACATGTTACATACAAACACTTCCAAATCCAGAGGAAAATATACAAAAGGACAATCATGCATATCCAACGATTCCCACTGACACACATACGTACACATTCTCTTTCCCATTCTCTACCAGTATTCATTCAATGACTTGTGCCCAGTGACCTGGCACAAGAAGAGGTAACCAGATTCCCTCTTCCCATCCTTCATACCAAGGATTCCATAGTCTCCAGTTGGGTCTTTCTTCCCTGTTGAAACTGTTGTGTGCGAGTCTGTCTGGAGAAGGTGCCCTATAAATGCTGTTGGGAGGTGGGTCACCCCTGACCCTTTTGCTCAGGCTACAGAGCCCTGCCTTCTATTCTTTTGAAATTTCTGACTCTGAAAGTGTATTCAGTCCACACTATCCAAAGTCCACTGTGATGATAAGAAGCAGCTTCTAACTGGAGATGCTGATATGCTTAATCTAAGTGCAGTTCTAGGTGTCTACGGATAAGCCACAGTGATAAAATTCTAACGAAGAGCTCCCTGGCTATCCTGCTTCATAAGGTTGGTGCCCATGCCATGCAGCTGACTCTTTCTCTGACATCAACTCTACTCCAGAATCTTTGCTGGCAATTTCCCTATTCACCCTAGACTTGGAGGAACACACCACCTGGAAAAGGCTCCCAGCTCTGCCACTGTGGGACCTTATTAAAGAAATTTAACCTCTGCTAGACCCATTCTTCCTATATGTAAAATATTTGATGAACATAATCCCAAATCAAAGGGTTGTTAGTAAAGGAATCAGAGGGATCCATCCATTTATCTATTCATCCATCTATCCATTCATTTGACAATTGCTTATTGAGTGACTAATTGGCAGCAGGCTTTGTACTTATCTGCATAAATGGAAAAGAACAGATAAAAATCTTGCTCCACGGAGCTTATACTCCAGTTGGAAAATATATGCAGTAACTTTTAAAAATATAATACACAAGCAAAATATATAATGTATCAGAAGGGAATAGATGTCTTGAAAAAGATGTTGGTGGACTTCCCTGGTGGCGCAGTGGTTAAGAATCCGCCTGCCAGTGCAGGGGACACGGGTTCAAGCCCTGGTCCGGGAAGATCCCACGTGCCGTGCAGCAACTAAGCCCGTGCGCCACAACTACTGAGCCTGCGCTCTAGAGCCAGCAAGCCACAACTACTGAGGCCCACGCGCCTAGAGCCTGGGCCCCACAACAAGAGAAGCCACCGCAATAAGAAGGTCACACGCTGCAACGAAGAGTAGCCCGCGCTCGCCGCAACTAGAGAAAGCCTGCACGCAGCAATGAAGACCGAACGCAGCCCAAAATAACATGAATAAAATAAATTAAATTTTTAACAACGCTTAAGGAAAAAAGATGTTGGTAACGGAACAGAGCAGTCCACAGAGGGCTTAATTTGAAATAGGCTAGTTAAGGCAGTCCTCATTGAGGAGATGAGATTTGAGCAAAAGCTTGGAGAAGGTCAATGAAAGAGCCATGTGTATCTTGGGGAAGAACTTCCAGTCAGAGAGATCAGCTACCAACATGGACCACAATGTGAGAAGACAACTTGAAGTTTTGAGGAACAGCAAGGATGACAGTGTGACTGGAGTAAAGGGGGAGAGAGGCAGGTCTTGAACTCAGGATATGGAAAAGTAGACCACAGGACGTTTGCTTTAAGTGAGATGGGAGCCCAAGGTAGAGGAGAGGGATCTGGTCTCATTTATGTTTTTTTGTCTTTTTATAAACTTATTTATTTTTGGCTGCGCTGGGTCTTCGTTGCTGAACGCGGGCTCTTCTCTAGTTGCGGCGAGCGGGGGCTACTCTTTGTTGCAGTGCGCGGTCTTCTCATTGCGGTGGCTTCTCTTGTTGCGGAGCACGCTTCAGTAGTTGTGGCTCGCGGGCTCTAGAGCGCAGGCGCAGTAGTTGTGGCGCACGGGCTTAGTTGCTCCGCGGCATGTGGGATCCTCCCGGACCAGGGCTCAAACCCATGTCCCCTGTATTGGCAGGCGGATTCTTAACCGCTGCACCACGAGGGAGGCCCTCATTTATGTTTTAAAAGGATTTCCTCTGCTGCTGTGTGGAAAACAGACTGAAGGTGGACCTGGACAAAATAAGAGAGACTATTCATAAGGCTATGACAGGAAACCTGGAGAGCAGTGATGGGGACCTGGATGAGGCCTGTGGAAATGGAGTTGGTAGAATTGTGGAGTTCAGTAAAGAGTCTCCCACCCACAGCAGTGAAGCCTGCAAGCCTTACAACACTGGACATGGCAGAGGCTCCCCATTCATCCTCTCCCTACCCTCACAGTGATAGAGGCTATGAGTTCACCACCCCAGAAGAGCTCACCATCCCAGTGTCCCAGGCACTGAACCCAATGACACTGGCATCTGCAAAGCACCAAGAACCTTGGAGGCACCAGAAGTCATAATCAAGGCATGGAGCCTCACCTCTGACACAGACAGCGGAAGGTGGAAAGTGCTGCCTCTCTATAACCAGAGCCATCGCAGGCAAGAGAAACCAAAATCTTGTGCTATAGCACCACCTACTGGAAAAGCCTCTAATTTCTAACTTGTTGAATTGATAGAATCAAGAGGAAGAGTGTTTGCTATTTCAAACACAATTCATCAAGCACCATGAAGAAGCATGGTAACGCTGTACCACAAAAAGAAAATGCCAATTCTCCAGAAACAAAACTTAAAGTCAAGGAATACTGCAATCTAACTGATAGCGAATTTAATACCTATCCCTCTCAAACTCTTCTGAATTATGAAGAGGAGAGAACACTTCCTAACTCACTTTTTTGGGGCCAACATTACCCTGATACCAAAACAAGACAAAGACAACACACACCAAAAAAAATTCAGGCCATTATTTCTTATGAACATAGATGTAAAGATCCTCAACAAGGGAATTCCCTGGCAGTCCAGTGATTAGTACCCAGCGCTTTCACTGCCGGGGCCCAGGTTCAACCCCTAGTTGGGGAACTAATATCCCACAAGCCACGTGGTGCATCAAAAACAAAAATCCTCAACAAAATATTAGCAAGCTGAATAGAACATGTTACAGGATCATACACCATGGTCAAGTGGGCTGTATTCCAGGGATGCAAGGATGGTTCAACATCCAGATATCAATAAATGTGATACGCCACATTAAAAAAATAAAGGATAAAAACCATGTGATCATTTCAATAGATACAGAAAAGTATTTGCCAAGATTCAACCCCCAATAATGATAAAAACTCTCAATAAATTGGGTATAAAAGAAACGTACCTCAAAATGGTAAAGGCCACATATGAAAAACCCACAGTAAACATCATGCTCAAGGAAAGCTAAAGCTATCTCCCTAAAATCAGGAACAAGACAAAGATGCTGCCACTCTTATTATACATAATACTGGAAGTCCTAACCAGAGCAATTAGGCAAGACAAAGAAAAAAAGACATCCAAATTGGAAAGGAAAAAAGAAAACTGACACAATTTTTGTTTTGCTTTTTGTTGTTTGGTTTTTGGTTTTTTGTTTTGGTTTATTTTTTTAATATTTATTTATTTGGCTGCATCGGGTCTTAGTTGCGGCATGTAGGACCTTCATTGTGGCATACAGGATCTTTTGTTGAGACATGCGGGCTTCTCCCTAGTTGCAGTGTGTGGGCTTCTCCTTAGCTGTGGCGCACGGGCTCCAGAGTGCGCGGGCTCAGTAGTAGTTGCAGCACACAGGCTCAGTTGCCTCACAGTATGTGGAATCTTAGTTCCCCAACCAGGGATCGAACCCACGTCCCGTGCATTGGAAGACAGATTTTTAACCACTGGACCACCAGGGAAGTCCCTGACACTATTTTTGGATGTCATGATTTTATGTACAGAAAACCCTAACGACTCCATCAAAAATTATTATAAATTATAAATGAACACAGTAAAGTTGCAGGGTACAAAATCAACAGACAAAAATATGTTATATTTCTATATGCTAAAAATGAGCTAGCAGAAAGAGAAATTAAGAAAGAAATTGCAGGGAATTCCCTGGCAGTCCAGTGGGTTAGGACGCCGCATTTCCATTGCAGGAGGGATGAGTTCAATGTCGTGCAGCACAGCCAAAAAAAAAAAAAGAAAGAAAGAAAGAAAGAAAGCAATTGCCTTTACAATCACAACCAAGAGGATAAAATACACAGGAATAAATTTAACCAAGGAGGTGAAAGACCTGTACTGTACACTGAAAACTATACGACATTGAAAGAAATTGAACAAGACACAAATAAATGGAAACATAGCCCATGTTCATGGATTGGAAGAAATAACATCGTTAAAATGTCCATATTACCTATACAATTTACATACTCAATGCAATCCCTATCAAAATCTCAAAGACATTTTTTTACAAATAGAATAAAAAATTCTAAAATTTATATGGACCCACAAAAGACCCCCAAAGCCAAAGCAATCCTGAGAAAAAGGAACAAAAGTGAAGATCATACTCTCTGGTTTCAAACTATATTAAAAAGCCATGGTACTGGCAGAAAAACATGGTAATCAAAACCACATGGTATTGGCAGAAAAACATACATAATCAATGGAACAGAACTGAGAGCCCAATAAAGACACAGACCTACTAGAGCATGGACTTGAGGATATGGGAAGGGGGAAGGGTAAGCTGTGACAAAGTGAGAGAGTGGCATGGACATATATACACTACCAAACGTAAAATAGATAGCTGGTGGGAAGCAGCCGCATAGCACAGGGAGATCAGCTCGGTGCTTTGTGACCACCTAGAGGGGTGGGATAAGGAGGGTGGGAGGGAGGGAGATGCAAGAGGGAAGAGATATGGGAACATATGTATATGTATAAATGATTCACTTTGTTATAAAGCAGAAACTAACACACCATTGTAAAGCAATTATACTCCAATAAAGATGTTTAAATTTTTTTAAAAAAGTCCAATTGGTTTTTTTTTTTTACATTCTTAACACATTTTACTATATTGGCTGGAATGCTCTAAATTCAGGAAAGCTCTTGAGAAAATCGTCAATTCCCAACCCCTTAAAAAAGTGTGTTGAACCAGGAAAAAGAAAAGAAAAAATATAGAAGTAATGATCTGGACAGATACAAAACAGCATGCCTCAGTTCCTCCCATACCCTCAACTGCTACCTGGAGAAGAACTCTCAGAAAGCAGAATGTGTTTAAAATTCATCGCCCAAGATCTTGCCAGTGTAAAGAACCAATAACAACATTGATCTGGTGCCTCTATTCACTCTTTGCAGACCATTTTTTAAATTCCTAAGGTGTAATTATACATTTCACATGCATTTGTGAGATACGTTAACATTTCGTTTCTATCCCACATGAGTCAGGCTAAAGGTTTTCTAAATACTGTGTGTGGCACTAGAAACTTCATGGTGTATCAGGTCAGTATCAGTATTAAGCTACTGGACTCTATAATGAAATATCACAGAAAGACATTTACTGAAAACCAATATAAAAACCTGGCCCAGAAAGACCAGAACAGAAATATGCAATTTTTCTTGATTTAAGATGGTCAAAAGTGTGGTTTTTTTAAAAAAAGCTCTGCACACTGTTTAAGACAAGTATGTATTAGAAGCCTTTTCGTGTGCTGACTTTATCATGACAACTCTAGCTGATTCTTTCTTTTTTTTTTTTTTTTTTTAACATCTTTATTTGAGTATAACTGCTTTACAATAGTGTGTTATTTTCTCTTTTACAACAAAGTGAATCAGTTATACATATACATATGTTCCCATAACTCTTCGCTCTTTTGTCACCCTCCCTCCCACCCTCCCTATCCCACCCCTCTAGGTGGTCACTAAATACAGAGGTGAACTCCCTGTGCTATGCTGTAGCTTCCCACTAGCTATCTAATTTACATTTGGTAGTGTGTATATGTCCCTGCCACTCTCTCACATCGTCACAGTCTAGCTGATTCTTTATGAAGCGTTAAGGATACACATCTTCAGCAGTGCACATGAGAAATAAACTCTGAAAAAGGCAATTTCTTGGGTTTAGGAAGGACCATATTCTGGGAAGTACTTCTAGACTTTGAATGTTGAATAAGCCACTGAAGTGTGATATCTATATTATCCTTTTCTTTGCAAGAAATTGAATAGCAGCAAATTTCTCTATCCTGAATAGCAGACAGATTCATTTTTTTCAATTAGCTGTTTCTCATCCAAGGCATTAGGAAGATCTCTCTTGTTTCCGAGTACTAGCACTGGAATTCCTTTTAACTGTGGCTTATCCAGAAGATTATGTAGTTCATTTCGAGAGGCTTCTAACTTCTCACGATCTGCAGCATCTATCATGTAAACAATAGCGTTGACCCCTCTGCAGTACCATTCCCACATGCTCCGGAAGCGGGGCTGTCCTCCTATGTCCCAAATCTTCATTGTGACGTTACCTTTAGTTACTTCCCTCATGCTGAAGCCCACGGTAGGTATCATATCTTCACTCAATTGACCTGACGCGATGACAGGTCTTGCCCAAGTACTGCAGCCCTACCAGCGTCAGCTCCATCTCCTCCTTCCAGAAGAGCGAGCGGAACCAGTCCAGCAGGCGGGAGATGAGGGCCAGCATGCTGGCGGCCGGGAGGAAGGACGGACGGACGAGCAGGCAGGCACCGGTGGCGACGACCTCCACACAAGTGGGCCTCGGCCCGGACCCCCCAACGGCTCCTCGGGACCCCGGCGCGACGCTGGCGGGGACAGGCTGCCGGCGGCGAGGGCCAGTCCAATAGTTTAAAGATTAAAAAAAAAAAAATTGAGAGCCCAAAAAGAATCCACACATATATGGATAATGAATTTGTGAAAGGAGCAAAGAACATACAATGGAGAAAGGATACTCTCTTCAATAAACATGGGAAAATTGAACAGCCACGTGCAAAAAGAAAAAGAAACCATTACCTCATACCATACACGAAAATCAACTCAAAATCGATTAAATACTTGACTCTAAGACCTGAAACCGTAACACCCCAGAAGAAAACATAGGCAGTACACTGACTGACATCTGTCTTAGCAATATCTTTCTAGATATGTCACCTGACACAAGGGAAAGAAACAAAAGCAAAAATAAACAAATGGAACTACATCAAACTGAAAAGCTTCTGCACAGTAAAGGAAACCATCCACAAAACTGAAAGATAACCTACGAAATGGGAAAAGGTATTTGCAAATGATATATCCGGTAAGGGGTTAATATCCAAAGTATATAAAGAACTCCTACAACTCAACAAGAAAACAAACAACCCGATTAAAAAGCAGACGGGGTATCTGCCCGGTAGTGGCATTGCTGGGTCGTATGGTAGCTCTATTTTTAGTTTTTTAAGGAACCTCCATACTGTTCTCCATAGTGGCTGTATCAATTTACATTCCCACCAACAGTGCAAGAGGGTTCCCTTTTCTCCACACCCTCTCCAGCATTTATTGTTTATAGATTTTTTGATGATGGCCAATCTGACTGGTATGAGATGATACCTCATTGTAGTTTTGATTTGCATTTCTCTAATGATTAATGATGTCGAGCATTCTTTCATGTGTCTGTTAGCAATCTGTATATCTTCTTTGGAGAAATGTCTATTTAGGTCTTCTGCCAATTTTTGGATTGGGTTGTTTGTTTTTTTAATGTTGAGCTGCATGAGCTTCTTGTAAATTTTGGAGATTAATCCTTTGTCAGCTGCTTCATTTGCAAATATTTTCTCCCATTCTGAAGGTTATCTTTTCGTCTTGTTTATGGTTTCCTTTGCTATGCAAAAGCTTTTAAGTTTCATTAGGTTCCATTTGTTTATTTTTGTTTTTATTTCCATTTCTCTAGGAGGTGGGTCAGAAAGGATCTTGCTGTGATTTATGTCATAGAGTGTTCTGCATGCAGGATCTTTAGTTGCAGCATGCGGGATCTTTTTTTTTTTTTTTTAGTTACAGCATGTGGGATCTTTTTTTAGTTGCGGCATGCAGGCTCCCAGATGCGGCATGCATGCGGGATCTAGTTCCCTGACCAGGGATCAAACCCGGGCCCCCTGCATTGGGAGCACATAGTCTTAACTGCTGGACTACCAAGGAAATCCCTAAACTTGTTTTCATTCATTAAAGATTAATCCTATCCAATACAAATTTTAAAAAAAACGATTAATCCTAGATCAACATGATACTTTAAAAACTTGGGATAGTTTGTTACATTTAGAAATATTTTATTGTAAGTACCAATGTTTAAGTCAATTAAATAAAGCTCTTTTACAAATTAATTTTAATCACACCATCTGGAGGTAGGGACATATCATATTTACAATATACAGACAGACAGACATCCAGATAAAAACAGACAGATCTCATGGCTTTCCTGCTTGAGTTAAAAAGTCCTCTTTTACCTTCTTTTCTTTCAATTTTAGGTTATGCTAATTCTGCCAAGGCTGCAGTCTCAGATGATGTGGGCTGTGTTTACATTTCAAGAACATGATAACAGTTATAACTTTTTCTCCTAGGAAGATTTTTGCTCTCTCAGGCTCAAACTTTTTTTTTTTTTTTTTTTTTTTTTTTTTTCGGTATGCGGGCCTCTCACTGCTGTGGCCTCTCCCGTTGCGGAGCACAGGCTCCGGACGCGCAGGCCTAGCGGCCATGGCTCACGGGCTTAGTTGCTCCGCGGCATGTGGGATCCTCCCGGACCAGGGCACGAACCCGTGACCCCTGCATCGGCAGGCGGATTCTCAACCACTGCGCCACCAGGGAAGCCCAGGCTCAAACTTTTGAAAAAATGTTTTATCAACCCAACTTTCTCTACACTTTTGGAATGTCAAAAGAGCTCCAACCTGGCCATTTCAGAGTTAAGAGAAGTGCTTACAAGCATGGCTTCCTTCCAATTGTACATGAAGCCAGGCAGAGTTCCAGTGAGTGGCTGTTCATCATGGAGCACTTGGGCCTTGGAGCACAGTTTCCCATTATTAATTTCAAAGCCTAATTTGGATATGATCTGAACAACTTCCTAAGGGCAGTGTGATGGATTAAATGTGTGCTACTTCTGAGTCTATTTCCCCAAGGACGTACACTTGGGAGGGTTTGACTCTCTTACCTGTCTCGATTTCTCCCTCTGACAGACTGAAACTGCCGTGGCTGCTTGAGCTCTAGGTGATCAGCCCATCGTGCATCTCCAGCAAGCAGAATTTACTTAATGATTGTAGAAGGATCCCCTGTGGGATGGCTGCACGTCACAAGGACTGATCCTTAGACACCTCTGCCAAGTTCTCAGTCACCTGAGAATGCCCTGTGCCGGAAGGAGCAAAAGTCCCTTAGGAGCTGTGCAGGCTCAGTCTCTAGTTTCACTAGCAAACAGTTCGTTCAGAAAATATCTATAAAATCTTTCCAATATAAGCCAAATTTTTACAAAGGCCAGCCAACCCAGTTTACTCCAAGTCCCAAGAAAAACAGCTGAACTAAAATGCAGGACATCATTTAAAGCAATGATGTCTGGATATTAGGAGAAATCAGCAAAGCACCTGAGGAATACCAGGAAGTGGGTGGAGCTCAAAGGGCACCAAGCTGGTACCAAGCATCTGTTCAGGGTAGACTCTAGGTGTCCTCTGGTGGGCGTCTTTAATATCCTGCCAACTATTCCAAGAATATGTCAATGGAAATTTAATTTAAAAGTTTTTTGTAAGGGGTGCAGGGACTTCTCTCAAGCCAAACTGAGAATTACAACCCAGGAGTCAGACTCTCAGAAAGCACTCAGAACTGTTCCACCTGTTAGAAGTTGAAGGCGCACGCATACATATTTTCTAAACAAAGGATAGCACATCAAAATGGCATATTGATATTTTACATAAAGTTCACCAAGGATACACAGTCCAGGAAAACACTTAACAAAGCAAGCAACAAGTCACCATGACCCTCTAGTGAGATGGGAAAGAACGCTAACTCTTTGGGCCTCTCACTGCCGTGGCCTCTCCCATCGCGGAGCACAGGCTCCAGACACGCAGGCTCAGCGGCCATGGCTCACGGGCCCAGCCGCTCCGCGGCACGTGGGATCTTCCCGGACCGGGGCACTGAACCCGTGTCCCCTGCATCGGCAGGCAAACTCCACCACTGCGCCACCAGGGAAGCCCATGTTTTTTTTTTTTTTTTTTTTTTTTTTTTTTTTTTTTTTGCGGTATGCGGGCCTCTCACTGTTGTGGTCTCTCCCGTTGCGGAGCACAGGCTCCGGACACACAGGCTCAGCGGCCATGGCTCACGAAGCCCATGTATTTTTAAAAACAAAACAAAACAAAAACAAGGGTGACTAGCTGCCAACTTGATAGAGCGGTGGCAGGATGGAGTGAACCTCAGCAAGGCACCAGTGGCCCCGAGAGGTGCAAGCGGTGACTCTAACAGAAACTATCAACACCCTACCCATACTCCTTGGACCTGTCAGTGTGCACCAGTAGATTTCCAACTGCCAGTATCTTCATCTGTGCATTATTATCCTTTTCTGGAACTACAGGAAGCCATACTGCCCACATATGCATGGCAATCTGGAAATGCCAAAGAATTAACATGTACTGTAGCAGGAAACAACCCTAATCAATGACGCTTAGGAGCTGCTGTATAAATAGCCCAACACCCTCAACCCTCCAGTGAGAGAATTCTGAGGCGTGTTTCACACTGCTTTCCAAAGTTTTCACGTGGGCTTAAATTTCAGCTTTGCACTGTAGTTGCTGGCTTAATAGAGCACTCTTTAATTGGCTGCCTTCCCTTCCCTGTTAACACACCCCCAACTCCCTTCTCCTCCCAAATAAATTACTTACACTTGTTCCCAGGTCTAAGGGTCTACTTCTGAAAAACCCCAAACTGAGAGATGTTGTGTAATGATTTTCAACAGTTTCCCTTGTTTGTTGCAACTTACGGATAGTTTATCTTAAATTTGCTTCTGCATGAGACTCTTCATATACCTTTCCCTTCGGATTTCATTTTCTAGTCTTCTAAATACAAATGGTGCATTATTTGTTTTGTTTCAGGGGAGAAAGCTCTCGATGTGTTCCTAGAACTTACACTTTTTATAAGCATTTCCACTGCATATGTGCCAGTTATTATTCCTAGTGTTACTAAAATAACTGTAAAATATGTATCCAAAAATTCCCTAAAGGCTACAAGTTATGTAAACAGAACCCAGCTCCCAGTCTTGTGTAGCCTCAATGCTTCTTTATGGACATTTTCTAGTTTCTGAGTCATATAGGCCTGACATTCCTTATCAGTGAGAGTACACATCCCTTCTACTAGTTAAGGTCTATCATAATTTGACAATTGCAGTATTAATTCCTCCTGCTATCCAAGCAAAATCCAGAGCCATGAATTCTATAGGACTTTAGTTCCAATAGCCACCATCTCCGTAGGTATCTGATTCAAAGAAGTTATCAGCAAGATCTTTTAGCAACTGGAATATGCAACCCCATTGACGGTAGTGTTATTCTCCAAATACACTGTCCTTTTCTTATATAACTGTGGTGGACTCTACTAGTCTTTCACTAAGTCCCTTTCTTCTTTTTTCCTCAGCACAGAGCTAAGCACACTTCCTGACCCCCCTACCAGTTAAATATTTATATGGCTGACTTGTAGCCAATGGAAGATAAGTGGTAGGCACCATGTCCAAGCCTGTCCCACAAAAACCTCCTCTGCAGGCTCCTTTCTCCCTCTTCTGGCTGACTGGGATGCAAACCTCCAGGGTGACCTGGGAATCCAGGTGTTAATGATGGCAGGGCTGAAACCAACCTGGTTCCCTGAATGACAGCATAGAGAACTCCAAGTAAAAGGCAGGGATTGGTAAAATTCACGTTTTTTATGATTCAAATATATGCTATCTACAAGACACAAATTAGATTCAAAAACACAAATAGACAAAATTAAAAGGATGGAAAGACATATACCATGCAAACAGTAAACAAAAGAAAGCTAGAGTGGCTATACTAATATTTGAGAAATAGTCTTCAAGATAAAAATTATTACTAGAGGGCTTCCCTGGTGGTGCAGTGGTTAAGAATCCACCTGCCAATGCAGCGGACGCAGGTTCGAGCCTTGGTCTGGGAAGATCCCACATGCCGCAGAGCAACTAAGCCCGTGACCCACCACTGCTGAGCCCGCGTGCCACAACTACTGAGACCCATGCACCTAGAGCCCATGCTCCGCAACAAGAGAGGCCACCACAATGAGAAGACCGCGACCACAACAAAGAGTAGCCCCCACTCGCCACAACTAGAGGAAGCCTGCACGTAGCAACGAAGACCTAAAGCAGCCAAAAATAAAAACAAATAAATAAATAAATTTATTTTTAAAAAATTATTACTAGAGACAAAGAATGACATTTTAAAAAGGGTCATTTCATCAAGAAGGTATAACAAACATATAAGCACCTAACAACAGAGCCCCACAATACATGAAGCAAAAAACAGACTTGAATGGAGACAATTCAACAATAATAGAGACTTCAATACTCCACTTTCAATAATGGACAGAACAACTAGACAGAAAACCAAGGAAATATAAGACTTGCACAACACTATAAACCAACTAGTCCTTACAGAAATACACAGATCACCCAACAACAGGAGAATGCAGGTTTTTCTCAAGTGCACATGGACCATTCTCCAGGAGTGAGCATGTTAGGCCATAAAACAATTCTCAAAATTTTTAAAGCACTGAAATCATACAAAGTATGTTAAGCGCAATGGAATTAAATTAGAAATCAATAACAGAAGGAAATTTGGGAAATTCTCGAATGTGTGGAAACTAAACAACACACTCCTAAATAACCAACTGGTCAAAGAAGAAATCATAAGAGAAATCTTTAAATATTTTGAGATAAATGAAAACAAAATCACAACATACCTAAACTTATGAGATGCAGAAAAAGCAGTGTTTGCAGGGAAATTTATAGTTGTAAATACCTATATTAACAAAAACGAAAATTTTCAAATAAATAAACTAACCTTCCACCTTAAGAAACTAGAAGAGCAAACTAAACCCAAAACAAGCAGAAGGAAATCATAAAGTTTACAACAGAAATAGAGAGGAGAAAAACAATACACAAAATCAAAAACCAAAAGTTGGTTCCTTGAAAAGATGAACAAAATTGACAAACCGTTAGGTATACTGACCAAGAAAAACGAGATGCTCAAATTATTTGCAATTGGCAAAGAAACTATTTTTTAAAGTCTGTTAGAACTTACAAACAATCAGCAAAGTTACTGGACAAAACAACATGGGAGGGCTTCCCTGGTGGCGCAGTGGTTGAGAGTCCGCCTGCCGATGCAGGGGACACGGGTTCGTGCCCCGGTCCGGGAAGATCCCACGTGCCGTGGAGCGGCTGGGCCCGTGAGCCATGGCCGCTGGGCCTGCGCGTCCGGAGCCTGTGCCCCGCAATGGGAGAGGCCACAACAGTGAGAGGCCCGCATACCACAAAAAAAAAAAAAAAAACATGGGAACCATCAGCATTCTTAAAGAGCAGCGTGAGAGTCTTTTTGCAATAAAGAGCCTATTCACAACAGCAACTAAATGCTTCATGTTCCTAAAATTCAATCCAATAAAAGGCATGCGAGATTTGTTTAAACTGTGAAATATATCATGCACATAAAACTTATAACAAACTAGAATAATTAAAATTTTTTAAAACACACATAATAGTCATGTACCCACCACCAAGCTTCAGAAATAAAAACATTAGTACCTGTGAGACAGGCTGGGACCTGGGACCCTTTGCTGCAGTGCTTGCACCTGGACAAACATCTCCTAGAGCAGTAAAATACAAAGAAACTATAAGGGACTAAAAATAACTTCGTGCTGCACAGTTGAGGCCAATTATGAACAACAAGATACAAAAAGACCAAAAACCCACCCAGCACCACCAAGGGGGTGGCTTAAGCCAAGCCTCTGACCTAACCTCTACACCCACCCACCCTTACCCTCACCCCCATAAAAGGAACCAGCTGGCCACCCCCTCAGAGAGCCAGCAAAAGAAACTGTTACTTGTTTTCACTCCCTCCTGCTGCAGCAGGAGCCCCGGTAAAGCCTTGCCTGACTTTGTCTGGCCTCTTATCGATTTCTATTGATTAAGAAAGCCAATAACCCTGGTTGGGAACACCTGTGAATTTCCCTAGGTGTACCTCCCCACTGCCTCTACTTGCTCACTTTCCCAAGTAAACTCCATTTTGAACTTCTCATTCATTGTTTTTAGTTACAGTTTTATTATCTACATCTAAAAACAATTAGAAAGAAAACTATAAAACTTTTATAATGTAATAGAAAACCTTAATAAGTGGATACATACATACATCACATTAATGCAGGAGAAGAATCCATTTTAAAGATTCCAGTTCTTCAGTGAATTAATCTAAGAAGTCATGAATTTCTAAGCAAAATCCCAATAAGATTTTAAGGAAATTCTCAAACGGACTCAAAACTTCACACACAGTGTAAAAGTCCAAGGAGAGCTAAGACAATCTCGACGAACTAGGAAGGAGGATTCGGCCTCATCCAATGTCAGTAAGTCACGTATTAAAGTGTTTGCTATCATTATAGTAAGACGATTTGTATTGGTGCAGATAAGCACATAAATTAATAGGAAAGAACAGACGGGAGAATTCCCCGGCTGTCCAGTGGTTAAGACTCCAGGCTTCCACTACAGGGGGCACGGGCTTCGATCCCTGGTCGGGGAACTAGGATCCTGCATGCCACACAGCTCGGAAGAAGAAGTAGGGGAAGGGGAAAGAAAAGAGCAGAAGTCCAGAAACAGACCCAAGCAGAGAGGTGGCATTACAAGGGAGTCTGGAAGACAGTTCCCCTAGAAATTAGAAGCAGTCTGCGCTGAAAGTTTGGGACGTTACAACAGTCGGGTAGGCAGAGGAGCCTGCCAGAGACTTACACTTAAGACGAAAGGCAAGGGGTGGGGAGAAAGAAACGGAAGGGAGAGAGGCGGGGAGAAGAAGGAAGATGAAAGAGCGGGAGGACAGAGGTAAAGAGAGAAAGGGGGAACGGAAGGAGAAGGTAGCAGGGGAAGAGAGGAGGAGGAGAAGGGAAAGAGGGGGGAGGGGAGGAAAGGACTGGAAAGAGAAAAGCGGGAAGGAGAAAAGGAGGTGAGGAACGCGAAGAAGGGCAAGAGTTTATGACGCAACAGCATGCATGGGAGGGCAGTTTCAGGTTTCCAGCATCAAAAGTTGCACAGCTTTCTAAAATAAAATAGGGACCGAGACACTGATGGTGTAGGTGTGCCTTACCAAGTATTACTTGACTAAAACTTTGGGGACTAACAGCAACAAAAGCCTTGCCGAAACTCTGCATCATGAACCTTCTCACAGGCACGGTCACCACACAAGCATATGCCAGTTAAATACACCCGCGCGAGCGTACACGCTCACGTGCACGCACGCGCACAGCGATACGCGCGAGCATGCGCGCTCGCTCACGTGCTCACGCGCACAATTGTGCCGTTCTGTTGTTCCAAAGTTTCTGAGAAGCGGCCGCGCGGGCTCCGCGGTCCGAGATGCCCAAACTGCCCGCAGGCAGCAGTGTTCCGCCGACAGGCTCGGCGAATGGTGACGGCGACGTCCCGCAGGCGGAGGTCGCCGATTAAGAGGGTTTGACGAACCCAACTGGGTGTGTTACAGATGTGTGTAGAGCAAGGGAGGTGGCCCACGATGCCAGCTGGCGAACGCGTTATCCCAGCGTCTGTCTGATTATACATTTATCGACGATCTCTTTACATCTGTGGCTCTCCGTCACCTGGCTGCAGAACTCGGCTGCGATGAGCTGAAAGACAGGGAATAGTTACACGCGATGTCCTGTACATCGGAAGAGGAGGAAGCTACTTCAGAGAACCCTGCCATTCTCTTTTGGATTCATTTAAGACAGAGTCGTTTGCCAATCCTACAACTAAAACATTTTTATTGGGGCGGGCGGGGTGGACTGTGAATAAGGAAAAAGAAAGCAGTTCTTACACAGCTGAAAAAAAGAATACCATCAGGAAACAAGAGAAAACAGGGAGAGTGTATCTTGGGTCTTTTGAAGCCTGTTTTTAGAAAAATCCTGATTGATGCAGATTCTTTTCCCTGCATTGTGGAAAGTATCTTTTATGTTTGCCTCGCTACAGAGGTTTGTTTTACAAGAATAAAGCATGACTCAACAACTTGCCAGTAGCAGAGCCCATGGATGTTAACCAAGTTGAGAAAAATTACTACAAGACCCAAGTTTCTAAACTTAACACCTGGAAGGTTAGGAATGGAAGACTATTAAGGAACTTTTGAAATTTAAGAATTTGTAATTCCTTTGTGTCATAATCAACAAAGACTGATTACTTAGTGGAAGATTAGTTTTGTCTTTTCCAAGATTTTTGTTAATATTTATTTTATTTATTTGTTTTTATTCTTTATTTTTGGCTCCGTTGGGTCTTAGGTGCGGCATGCGGGATCTTTCGTCGCAGTGTGCGGGCTTAGTTGCTCCGCGGCATGTGGGATCTTCCCGGACCGGGGCACGAACCCGTGTCCCCTGCATCGGCAGGCGGACTCTCAACCACTGCGCCACCAGGGAATAATTTTTTTGGATGTGATACCAAAAGCAAAAATAAATGAGTAAGTGGGACATCAAACTAAAAAGCTTCACAAACTCACAGATACAGAGAACAAACTAGTGGTTACCAGTGGGGGAACCGGAATATAGCAGTGGCGGAAGGGGAGCACAAATTACTGGGTGTTAAGATAGGCTGAGGTGTGTATTGTACAACACGGGAAATATAGCCAATATTTTGTAGTAATTGTAAATGGAAAGTAAGCTTTAAAATTGTATAAAAATAAAATTGTAATAAATAAATAGCTCCCACACAGCAAAAGAAACAATCAACAACATGTAAAGGTATCCTATGGAATGGAAGAAAATATTAGCAAACCACCTATCTGATGGGGGTTAATATCCAAAATACAGTATATAAGGAACTCATACAACTCAACTGCAAAAATGAAAACCATCTGATTTTTAAATGGGCAGAGGACTTGAATAAACATTTTTCCGGAGATATACAAATGGCCAAGAAGTACATGAAAAGGTGTTAAGCATCACTTATCATTGGGGAAATGCAAATCAAAACCACAATGAGATATCACCTCACACTTGTTAGAATGGCCATGATCAAGAAGACAAGAAATAACAAGTGTTGGCAAGGATGTGGAGAAAAGTGAACCCTTGTTCACTCTTGGTGAGAATGTATATTGGTACAGCCACAGTGGAAAGCAGTATGGAAGTTTCTCAAAAAATCAAAATAAAAATAGGACTGCCATATGATCCAGCAATCCCAGTTCTGGGTATACACCCAAAGGACATGAAATTAGGATCTCAAAGAGATATCTGTACCCCAGTGTTCATTGCAGCATTATTCACAATAGCCAAGATATAAAAACAACCTACATTTCTGTCTATGGATGAGTGGATAAAGAAGATCAGAGAGAGAGAGAGGTGATAGATAGATAGACAGACAGACAGATAGATAGGCATTTTATATGTAATGAAATATTGTTCCACCATGAGAAAGAAGAAAATCTTGCCATTCGCAACATGGATGGAACTTGAGGGCATTATGCTAAGTGAGATAAGTCAGACAGAGAAAGACAAATACTGTATGATATCACGTACATATGAAATCTAAAAATTCTGAACTCACAGAAGCAGACAGTAGATTAGTGGTTGCCAGGGGCTGGGAGATAGGGGAA
The DNA here is from genome assembly GCF_026419965.1 of Kogia breviceps. Lineage (NCBI taxonomy): Eukaryota > Metazoa > Chordata > Mammalia > Artiodactyla > Physeteridae > Kogia > Kogia breviceps. The sequence goes on from NC_081327.1 coordinate 11,922,234, forward strand.
ATGGGGTGACATTGGTCAAAGGGTACAAACTTCCAGTTATAAGATGAATAAGGGCTTCCCTGGTGGCGCAGTGGTTGAGAGTCCGCCTGCCGATGCAGGTGACACGGGTTCGTGCCCCGGTCCGGGAAGATCCCACATGCCGCGGAGCGGCTGGGCCCGTGAGCCATGGCCGCTGAGCCTGCGCATCCGGAGCCTGTGCTCCGCAATGGGAGAGGCCACAACAGTGAGGCCCGCATACCAAAAAAAAAAAAAAAAAAAAAAAGATGAATAAGTTCTAATCTAATGGGAATCTAATGTTCAGCATGGTGATTATAATTAACGATGCTATATTATATACTTGAAAGTTGCTAAGAGAATAAAACTTAAATATTTTCACCACCAAAAAAAATTAATTATGTGAGGTGATGAAAGTGTTAACTAACCCTACTGTAATTATTTCAAAATATATACATGTATCAAACCATCACATTGTACAACTTAAACTTATACGTTACATGTCGATTTCATCTCAATAAAGCTGGGGGGAAACATACCTTTCCTCTAGACTTCTTTCTATTTTAAGATCAGGCTTCTGCAGGACCATGCCTGTGGGCTTCCTAGAAACCCTTTCGTCTAGCTGGGAAGCTCACCTACCCACTGCCTCATATTTTTGAACTTTTAACAAAGGGTCATAAAGCCATACCTTTCATCTGATCTATACTCACAGGCTGTTTTTCACTTTGACAATCTTTTTTTTCACTGGATGTGAAAAAAAGCTTTTCTTTCCCAACCTAGCAAGTCATAGTCTCTCTGTATTTCCTTTAAATTCTTCTGGAAAGTCAGCCAGTTCCTTCTATAGGTCAACCCTTTCTTGCTACACTGTATGATACTCATCAGTGAGTAATCAGCATTATGCCTGGGTATCTCCTTAGCCAAATACTTTCTATTTTCTGTTTCTCCTTCTATTTCTGGGTAATCACAGGCGACAGTTTGCCAATTATTTCACCACATCATAACTGAGTCATCATTTTTTCTGTTCCCATAACAATTTCCTCACTGTTTTCCCTACGTATTTTAGCCTTTTCTTAGGGCACTACCCAGCTCCTGATACCAATTTCTGGAACAGTTATCTATTGCCACAATAATGTTGCATGGCAAATCACATCAAGCATTTTAGTCTATGAGCCTAAAAGTCAGCTGGTAGCTCAGCTGGGGCTGACTGATCTTCCCCACCGGCCCTGCCATGAGCCAACCACAGGTTGAACCTGGGCCCCAGCAATGAAAGCACTAAATCCCAACCACTGGACCACCAGGGAATTCCCAAGACTGACTAATCTTGAATGCCTTGTCTGAGACCACTTTCCTCAGTCCCAAGTGTCTTCCACCGTCCAGCAAGCTGGTCCAGGATTGTTCTCATGGTCGAGACAAGAGTCCAAGAGAGAACGGAAGCATGAAATGCCTCTTGAGGCCCAGTCTCGAAACTGATACACCATCATTTCTGCCACATCCTATCTGTCAAAGCAAGTCACAAGACCAGCTCAGATTCAAGGGATGGAGAAAAGGAATCTACCTATTGATGAGAAGAACTACAAACTATTATTACAAAGGGTGTAGAAACAGAGAGGATGGAGAATTGGGGCCACTTTTACAATTAATCTAGCACAGTAACAATCTTGGGAAAAGAGACAAGGCTTGTAACATCATGTTTAGACCTCACCACAGCATTAAATATCTCAGGAGAGATAAGCAAATCTGGAAAATCCCTTTAGAGAAAGAAGCACCTATATCCACCATTAAGTCAGCTCAAGCCCATCTCATGAGCAGAACATGTAAGGCCTAGAATAATCAGGGGTAATAAAGAGGCAAGAATGACATCATGATTTCCCCAATTGTCCTAAGCCACGTTCAGATTCTGAGTTGTGGTTTCAACCCATATCCATAAAAGTACTGATTTAGGTCAACATGTGTATTTATCCTTTAAAGGAAGTCTTTGTTCCCAGTAAGGATAAATATCCCACCAGTGCTATTTATTACAGGCTTTTTGCAGCCTTTGGGAGAAGAAGATCCAGTCCCTTTCCTTATAAACTCTTCACCTCCTCTTTTAAAATGTTAATTGTATGACCATGGGTTTAAATTCTCTATTTTTTCCTGTAAAAATATACCAGCGTGGAGCCCCTGATATCAGCTCCCTTAATTGTTTAGTCTGCACCATGACTAAAACTGTCCTCAAATGATTCTGAAATGCTGGCGGTGAGTCAGAGACAAAGATGCTACAGCCGCTACACAGGAACAGCCTTGGGAGCAATAGCTAACCTGGAATCTATCTCAAATTTTTGCTTTCATCTCCCCACATGAGCACTTCTGTTTAATACACCGTAATTTTCTCTAGAGCTATTCTTATCCCTGGATAATGGGAGGGACTTTCAGCTTCAGCTGGAAGGTGATTTGGGGCCTCAAAAGGCAGGACAGATATCTGCCTCTATAGTATTATAGCAAATTACTGCAATTTCTAGTTCCCCCTCTAATAATATATGTTATTATATCAGTCGGGATTCTTCTATTAAATATTTGTGATTTTCCAGGCAGCCTGAGGGTGGCAGCAATGGACCTTTGGTCTCCAGACTAGCCTGGGAGCTGTCTTAAAGGAGCCACACACTTAGTCATTGCCCAGATGCTGGGGTGAAGCTGTGTTTGAAGCAGCACATAGGCTGGATGTTGTGTTTTATAAATGTGGTGCTTGGACCAGGAAAACAAAAATGCAACCTCGGGGCTTCCCTGATGGCGCAGTAGTTAAGAATCCGTCTGCCAGTGCAGGGAACACGGGTTCGAGCCCTGGTCCAAGCCCTGGTCCAAGCCCTGGTCCAAGCCCTGGTCCAAGCCCTGGTCCAAGCCCTGGTCCGGGAAGATCCCACATGCCGTGGAGCAACTAAGCCTGTGCGCCACAACTACTGAGCCTGGGCTCTAGAGCCCTCGAGCCACAACTACTGAAGCCCGCACGCCTAGAGCCCGTGCTCCGCAACAAGAGAAGCCACCACAATGAGAAGCCTGCGCACCACAACGAAGAGTAGCCCCCACTCGCCGCAACTAGAGAAAGCCTGTGTGCCCAATTCAGCAATAGATAAATAAATAAATAAATAAATTTTAAAAAGAAAATGCAACCTCATGATCTGTAGGTGAGACCTAATGCCTCAGAATAGCTACTCCTGACAGGACAGAGAACGAGTCACTAAACTTATTTACTGATGCCCATGAATCATGGCACCACCATGGGGGTCATTACTAGCAAAATGAAAGGCAGAATTTCCTTATATGATGTTTCTCACGTTAATTAGAATAAAGAAGAAGTAATTGGAGAGTCAGTATTTAAGATGAATGTTGTAATATTATGGGACACATAAAAATAATGGTAATGGATATGTAACTATCAAGAAAATTAAGTCACCTAGAGGGGTGGGATAGGGAGGGTGGGAGGGAGACGCAAGAGGGAGGAGGTATGGGGATATATGTATATGTATAGCTGATTCACTTTGTTATAAAGCAGAAACTAACACACCACTGTAAAGCAATTATACTCCAATAAAGATGTTTTTAAAAAAAGAAAATGAAGTATTTATAACCACAATGAAAAACATAGGTGAATCTCATAAAAATAATGTTGTGGGAAAGAAACGAGACACAAGAGTATGTAAAATTCAAAAAAACAAGCAAAATTAAACTACAGTATCAGAATGCACCCCTAGGTAGTAAAACATAAAGAAAAGCAAAAAAAATGATTACCATACATATCAGTATAGTAGTTACCTCTGGGTAGAATGGAGACAATAATGATAAGAAGGGGGAAAGGATTCTGGGATACTAGAAATATTCAATTCCTTGACCCAAGTGGTGGTTACATGGACGTTCACTTTGAGATAAATCATTCAGCCGTATATTTATATTTTGTATATTTTTTCCTGCATGTTATATTGTACGAAAAAGATTTAGAAAAAAATAAATGTCCAAGAATAGCCAAAGCAATTTTTTAAATAACAAGGGAACGTTATTACAAAGTTTTAGTAATTAAGAGGATTGGTATGGGTGAAGATAGGCAAATGAATAAATGGAAAAGAATAAAGAACCACACCCTACGCCCAAAATAACCCATGAATCTAAACTATCTGGGTATAAAATAGAGGTGGCATTATAATCACTAGAGAACAAGAAAGTTAGGAAGAGGCATCCTAGGATGTAATCTTGAGAAAGCCAACAGGAAGCGATCTTGTGAGACTTTCCTTGTAAACATTAAACTGGTTGAAACGTAAAACGAGGCTCGACTCCGCCCTTAGACATTCTGGGTAACAGGGGAAGGTTTCAGGTGTGTTTATTAGCTCTTCCGGCCGCTAGGTGGCACCTGGAAGATCGCAGGCGCGTGGGGATGACTCATGCGCAATGCTCTTAGGTTCAGCCGCAGACCCTACGCTTGTGCACGTGGGTTTGCCCACGGCTTTGACCCGTGTGCACAGCGCTCACGCACGCGCATTTACGTGCATACCGCTAATCGCGCTGTACCGTATTTCCAGTTTTTCTGAGAGCGGCCGAGCTGACCCCGCGGTCTGGGATGTCCGAGCTGCCCGCAGACAGCAGTGTCCCACCGAAGGGCGCGGCGAATGACAACGGCGACGTCCCGCAGGCGGAGGTAGGCGGCGGGAGGCGGGAGCCGGCCCCAGCGCAGCCTGTGGAGGCTAGGGACTGTCCGAGGGCGGATGCCAGGGAAGGTCCGACGGCGGCGGCCAGGGAAGCCCGGATTGCAGAGGTTGCCCGATTGTTGGCGGAGCCAGCAGAGGAAGAGGGTCCCGAGGGCAGACGCCGGTCCAGGCCCGGGAACAGCCCAGGCCTGGCTGCGTTGCCATATCTCCGCCTCCGTCACCCACTTGGCGTTTTAGGAATTAATTATCAGCAGCTCCTCCGCCACTATCTGGAACACTACCCGATTGCTCCCGGCAGAATTCAGGAGCTTGAAGGACGCCGCAGGAGATTTGTGGAAGCCTGCAGAGCAAGGGAAGCAGTGTTTGACGCCGAATATCAGAGGAATCCTCAGAGGATGGATTTTGATATTTTAACATTTAGTATAACTCTGACTGCATCTGAAATTATCAATCCTCTGATAGAAGAACTTGGTTGTGATAAGTTTATCGGTAGAGAATAGTTTAGTGATGAAACTACTTCAAGAACGTCTGCGTTCAATACAGTCATACCAATCCTGTAACTTGATTTTAAAAAGTCAAAGTATTTGAGAATAAGGCAAGGCACAGTTGAAAAAGAAAAGGAAGCTTATCAAGAAAAACCATCAGAAAATAAATATAAAAAAATAAAAACCGTTATGATTCCTCTGACGTCCTTTGAGTTTGTGATTGATCCAGACTCTTTTCCCCGCATTGTGGAAATGTCTTTTAAAATTGCTTCACTAAAGTGAAGAATGGTTTTATATAATTGAGACTTGATGAAGAAAAACTGCCAATAGAGCCCATAGTGTAAGATTGGTTTTGTGTTTTCTGAGGCATTTCAAATGAAAGGCAAAGTAAATACTGTATAACATGATAAATTATGTATTCAAGACTATCGGAAATTTCTGGATTTTTTCTTTCATTCATTCAATTTTTAATACTTTTTTGGTAAATAATCTATTTATAAGCCCCCAAAATATAAAGTGTGAAATGAAAAGTCTTCTATCCCTTTCCCCTCGCCCACCCGGTACCTACCACAATTCCCATCTGTAACCACACTACCTCTTCTGTCTTTTCAGTTTCCCTATGTATACACAAGCAGATACAAATCTGGGTGGGTTTTTTTTTTTCATTTCTTCACAAAAGTTGGCAAATTATATTTATTGACTTATGCATTGCATTTTCAGTAAGAACTTATCTTAAAGATCCTTCCAAACCACTGCATTTCCTCATTCTTTTTTAGAGCTGCATTTTATTCCATTCAGTGGTTATGTTGTAATTTACTTAACCAGGAACATGCTGATGGCCATTTAGGTTTTTTCCCATCATTTTCTATTGGCCAAAAAAGTTGCTATAATAATCTTGTCCGTATATCCCATGGCATGGGCACAAATACAGTATTGCTGTGATTCTAAATGCACTTTTCATATATTGATGTCTCTGAAATTGGGGTGTATCTTAACATTTGATGGTGTAATACAGCATTGTCATGAAAATAATGGTGCATATTATAATCAGCAGCTTCTTAGATTCCTTGTTATGTATAATATCTTAGTACAAATTTCCAGAGGTGAGAATTCTGAGGTGAATGCACTCATGTGAAAGTTCATAGATACTACTAAGTTGCCTTCCATTCATGTTGTACCTCTTCACACTCCCACCAGCAACTGCTGAACATGGACATTTCCCCTGCAGCCTCACCAGCACAGTAAGTCATCAAATGTCTGGATTTTGCCAATCTATATAGTTGGAAAATGGTATATCAGTTTTAATTTGCTTTTCTCTCATTATGAGGGAAGTTAAATATCTTTTCATTTGAGTCATACATATTTCCTTTTCCATGAACTATCTATTCAAAATCTTTTCTCCATTTCTTTCCTGAATAATTTTGTACTTTCTTTATTGACTCTGTTAACTATTAATGAATTAGTGAGATGAGATATGATAATAGCTTGTAATGTGAGCTACGGATATTTTTTCCTAGATTGTCATTTGTCTTTGCTTTTCCTGAAAGTCTTTTGGCATGGAGATTTTTGCTCTTGTTTCCTTTTATCTTTTAAACCTGCAAGATTTGGGGGATTTCCTGGTGGTCCAGTGATTAGGACTCAGTGCTTTCACTGCCGGGGCACGGGTTTGATCCCTGGTTGGGGAACTGAGATTCTGCAAGCCGCGCAGCGTGGCCAAAAAAAAAAAGAGAGAGAGAGAGAAAACCTACAAGATTGTGAAACTCAAGGTTTTCTCGGTGTGTGTGCATGTATGTGTGTGGTTTTATTGTTCATATTTGAATTTTTGAACCATTCGGAATTTATCCTGATGTACAATATGAGGTAAGGATCCAAATTTTCTTTTTTAGGTGGCTACCTGGCTGCCCCAACACCAGTTGCTAACTAGCCCATCTTTTCCCCACTAACTTTGTTTAAAGATGCCTCTTCATTATATACTAAACTGTTTTTTAAATTTTTCTAACTAGTTTTACATGTAATAATGCTAAAACCTCTCATTATACTTCATTTTCAGAGTGTTCTGGCTATTTTTATTTGTATTACTATGTCAACCTCAAGGTCAGCTTACCTTATTTCAAAGTTCTTTATTAGAATCACATTATGTTTAATAAATTGAAGATAACTGCCATCTCTAAGATATCCAAATTATTTATTTTTCCTTTTTTTTTTTTTTTTTTTTATAAATGAGTTGACATACATAAAGTGCTTAGGTGAGTGATTGCACATAGGAAGTACTCTTTTATTTATTTATTTATTTATTTATTTATTTTGCAGTATGCGGGCCTCTCACTGTTGTGGCCTCTCCCGTTGCGGAGCACAGGCTCCGGACGCGCAGGCCTAGCGGCCATGGCTCACGGGCTTAGTTGCTCCATGGCATGTGGGATCTTCCCAGACCAGGGCATGAACCCGTGTCTCCTGCATCGGCAGGCGGATTCTCAACCACTGCGCCACCAGGGAAGCCCTGTTTTTCCATTTTTTAAAGACTTCCTTTGTATCCTTCAGAAGAGTATTATTGTTTGTCCTTAAATTAATGTTCCTAAAGTAGGTCTTTTACAGGTCTAATCATTTATTCCTAGACATTTTATCTTTTATGTTTTTTCTATAGTAAATGAGGATTATCTGTTATATTTTCTAAAAGCTTGACTATGTATTTGAAAATAATTCATTTCTGCATATGTATTTGATAGCCTGTTAACATACTGAATTCTCTTACTGTTTTACAGTAGTTTTTCATTTGAATATCCTAGGTTGGGGAACAAGTCATATGCAAATAGTGACAGTATTGCCTCTATTATAATTTTTATACGTCTGATTTCTTTCTCTTTATTTATACATTAAACAGAAGGTACTTTATTGGTACCCTCTGTCTAATGTAAAATAATATGAATGATAGTGAAGCATCATTAACTTGTCCTGATTTTGTAGAAATTCTTCACATATCCATCTCTCACTATTTGTACATGTGTGTGTTTTATCTAGAATGGTTATAGAATTTTGTCAAAGGCCTTTTCATAATCCATGAAGGTGTTATTTTTATATCCACCACCATGATTGCATTCTTCAAATGATCCTTATTTACAAATGAGATATAATCCTTTTTTTTTTTTTTTTTTGCCTCGCCAAGTGACTTGCAGGATCTTAGTTCCCTGACCAGGGATTGAACCCGGGCCCGGCAGTGAAAGTGCCAAGTCCAAACCACTGGACTGCCAGGGAGTTCCTTGGCCACTTCTTAGATCCCATTTCTATGAGACGTCCATGCGCATGAACTAAATTTTGTTTCTTTTTCTCCTGTTAATCTGTCTTGTGTCAATTTTATTATTAATCCAGCCACAATACCTCAAGATGGGTCCAGGGGAAAATTTCCCCCTCCCTGACAGTTCCTTCAGACGTTTCCAATCAGATCCACTCACACGACAGACCCCTTCACTTTGGTAGACTTGAGTGAAAATCTGGGGGGTCGCAGGGCTGGGGTCAGCCCTTAGAGGACAAGCCTCCCCACCTGGCTGGTTCCTTTCAACTTCTCCCCTTCCCTCCTCTTCACCTTTCATCTCAGGAGCAAAATCAAGTCCTCTTCTTGTCTCTCAAAGTATCTTAAGGAGCCTCTTCTCTTGCTTGAACAATTGCAGCTGCAGTGTCAGCACGTACAGTGGCTTCTTCCCCAGAGTTTAGCCAAACTCCCCAGGTCAGGGACACAGTCCTGTTACAGACACCATAGCTCTAAGTTCAGCGGTCCCCAGGCCACTCCCACGTCTGACCAGCTGGCTACAAGTTTGAGGATTCCCAGTTCCCATGCAGTTTCAATAATTTGCTAAAAAAAAAAATACAGAACTCAAGAAAGCACTACAGTTATGATTACAATTTCATGATAGCAAAGGATACAAATCATAACCAGCTAAAGGGAAAGACGAGTAGGACCAAGTCCTACTCGTGATATTACTGCCATCCTCAGGGATGCATCATCCTCCGGCACAGGCAGAGCATTTACCAACCAGGGACGCTCAACGAGCCCTGAAGTTAGGCCGAAATCGCGAGGCGTAAACCCTGTAAGACTCTCAGGGATGGCCCAAGGGGTTCCCCCCCCCCCCACACACACACACGAGTAACAAAGACACTCCTATTGTAATGGGGATGGGGCAACCGTTGCCCTGTAACAGAACAGGTCCCTCGCATAGCTGCCTCTGGCGCTACAGTTACCAGGCAACCGTTACCAGGAGACCGCTAATGCGGGACCCTTAGAGCGAGACCGCTAGGCCGGTTAGAGGGCCCCTTCTGCCAGTCAAGCGGTTGGTGGTTCTCTAGGGAAAAGTGAGGTAAGAGGCGGATCCCGGCCTTCTCCCGGGGGCCCTCCAGGCACTCCGGCCTTGGGCCAGCAGGTGAGCTGGGGGGGGCTGGGGACAGGCTGGGGGCTGTGTCCTGCAGGGCTCCAGAGCCCTCGCCAAGGCCTCCCACTGGCCGGGCCGAGGCCTTGAGGCTGCGGTGAACCTCGCCCCCGACCCCACCTCTGCGACCTAATGGCAGCGGCAGTCTGCGTGGGACGCAGTTTGCGGGACCTGGCCCCCGCCATTTGGGCGGCCTGAGGAGCCTGAGGGCTGGCTGGGTCCTAGGCGCCTGGCTCCCTCAGTGATGACAGCTGTGCAGGGTGTGGGGACCTGGCCCTGAGGGCACTGCCAGCTGGGATCTGCCTCTTCAGCCGGGAGGATCCAGGCTGGGTGCCGGACGAACGCTCCTGGGCAGGGTAACCGGCCCCCGCAGGGACCCCCTCATCTTAGCCAGGACATGGACCTCGGAGGGTGAAAGTTGAGCCTTGGGACCTTGCCCTTTCTTGTCGGAACAGAGAATAACATTTGTTGGGTGGAGATTTACAGGAGCATCATTACCTGACCGTGACCTGACCTCAAGAACAAAGGATCCGACACCAAGAAATTTACAACTAACCACGCCCCTCCCTCACCATTGCTATCAAAGGGCTTTGCTGAAAGCTTTCAGGGAGTTTAGGGTTTTTCAGGCATGAACCACCCATCTCCTTGCACGGCCCTGCAATAAACCTTTCTCTGCTCCAAACTCGGACGTGTTGGTATTGTTTGGCCTCACTGTGCCGGGCACACAGACTTGCGTTCGGTAACACTATCGCTGGAAATTCCAAAGATTTATAGGTTACCTTCTGGGAATTAGGGACAAAGTCCAGTCAAATTAACCTGATGGTTCTTCCAAACCAATATTGGCCTCTCTTTACGAATTCTGGGGGAAATTAGTCTCTGTCCCCTAATATTGATGTTCCAGTTATCTCTTGCTGTGTAACTAACCACCCTAAAACTTAATGGCTTTAAGCAACAACCATTTTATCACTGCTCACTCTTCTGTAGGTTGACCGGAATCAGCTCAGCAGTTCTGCTCCACGTGATGTTGGCCAGGAGCTCAGCTGGGCTGGGATGTCCTGGACGGGCCACTCACACGCCTGTCATATTGGTGGGAAAAGGCTGGAAGGCTGGGCCTCTCCCTTTATGCAGTTTCAAACCCTCTTCCTCTCCACCTTGCTCTCCAATAGTGTAGCCAGATTTCTTATGCGGCCGCCTCAGGGCTTCCAAAAGTGCAAAGGTGGGAAGCTGCCGGGCCTTCAGACTCAGGCCCAGAGCTAGCACACATCCGCCTCATTCTGTGAGTTACATAGGCCCAGCCCATTTCAGGGAGGAGAGACAATACCCAAGGAAGTGAATCCTGAGCACTGTGGTTTATGGGGGGCCATCTTTGGAAACCGGTCACCACAGATGATATAACCACCATCGCCATTGGTTGAGAGTTTATGGTGATCCAGGCACAGATCTTGGTGCTTTATTTATGGCATCTCACAGAATTCTCACCATGGTGTGAGGTAAAGAGTATTAGCATATCCATTTTATAGATGAGAAAACTGAGGCTTACTAGCTGTATCAATCGGGGTTCTTCTGAGAAATAGAACCAATAGGAAAGCCATGTTCTAGGCACGTGGGCTTCTGTCTTTGTGTGTGTGTGTGTGTGTGTAATGTATATTGTATATGTATACATATATATTGTATATACAGAGAGAGAAAGAGATCTTAAGGAATTCGCTCACAGGTTTGTGGAGGCTGGCAAGTGCAAAATCTGTCGGGCAGGCCAGCAGCCTGGAGATTTAGGTAAAGTTAATGTGGTCCTGAATGTGAAGGCTGGAAACTCAGGTAGAATATCTGTGTTGCAATCTAGAGGAGAATTCCACTTTTTCAGGGAATTTTAGTTTTTGCTCTTATGGAACGAAGATCCTGCAAGACGCTCCGCACGGCCAAAAAATAAAAAAATAAAAACACCTTCAAGTGATTAGATGAGGCAAGTCTGCTTTCTTTAGAGCCAACTGTTCATAAATCTTAATCACTTCTAAGAAATATCTTTACAGCGACGTCTTAGTGTTTGACCAAACAACTGGTCACCATAGTCTAGCCAAGTGGACACAGAATTTATCATCACACTCACTCAAGTTCACACAGCTAAAAGCAGTAGAATTAGGGCTCAAACCCAGCTTTCTCGCCTCCAAAACTCATACTAATAATTCATCAGTGATTGCCAAAACGGACCACCTTTAGAAATGAACTGGAGTGCTGACCAGAAAATTTTTTCCCAGGACTCCACTCTGACTCTAGAAGACACTTCTTGAGATGGCTACCCACTATGTTCTCCTTTCTCCAGGAATCTCACCCCACCCTCTTAATGCTATGTAACCTTTGTGACTTCACTTCCCCTCCAACTATTAGTTGATTTGATCAACGGTGGCACTTCAACTAGGCTAAGCCAATGAGATACTCGAATACTGGAGCTGGACTGTCACGGTTCAAATCCCTACTCCACTTCTTACCAGCAGTGAGCTCTAAGGTGAATTACTCTACTTCTCTGGATCAGTCTGTCATCTGTAAAATGGGGGTGATGTTAACAATATCGACAGTTACATTATGAAAAATTATCCAAAGCCTACAAGTAAGACAAGTGATGACTTCATGTCCTTTTTTTTTTTTTTGCGGTACGCGGGCCTCTCACTGTTACGGCCTCTCCCGTTGCGGAGCACAGGCTCCGGACGCGCAGGCTCAGTGGCCATGGCTCACAGGCCCAGCCGCTCCGCGGCATGTGGGATCTTCCCGGACTGGGGCACGAACCCGTGTCCCCTGTATCGACAGGCGGACTCTCAACCATGTGCCACCAGGGAAGCCCTTCTTTTTTTTTTTTTTTTTTTTTATTTAGTTTTGGCTGCATTGGGTCCTCGTTGCTGTGCACGGGCTTTTCTCTAGTTGTGGCGAGCAGGGGCTACTCTTCGTTGTGGTGCGCGGGCTTATTGCGGTGGCTTCTCTTGCTGCGGAGCACAGGTTCTAGGCGCGCAGGCTTCAGTAGTTGTGGCTCGCAGGCTCTAGAGCGCAGGCTCAGTAGTTGTGATGCACGGGCTTAGTTGCTCCGCGTCATGTGGGATCTTCCCCGACCAGGGCTCAAACCCGTGTCTCCTGCATTGACAGGCAGATTCTTAACCACTGCATAACCAGGGAAGACCTTCATTTTAAAATATTTTTAAAAATCATTAGGGAAGTCCCTGGCGGTCTAGTGGTTAGGACTCCGAGCTCTCACTGCCGAGGGCCCGGGTTTGATCCCCAGTCAGGGAACTAAAAATCCCACAGGCCTGTCCAGCGCAGCCACCAAAAAAAAAAAAGTTACATGTTAACAGTTTTATGAAAAATAACTGTTTCAGAAGACGTCAGCAACATGGCAGATGAAAAACTCTGTCTCTTCAATCTACAACCGCTAAAATATCCACAACACAACAAAGGTACCTCTGTCCAACACATCAGGTGTCCAGAGAATTCACACATCTGTACACCTACAGGGGGATGTACAGGGACACACAGAGGAGGCGGAACTGAGGGAACAGGAAGGTGGTTCCGGCAAACCCAGCCCTCATGCCATGGCAGCTGAGGCCGCAGCCCCAGAGAGCCAGTAATAATAGCAGCAGAAGCGGCACACACGACCCTAACCTCCCAGCGGCAGGGGTGCCCACAGTCACCGGTAGCAGTGGAGCCTGAGATCCCATCCCTCCAGCTGCTGAGGCATCCACAGTTCTGACCCCTGGCCAAACACCCGCAGCGGTGGAGCCGGCAAACCTTACAATACTGGCAGAGGCGCCAGGTGCAACACGGCTCCCCCGCCACCCTCGCCACCCTCGCCCTCCCCCAAGGGCGGAGTCTGCAAGGGGTGGGGATCCCGAAAGTAAGAGAAGAGCACACCATCTCCGAGCCCCAGGCGGAAACACCAGCAACACTGGCAGAAACAAGGCACCAATGACCCCGGAGGCACAAGGAGCAATAAAGAAGGCTTGAAGCAACGATAAAGGCAGTGGAGTGTGGAAAATGCAGACTCTCAAATGTAACCGGAGGCAGCGCCGGGAAGAGAAACCCAAACCTTGTGCTATAGCACCACCTACTGGAAAACAGAAGAAACGCCTCCTTTTTTTCTCTTTCTTTTTGGCCGTGGCCCTTGGCTTGCCGGATTTTAGTTCCCCAACCAGGGACTGAACCGGGGCTATGGAAGTGAAAGCGCCACGTGCTAACCATTGGACAGCCAGGGAACTCCCTGAAACCCCTCAGTTTCTAACCTGTTAAATCGTTAGCATCAAGCAGAAAGGTGTCCCCTACTTCAGATGCATCGGCAGAGCAACCCATCGAGAACCATGAAGAGGGCTTCCTTGGTGGCGCGGTGGTTGGGAGTCCGCCTGCCGATGCAGGGGACACGGGTTCATGCCCCGGTCCGGGAAGATCCCACATACCGCGGAGCGGCTAGGCCCGTGAGCCATGGCCGCTGAGCCTGCGCGTCCAGAGCCTGAAACATGAAGAACCACGGTAACACTGTAACACGAAAGAAAATGACAATTCTCCAGAAACCAAACTTAAAGTCGCAGACTATTGAGATCTCACTGATGGAGAATTCAAAATAGCTCTATGAAGAAACTCAAGGAGCTGCAAGAAAACTCAGAAAGGTAGTTCAGTGAGCTCAGGAATAAAATTAATGTACAGAAGAAATACTTTACCAAAGAGATCGAAACTCTAAAGAAGAATCAAACAGAAATTCTGGAGCAGAAGAGGTCAACAAACGAGATGAAGAATGCATTAGAAAGCATTGGAAATAGAACACACTATATGGAAAAGAGAATTAGCAAGCTTGAAGATAGAACTCTGTGATACAAGTAGAAGAGGAAAGAGAAATAAGATTTTTTAAATGAGGAAACCCAGTAAGGCTCACATTCAGATTTGATGGAGAAATCAAAAGCTTTACAGACAGGCAAAAGCTAAAAGAATTCAGCACCATCAAACCAGCTTTACAACAAATGTTAAAGGAACTTCTATAAGCGAAAAAAAAGGCCACAACTAGAAAAAAGAAAACTATGGAAAGAAAAGGCTCACCGGTGAAGTCAAACATAAAGGTGGGAAATCATCCACACACAAAGCTAGTAGGGAGGTTAAAAGACAAAAGTAGTAAAATCTGGGGCTTCCCTGGTGGCGCAGTGGCTGGGGGTGCGCCTGCCGATGCAGGGGACACGGGTTCGTGCCCCGGTCCGGGAGGATCCCACGTGCCACGGAGCGGCTGGGCCCATGAGCCGTGGCCGCTGGGCCTGCACGTCTGGAGCCTGTGATCCGCAACGGGGGAGGCCACAGCAGTGAGAGGCCCGCGTACCACAAAAAAAAAAAAAAAAAAAAAAAAAAAAAAAAAGTAGTAAAATCTGTATCCACACTCTGTATGCACAATCTGTATCCACAATAAGCAGTTAAGGGATACACAAAATAATTAGATGTAAAATATGTCAAAAATCTGTAATTGTGGGACTTCCCTGGTGGCACAGTGTTTGGGAATCCGCCTGCCAGTGCAGGGGACACGGGTTCGAACCCTGGTCTGGGAGGGTCCCCCATGCCGCAGAGCAACTAAGTCCGTGCGCCACAACTACTGAAGCCTGCGCGCCAAGAGCCCGTGAACCACAACAAAGAGTAGCCCCCGCTCGCCGCAGCTAGAGAAAGCCCGCGTGCAGCAGTGAAGACCCAGTGCAGCCCTAAATAAATAAATAAATAAATAATTTTAAAAAACAGTAATTGTGAGGGGAGGAGAGTACAAATGCAAGGTTTTAAAAATGTATTTCTAATTAAGAGATCAGCAACTTAAAACAATGGTAACCGCAAACCAAACCTCCATAATAGATATACATACAAAAAAGAAAAAGGAATCCAAACCTAACACTAGAGATAGTCATCAAATCACAAAAGAAGAGAAAAGAAAGGGGGGGGGACCTACAAAAACAAATCCAAAGCAATTAACAAAATGGCAATAAGAACATACATATCAGGAATTCCCTGGCAGTCCAGTAGTTAGGACTCCACCCTCTCACTTCCAAGGGCCCAGGTTCAATCCCTGGTCGGGGAACTAAAAATCCCATAAGCCTCATGGTGCAGAAAAAAAAATATATATATATCAATAATTACCTTAAATATAAAGGGACTAAATGCTCCAAGATTTGCAAAAATGTAAAACAATGTCACTTTTCTCACTAAATTATTTTTTTGGGGAAATGATTATGTTTTCATAAAAAATATTATGTTAACATGTAATGGGCCAGGATGGGAGTCCCCAGGATATGTCCAGAAGAGGAACCTGTCAACTTGGTGGCCGACAGAGTGGACCCAAGTGGGGGCCCCAGTAAATCGGTGGCCAGTGGAGTAAGGGCAGGAAAGGGCTCTTGGATGGGACCAAATCCATTGGTGACAGATGGGACGTGCTTCACCCTCAAGGTTGGCTCAGGATCCCTATCAGGTGACAAAGTGAGTTCGGGTTCAGGCTCCTGGGGCGGATCCGAAGATAGGGCCGAGTTAGGAAGGGATTCTGAGGCAGGAACCAGGACCTGAGATAGGGTCAGGGTTGGGATCCAGGCCGGAGTCAGGATCCGGACCGGAGTCGGGGACCGGACCGGTGTCGGGGTCCGGATTGGGCCCAAGGCCGGGACCAGAGTCGGAGTCCGAACCTGGATCGAAGTCCTGACCGGGGGCCAGAGTCGAGGCCCGGACCGAGGCCGAGGGCCGGACCGGGGAAGGAGCTGGGGCCTGCGCCTGGTTGTTCTTGGGGGATAGGGGCGCACCCCAGGTAGCCCAGGTTGGGATCCTGCCCGACCCTCCTGCCTTGGGTTAGGAGAGACTCATCTGCACCGGGTTCTAAAACGGGAGGCAAACAATGGGGCGCTATTACACGGGGTTCCATTCAGCGCTCAGGTTCTATTGCCTTGAGCCGCTGATGGGGCGGAGGCCTCTGGATCGCCCCTGATAATTCCCATCCCCCAAATCCCTACCTCCAGATTGCCAGTGTCCTTAACATTCAGGCGTTCACTATACGTTCATTGAGTGCCTGCTATGTGCACAGTCCTGTACTGGGTGATTCTGGGGCCAGAGCAGTCAGGAAAGCTGAAGTCCAGTTATCAGGCTCCCTGTCCAGTAGAGATATACCCCTTACCAAACAGTGACAGCCCAGTGAGGTCAGGGCGAGGGTGGAGGAGGCACAGGAAGAGGGGTTAGAGATATGGTGAGGAAACACGGGGACTTGTGGGATCCCGAAACAGGTGTTAGAACCAGTCTGGGGGCAATCAGAGAGGGCTTCCTAGAAGAGGTGACAACTGAGAGACCTGGAGAAAAATAATAACAACAATAACAGATTTTACATTCACGTAGTGCTAAGTGCTACACACATGCCCACAGCTGGTAAGTGGCAGAGCCAGGATTCAAACGGCAGCCATCAGACTCTAGGGTCCTGACATAGAACCTTGTGTCAAGGGCTCTATCACACTGAGTTCCTCCAGGGTGGGATCTTGTCTCATTCACTGCTGAATCCTCAGCTCCTAGAACAAGGCCTGGCACACAGTAGGCACTCAATAAATGTCTTTTTATTTTGAAATAGTTTTAACACTCATGAGAAGTTGGGAAAATAGTAGAGAATTCCTGTGTAACTTTCACCCAGTTTTTCCCAATAACATCTTATGTAAGCACAGTACATTGTCAAAACCAATTGGTCCAATACTTTTTTTTTTTTTTTTTTTTTTTGGCTGCACTGGGTCTTTGTTGCTGCACAGGCTTTCTCTAGCTGTGGCAAGCGGGGGCTACTCTTCATTTTGGTGCGGGGGCTTCTCATTGCAGTGGCTCCTCTTGTTGCGGAGCACAGGCTCTAGGTGCAGGCTTCAGCAGTTACAGCACACAGGCTCAGTAGTTGTGGCACACAGGCTTAGTTGCCCTGAGGCATGTGGGATCTTCTCGGACCAGGGATCAAACCCACGTCCCCTGCACTGACAAGTGGATTCTAACTGCTGGACCAACAGGGAAGTCCAGTTCAATACTATTAGGTCAGGTACAGACCTTATTCAGATTCATGGAAGGGTTTTAAACAGAAGTCCACTGTGCTTCCCAACCCCTGAGAGCCCCTCCTGTGCTAAACCTTGGGCCTGGGTCCCCAAAAACAGGAAGATCAAGAAAGACACTGAATTTTCTGTGCAATGCCAGGCAAGCGTCTACCCCTCTCTGGGCTTCAGTTTGCCCCTCTGTGAAATGAACTTGAAATGGGCTTTCCTCTTATAGCATAATATTGAGAATATTTACTGAGCATCTATTGCATGCCAGGCTCTGTTATAAAATGTTTTGTACTTATTAACTCATTTAATACTCACAAACTTCTGAAGCAGATTCTATGACTAGTTTCATTTTACAGGTAAGGAAATTTAGGCACAGAGAGGTAAAGTGACTTGTCTGAATACAAGGCAGAACCAAGATCTGAACCAAAGCAGTCTGATTTCTGTGCATTTGTAGGCTTTTTGGTTTTTTGTCTGTTTGTACTTTTTTGGAGTTACCATTTAGATTACTTTATTTGCTACTGCCATTGTGCTAAATGCAGTAAGTGCATGCCTGATTTAAAGATTTAAAGCTCTGCCAAAAGAGAAAAAAAAATGACAAGTTTCTCCTTGGTGTGCAATGGCTTCCACCTTACTCCTCTGGGGCCCTGCTTCCTTTCACCTTCAAAGTGAAGGATAACTTTGAAGGATAACCAGAATAACTTTCTCTTCCCTGCAAGCTCTGATCATCTGAGATAGTCTTCCTTGCCCCAGAGGCTACGACCTTAGGCTGAGCCTGCAGCAGCCTGTGAAGCAAAGCGATAGAACAGAGCCTGTACTTTAAAGGGCCTCCAGACTTGGGTGTGGGACTCTTCCCTTATGGTGGTGATTCAGAGGACTCAGGTCATCACTCTTTGATAATCCAGCCAGTACTGTTCCTGTGATGACTCACTGACATGTACAGTGATGGTGCCAAGACTCTGAGATAGGTGAGGCATCCTTGACACCAGAAGTGCATCAAAGGGGGAATCCGTGGGACTCAGCTGCCTGCCTTCAGCTTGCATGCAGTCACTGATCAAAAATACGTGATGAAGGGACTTCCCTGGTGGCGCAGTGGTTAAGAATCCACCTGCCAATGCAGGGAACACGAGTTCGATCCCTGGTCCGGGAAGATCCCACGTGCCACAGAGCGACTAAGCCCGTGCGCCACTGCTACTGAGCCTGTGCTCTAGAGCCCGCGAGCCACAACTGAGCCCACATGCCGCAACTACTGAAGCCCGCGCACCTAGAGCCCGTGCTCCGCAACGAGAGAAGCCACCGCGATGAGAAGCCCGTGCACCGCAATGAAGAGTAGCGCCCGCTCACCGCAACTAGAGAAAGCCCACACGCAGCAACGAGGACCCAACGCAGCTAAAAATAAATACATAAAATAAATAATTTTTTAAAAAAATACATGATGAGTGTAACACAGCTTCCCATCTTTGCTTTTAAATTGAGTTCTGCTCTCTCAGCAGGTGGTATAATTTGTTCAAGGCAGCAAAGACTCGGCCTCTGAATATCACGTTGTCTTTGAAGGAACAACGGGCTGGTGTTGATGTCTGCCTTTAATCTCAATTTAAATATCATTTGATAGTAGGCTTTTGTTTCAATGTCCATATTCCTTAATGGTACAGTTAATTCTCATGACACAGAAAGTCAATATAGTGAAACTTGAAAGAATTTGTATGTATAAGTATTTATTCAATATATGGTATCATTGACTGAATTAAAAGAACATGTGGATCCCTTGGCTGATGTTCTAATAAAAGGCCTCCTTCATTTGTTCATTTGTTGCTATATTCCATTTGTTACTTTTCTCTGTTCTCTCATCTTCAGTTCCTATGATTTTGCTCATTTCCAAGAGTGCTTGGGCACTGTCCCAGCCTACTCCCCACGAGAAAACATGGGGAAGGAGGATTGGCAGAAATTGGCTGATGCAGGCTTTTTATATTTTCAGTGGTAGAAGTAGTATTAAATGTGTGATGAACTGTCTTAGGACAGTCCCCAAATTTAGGAAGGTTCCCCCTCTCTGCTAGGTCTTACCTAGATTTGTTCCATCTCATCAGGAAGGAGCTGCAGCAGATACTCCACTCTCTGAGCCTCCCAATCCTCTGTAAAATAGGTTCTGCTCTCACTGACTGGTTCTGTCCGTTTGCCTGCCAGGTACAGTACTTATATCTAGTAACAAATGCTGATTTTTGACACAGAAAGCGACACTCCTTTGCCCACATATTCCATATGGTTTGGACAGGCTGACCTTAATCCCTGCCATGCACTACACAGATGGCCAAGCCTGGCCAATCAAAATAAGCCATACTGCCTGGCCCCTAGTTTGAGCAAGGCCATGTGACAAGCCAGGGCCAACGAAAGCCTGTCTACATATGAAGTCATCCTAGAGACAACTGGAGGAAAACACTGAGCCCCTGAATCCAGTCCTGCTAAAGCTACCCCTGCCACAGGATTTTCACTTTTATAAACTAATAAATTCTCTTGTTTATTTAAACTACTTTGAGTTGTTTCTGACCCCTGCAGTAGAGTCCTGTCTATTATTCTTCTCAGGAGACAAAATCTCTCCCCTCAGCCCCAAAACCACATACAAAGCACTCAACTTGATGAGTCAAAGCTGATCAAACTAAGAGCCTTTATAAATGTCTCTGGAGAGATGGCGAGAGAAAAAGAGATAGGATATAAATAACCATTATGTACAACTTCCAATGGTAAAATCCTCCCCATCACCCCTTCCAGCTTGAACTCCAAAGTGTCTGAAGCAGAGAATACAAAAATATCCAGGTTCTGTCCCCAGGTGCTGATGGAGAAGGGGCAGCTCAGGCCTAGAAACAGAGTAAGTAGGAAGCATTAGAAAGGTCTGCCCCCCCACCTCCCCTCCCTCTCCCCAGTGAGTGGAAATCAGTGGAGAAGCTCTGGCTGAGGCTCCCCACTGTGACCTCTTGAGGCCCAAAGGTCATCCAAAGAGAAGATGCCAAGTAGCTCAAAACGATAGCAAAAGGCATGCAAGATACAACTAAATTAAGTCAAAACTGAAAAACAGGCAGAGGACCTTCCAGAGACACTACCCTCCTCATTTTACACATAAAGAGCTACAGGAAAAGCAGGAGCTGCCAGCGCCCAGCATGCCCAACGTGCGCAGGGTGGGGAAAGGTGGGTAACTACCTCCCGAGCATAGATACAAGGAGCAGATATGACGTAAACCGAACGAGCGTCTCCATCTTCAGGGCGATTCCAACCTGAGGACGGGCTGCGGGAGGAAAAGAGTCAGATCTAGACACTTCAAATTCTCATATCTTGTTTTCCCACCCACCAAGGAAGGGAACCCAAAGCCAACCAGAGGAATTGTGAAACGACCCAACCAGAAGAAGGTTGGAGCTGGGATAAGAGAAAGGGACCAATCAAGGAAGGCCCATCAAGGAATCAGGCCAATTGCATTACGGAGATTGATGCAAGCAGCCGAGAGGGACAAGGCTTACGTCTGCGGCCAAGCCCCTCACCTCGGGCCATCCCCGGAACCTTCCTGCGTCCTCATGTTGTTGAGTGCATCAGGGAGCGCGTGGACCGATGGCTCCGGGGTCCCCGCCAGCAAGCGAGACCCAGTATCCCGGCCAGGGCCACGGCGTCGCACGTGGACCAGCAAGAGCGCAGAGCCGGCCAAGCCTGCGGCCACCAGCAGTCCCAAAGCCGGTGGCAAGAGGAAACGCTGCGGGTCTCCCGGCCTCAGACCCGGCGGGGCCACGGGCAACGTGCCTGCGCCGTCGGGGTGAACCGGAAACTCGCACCGCGCGCCCATGTAGCCGGGCGCGCAGGCGCAGACGAGGCCGGAGAAGTGCGCGTAGCAGCGCCCGCCGTGGGCGCACGGGCGCGCGGCGCAGGGGTCGGCGCGCTCGCGGCAGTCGCGGCCGCCGAAGCCCAGCGCGCAGGAGCAGCGGCGCGCGCCGCCGCCCTCCAGGCAGGTGCCGCCGTTGGCGCAGGCGCGGCTGGCGCAGTCATCCAGGTCGTGCTCGCAGCGAGGCCCCGCGAAGCCCGCGCGGCAGCGGCAGCGCAGGGCGTGGCCCAGATCCAGGCAGAGCCCGCCTGTGGGGAAGGGGGCGTCAGGGGCGCGGCCCGATTGGGGGGAGTCCCCCAAGCCAGCCGCCCCAAGCCTGCCCGCGATTTCTTCTCAGCTCGGTGATCCTCTCCCTCATCGTTTCTCTGGGCCCCCCTCTACCGTCTAACTCTAGGGCCAGCCTCCGGGAGTTTGCCTGGAAAACCGGCCCGCCTCTTTTCCCCCTGGTGAAGTCTTGGATTAACTCGGCCTCACACCTCTTTGGTTCTCGGGGTCTCTGTCTCTTTTTCTCTCGGCTTTAACCGTACTATTTGAAATACTTTCAACAGTTTTGGAACGACGGGTTTGAACCACCTGGCCTTTGCCCGTGCCTTCTCCCTTTTCCCTTCCTCCTTTTCTGTCATTCTTTTCACCTGTTCTCTTCTCGAGCTCATCGTCCAGGTCTGTGCTCCGGTGTCCCCTCCTCCAGAAAGCCATCCGATTCTTCCTCCATCCCAGCCCTGCGCTCCGCCATCACACCCTGGCCACTGTGGGCCCTGTCTAAGGACGGCTTTGTCTTCCCCCTGGGCTGGTACCCCTACGCACCACTGCTGTGTTCCCGCTACCGCTCAGCCCAGAGTGAACACTCAGTGAGCGTTTTGGAGAGAATTAGTATTAAAATAAGAGGGCGCTGAGCCCTTCACATTCATGATCTCATTTAATATTTTTTTTTGTGGTGGTGGTGGTACACGGGCCTCTCACTGCTGTGGCCTCTCCCTTTGCGGAGCAAAGGCTCCCGGATGCGCAGGCTCAGCGGCCATGGCTCACGGGCCCAGCCACTCCGCAGCACATGGGATCTTCCCGGACCGGGGCACGAACCCATGTCCCCTGCATCCACAGGCGGATTCTCAACCACTGCGCCACCAGGGAAGCCCTAATATTTTAATACCTATGTCAAATCAGGTCTCACCACTATTCAGAACCCTCCTCCGGCTCCATCTCAGGGTAACACTAGAATCCTCGCCATAACCCATGAAGCCCTAAGCCCTACAGGATCTGTCCCAGTCACCTCCCTGACCTCGTCTCTCACCAGTCTACCCTCACTCCCTGTGCTCCAACCACACTGGCTTCCCTGCGATGCTGAACACACCAGGCATATTTCTACCTCAGGGTCTTTGCACTTGTTCATCCCTCTGCCTGGAACATACTCTTCCCTCAGATCCCCACATGGCTGCCTCCCTACCTGCAGCATGGGCTTCCTTACCCACTCTAGCTAAAATGTCAACCTGCCACCCCATACACACTACTTCTCATCCCCCTTTATTTCTCATCCCCTGGCTTTATTTTTTTTCGTTTTTTTGTTTTGTTTTGTTTTGTTTTTGGCGGCGCCTCACGGCTTTTGCGATCTTAGCTCCCCGACCAGGGATTGAACCCATGCCCCCTGCAGTGGAAGCACAGATTCCTAACCACCAGGGAATTCCCTCTTCTTAGTTTTTATCACCAAAAACCTCCTATATTTACTCATTGATCTTCTTTATTGTCTCTCTGCTCCATCAGCTCTACGAGGGTGGGGGTTTTCATCTCATTCCCTACTGTATCCCCAGAACAGGGCCTGGCACACAGTAGATGCTCAACAAATAGTTATGAGATAGGAATGTCACCTTGCCCGTTTTACAGAAGAACAAACTGAGGCTGGGCAGAGGGGAGCCCAGCCGCAGGCTGAGAGGAGGCAAAGTCAGGATCCCCACCCGGGACTGTGTGAGCCAAGCCCTGCTCTTGCCCACTGAGCATGCAGGGACCCCCCCCACTCCCCTCCCTCACCGCTCTGTCCTCCCCACCTCACCATTACGGCATGGCTGCAGGCTGCACCGGTCCACCCTCTTCTCACAGTTGGAGCCTTGGAAACCGGGCGGGCAACGGCAGATGTAGGCAGAGTCGGGGTCCGCACCTCCCACACACAAGCCGCCGTTGAAGCAAGGTCCATCCGCACATGTCACCCCGCTCACCTCACACCGCAACCCGTAGAACCCACGGGGACAGGTGCATTCGAAGGACCCCGGGGTCTCCTGGGCACAGGCAAGGGGACTTTGGATCAGCATCTCCTTAAAAATCCCATCCCTCTCCTTAGTCTTTTTTTTTTTTTGGCCCTGCTGCATGTGGGATCTTAGTTCCCTGACCAGGGATTGCACCCGTGCCTCCTGCGGTGAAAGCACGGAGTCTTAGCCAATGGACCGCCAGAGAAGTCCCCCCTTCCTCGGTCTTGACCATTAGGGGGGCTGCTCCTTGTCTAGTCCCACCTCCTAGGGTGTAGGGGCCTCAGCGAGGAAGTCCCTGAGGCCGAGACAACCTCTCTATTCCACATTTCTGGGTCTGCCCATCCAACCCCACAGAGGGGAGGCTCTGGAGGCCCAGAGAGATCCCGTTCCCACCTCTACACCTTTGCTGCCAAATGCTGCCCACCCTGTCTGCCCTCCCCGATGCTGTCCGCATGGCCCAGGCCTAATTCCAGGTCCTAGCTCTAAGCCCACCTCCTCCATGGAGCCTTCCCTGGATCTCCCCTTCTCAGGCACCCCCTAACTTGAACGCTGAGTGTTTCTCACTGTCCCGTGGTGGCAGTGTCCAGGTGGCCCACGCCAGGCCCTGCTTCATCCCAGGCTCACTCCCACCACCACACCTTCGCTTCCCCCAGGCCACTCGTCTGGTCTAGCTTCTCCAGTCGCCTCCTGTCTGCCAAATCAGACTTCAGAAGCCCCAGCCCGGGTCCATCTTCAGGAAGCCTTCTCTGATGCCCGCCCTTCCCTAGTCCTCAACCCACTCAGCCCCACCACCCCTATCTTGAGCTCTGACTCGTTCTCTACCCCATAGGCGGGGCAGCTTGTGGCCCGCTAGGATCCCTCATCATTCCCACATCCACACCTTTAGGTGCCACCCACTGGGTCTGCTCTCCCCAACACATCATCCTACTTCAAGGCCCCAGATGCAGTCTGGACACCTCCAGGAAGCCCTCCCTGATAGCTGCCCCATTCCCCCCCCCCCCAGGCTGTTGTCTCATGGAGCCCCAGACAGGGGATTCCCTGGGAAAAGTACTACCCAGGATCGGGGTGGGGGGGGCGTGATACTGACGCTACAGCTGCCTCCGTTGGCACACGGATTCCCATCACAGGGCCCAGGCCCGGGTACGAGGCATCCAGTGGTGGCAGAGGATAGGCCCCTGGAGCTGAGGCAGCTGCTGGTGGAGACAGGGATTGTGCAGAGGGGCCCAGTCCAGCCCTCCAGACATCGACATTCATCGGGCTGCTCACAGAAGCCGTGCTCTGGGCTGCAGCCTGCTCGACATGCCGCTGTGGGGGAAGGAGAGACAGAGGAAAGAGGAATGTTGATGAAGGGAGGATAGGAAATCAGAGACATTTCTGAGCACTTTCCATGCATCACTTGTTTCACCTTTGTGACTGTCAACCCAGTGGGCTAGATGGTATTGCGACTCCCAGTTTACAGACAGGGAAACTGAGGCCCCGAGAGGCAGGGTGATTTACCCAGCTAGGAAGTGGCACACAAGGATCTGAACCCAGACCAATGAGTTCCAGAATCTGTGCTCTTGGAAGGAGAATGGAGTGGGGGCTCCCAGGTCTGAGCTTGGAGAGAGGAGAAGGAAGGAAGAGGATTGAGGAGGGACCCTTGGCCTTTCAGGGGAAATGGGAGGGCCTTGGAGGTCTGGGAGGATCTGGATAAGCCTGGGGATCCTAGGGGCTTCAGTGGGGCTCAGACATTGGGATATCTAGGGTGGGTTGGGGGATCCCAAGCTTTAGAACGCAGTGGGGTCTGGAGTGCAATCACAGGGAGGGAGGATGGTGGAACCCCTGGGGGGGATGGGAGGAGCTTCCAAAGCTCCTGAGTGGGGGTACGGAGGGCCCCAGAATTAGAAGAGCTTTGGGGTCCGAGCATCTGGAAAGGGGTGTGGGTATGGATTAGGGAAGGAACTGGGGGTACAAGGATGGGAAATGGGTGTGCGGTTCTTATTTGGGGAGACAAGAGTACTGGGAAGAGGGAAGGGGGCTGGAGTGCCCAGGCAGGGCTGGAGAGAAGTCTAGGGTCCTTAGTTTCCCAGAAAGTGGTAGCTGGATCATGGGAGCGGGCTGAAGACCATGAGTGAAGCTGGCGAGGGGTTCTCGGGTCCCCAGTTCCCTGAAGAGGGTAACTAGGTTGTGAAAGGAGCCGGAGGGGCCGTGACGGGATGGGGTGAGGTTGAACGCAGGACTCACGCGGTGCCTCGCATTTGTCCTCAATCTGCGGGCAGGGGCGCAGTTCCGGGTCACACCGCGAGGGGGCGCCGCGCGAGCGGCAGAGGCGCGCGCACGCGGCCCCAACGGCCGGCGGCTCGCAGCGCGCGCGGTAGGAGAAGCGCAGCTCCCAGGCGCCTGCGCGCTGCATGTCCCGGGCCCACGGACCCCCGGCCGCCAGGCGACGCCGGCCCGCCACGCGCGCCAGCAGGCTCCAAGCGGGCCCTGCGGGGAGAAGGGAGATGTGCTAGGCTGCGGCCCGCCTCGGTCTCGGGATGGAGACGGAGCGCGCAGGCTCGCACTCTCCCTTCCCATCTTAACGAAGCCAAAACACCCCTTTTGAGTCCTGAGAATGGCAGTTACTTAGCAAGGCTGCAAACTCCCCTAATGCGCCCTGGGATCTTCGATGACGCGAACCCTATGACCATCATGATGATAACAGTTCTCCCAGAGAAGCCGAAGTGCCCCTATATTTTGCCCCAGAATCTTTGTATATTAAAGTAGTTATGAGACCCCTAACACCCTGGGACATATGATATCCCTAATATGGCCAAGGGGCAATGACAGGTCTTTGAAGTGAGGTCAAAAACACCCCCAAATTGTGCCTCAGGATTTTCCTATATAAAAATGGTGACAGAACCACACACACCCCCGGGCCTTATATAGCATCAAAGTCCCTCTCGAATTAAGGTTAAGATCATCCCATATCCCTCCCTGAAACCTCTCTGATGAAACTGCAACATCCCAAAGGAGTCCTGAGGCCCTCTATATGGACAAGGTGACAGAGCTTTGCCTACAAGAAACAGAAAGTAACTCATATTGTACCCTGGGTTCTCAAAATCAGATGGTGACAGAGCAGGACTGTGAAACGCTGCTGCTTCGACTCCAAGATAGTAAGAGAGCTTCTTCCCGCCTCTCCCTGCCCCCACCCCGCTTTGCCTGGTATCAGGACATTTCTGTGTCGACATGTCAAGAGCCCTGGGGCTGTCAACACCCAGCACCACACTCCGGGAGCTGTGATGACATCATGGGTCCAGCAATCCCATGAATACCCCACCCTACAGACAGCCCCATGTCACCCTCCTGTACCTCACATCGGGCCCCAACTCCCTGGATCTCCCACACTCTGCACTGAAGTCCCAGAATTGAAGATACTCACCTCCAATCTGTTCTCCTAACTCCTCTCTCCAGGTTTCAATGATGAGAGAGAAGGTGCCCTGGTTGGGTGGAGGAAGGTGGAGAGGGAAGAGTGAAGACAGTGGTCAGGGCAGGTAGGTACTCGACGAAGGCCAGATTTTAAGAGTTAAAGAGTGACAACCATTCCAGGGACCAGCCAGGCAAGGGACAATTTCCACAGGCTGGCCCAGGCAAGGAATGACTGTTTGGGCTTTCTTTATTGAGCACTTACTATGTGGTAAGCACTATACTCAAGACACCTGGTTGAATCTCTCAAAAGGGACCACTGTAATGTACCATGATGATCCCATTTTACAGATGAGGATACTGAGGCTGGAAAAGGGAAAGTCACTTGCCCAAAAGCATAAGCGTCTAGAATTCAAAAACAATTCTGTTCACCTTTATGCTTTTGGGGCTGTGAGATGGAAAATAGGATTTTGGAGATGAAAAAGTCATGGATACAGGCCCCAACTGGAAGGTCTGAGAAGAGATAAGGTGAGAGGATATTGGGGGTCCCCAAGACAGAGTGTGAAAGTCTCTCTAGGTGCCAGGAAATTTGGGGACAAAGATGAGGATACCAGTGTTTAAGGATCCCCAAGGAACAGGGGTAGTGTTCTGTGAATTGAGGATTTCTAGAAGGTGAGTTTGGGGTTCTGGGAATTCAGGGTTCCAGGCATGCAAGGCTGTGATCTGGGATCCCTAGAGGGAAATTCGGAATCAGAAAATTTGGGTTTATAGGTAGGGTTTATGGGTCTGAGAATGTGAGACTCCAGGTGATGGAGTTACTGGGAATTTGGGGTCCCCAGGGGGCAGGGTCTTGGAAGTTGGAGGGCAGATGGCAGTCGAGGTTTGGGTAAGGCCCCCAGCACGGGCGTGACCCGGGGCTGGGCCTCACCGGCCAGGCGTCCCGGAAGGGCACGCGCATGAGGCCGTCTGGCAGCGGCAAGTCAGGCGCTGGCGCTCCGGGCTGCGCAGTGTAGACCGGTCCGCGCGCACTCAGCGCCGCGCCCAGGGTGCACGGAGACTCGGCGGCCTCCTCGGAGATCCCTGGCTTCAGGCAGACCCTGAAGAAGAGGCGGCAGCTGTCCCCGGCCTTGCAGGGGGACCGCGGGGCGCCCGGTCCAGGTCCCGGCCCGAAAGAGTGGATCTGCAGCTCGAAGACGCCGGCCGGCCGTGTCTGGGGCGGAAAGGGGTACAGGGTGAGGGGACTGCGGAGACCCAGACGTCTCATCCGCCCCGCGACCCCTCCCCAAGACCCCCGGGCCGCACCCCCTCCCATCCACCCTTTCCACTCCGGCTCCGACCTGGGGAAGGAAAAAGAGCGCCAGGATCACCGTCGGGGAGAGGAGCTGGGGCATCTGCGGAGAGACCATGGTCTTCCGGAGGTCTTGGGAGCCGCAGCTGCTGGCTCCGGAGCCTTATATCTGAGAGGACAGCTCCGCCCCTTCGGGCAGCCGCCGGGTCCAGGGGACCCTAGGGGAGGAGGTCGCAGGGGAAGGAGAGCGTGCTGGAGAAGCCGTGAGACTGTGTCGTGGCCACAGGCAATGCAGTGAGTGTACATCTTATATGCGGTTGTGGGCATGATTTGTGTGGCTGAGGATAGGGAGGGGTTGGGGGGGTTAAGTTTGTGTGTGAGGTTGGATATGATTTTAAAACTCTGAGCGTGTGTGGTGTGTGAGCAAGAGCTACTGGAGGGTGTACATGACTGTGATTGTGTGTCTAGGTCAGATTGTGTGGTTCCACATGTGCCTGAAATTCTATATGGTTAGAAGCCTCTTTGTGAGGTTGTACATAATTCTAAGATTTTGTGTGTGTGTGTGTGTGTGTGTGTGTGTGTGTGTATACACGCACGCACACACCTGCATGGGAGAATGGAGATGTACATGATTTCATGGTTGTGTGACTTTTGAGATTCTGTGGCTGTGTAGATGCTTCTCTGTGCAGGTGTACAAAAGTGTGTTAGCTCCTGGACCACTGTGTGTAGTCGTAGGAACCTGTGACTTTGTGGTCTGTGCAGGTGCCTCTAGGTGGCTGTGTGTGTTTATGTGTGTGGTAAGGTCTGTGCAAGGTTGTGAATGGCTGAGGGTTTGTATGTGAAGGAGCCTGGGTGTGGGAGGTCCATGAGTGTAGCCCTGTGTGGATACGATGAAGATCCAGTGTTCTTTATGGACCCGTGTGTGTGTGTGTGTGTGTGCGTGCGCGCGCACGCATGCTCGAGTGTGTTCCCCTCCCCGAAACAAAGCCACCCTCCCCAAACCCGCATCACGGATGCACCAGACGCCAGGGCGAGGAGCCCCCGCCTCAGAGGGGGCTCCCAGCTGTATGTAAATGCTGCCATCTGCTGGGCGGACGCGCCCCTCCCCCTTTGGGCCGCAGCTGGGCTGCCCATTTGGCCTCCGGAAGGTGTGAGCAGCAAATGGGCAGGAAATTCGGTCCTCACAGATCAGGGGCCCGCTCCCTCACTCCAGGATGAATGGGGGGGGGACCCCGCGCCCTCCAGAATCTCCTTAGTATTCCAGGACCACCGCAAGGAAAGCCGGTTAGAGCAGATGTTCCAGCCCCCCGGTCCTAATCATTTACTCTGTGCCAGGTGCTGAGCAAAGCCCTTTAGATGGAGTAAACCTTTTTTTTTTCCAGAATAAAAAAATTTAACACTTAGAAGCTAGTAATTATAGGGGAAAATACAGGTTCAATTATATACGTACATATTTTTCTTTTGGAGAATGTGCTCAATAAAGCACAGCCCAGTAGAGCCAGGCATACAGTAAGTGCTCAGTCTTTTTTTTTTTTTTTTTTTTTTTTTTTTTTGTGGTACGCGGGCCTCTCACTGTTGTGGCCTCTCCCATTGCGGGGCACAGGCTCCGGACGCGCAGGCTCAGCGGCCATGGCTCACGGGCCCAGCCGCTCCGCGGCATGTGGGATCTTCCCGTACCGGGGCACGAACCCGTATCCCCTGCATCGGCAGGCGGATTCTCAACCACTGCGCCACCAGGGAAGCCCGCTCAGTCATTTTTAATGAATGAAAGAACTCAACCTAAACAGTTTTCTCATAATCCTGAGGACGGGAGTCATGGAAGGGTTTTGAACAGGGGAGGGCCATGGTCAATTGTGCAGAACATCCCAGGTTCCTTTGCACAGGTTTTTCTTCTACTTGATATATTCTTTCCACTTCCTTCTTTTTAAATTCTGTTCTTACCATTCAGACTTCACCTCCTATAGGAGGCCTTCCCTAACACCCCCCAAGGGGGTCAGGCACCTCTTCTGAGTTCCCACAGCCCCTGGGGACTCCTCTATCCCAGCCCCAACCACTCTGGCCTATGAGGTCTTTCTAAGCGCAAATCTGACCATGTCCCTCTCCTACATAGACTCTTCCATGGCTCCCCAGTGCCTTCCAGCTTTTGAAATTCTAAGGTTGACATTTAAGGCCCTCCCTCCACATCCCCCTACTCAAACAGGTTCTGTGGCCCCAAAGCAGAGAGCCAGACCTTGTGGACCCCAGTTACTGGGAGGCAAATCAGGGCCTGTAGTGGGGTAGGTGAAGGAGTGAGCCTCCCATTACAGGAACTATTCAAATGAGATTTGGACAGCTATTAGAAGATGTGGGAGAAGGCAAATTCCTACCCTGGATAATAACTGGGGAGGTAACAGTTTCCAGGTCTGAGATATCTCAAAAATTTAAAAAATTGTAAAAATAGCCAGCCTTTATTGAGGGTTTCTGCCAGGCATGATAGTGTTTCATGTGAATTCTCTCAAGTCATCTTTTTGACTATCGAGGACTTTTCCTTATGTGCCCACCTTAGAGCCCACAGAAGGCTATGTTGAGGTGACATCTGCAAAGACCTGAAGGAGGGAAGGGAGTGAGCTATATGGATCCTGGGAAAAAAACATTCCTGGCAGAGGGCATAGCAAGTGCAAAGGCCCTGGGGTGACCATGCCCAGCACACCCAGATATCCCCATGGTTTCTCATTTCATTCCGGTCTCTGCTCAAATACACCCTCCCAAGAGGCCTTCTCTGACTGTCCCATTCAATCTAAAACAGCACTCCTGTTCCCAAACCACTCTAACACCTTACCATGCTTTTCTGTATGCATTTATTTTACCTCGAGAAATATCTGACCATTTTCTGTCTCCTCCATGAGAACATCAGCTCCTTTTTTTTCTAGAGCTTTTTCTCTAGTTTGTTCATCAATACACCCTTGTGCCTAAAATGAGGCCTGGTAGTCAGTACTTAGGAATTATCTGTTGAGTAAGCAAATGAGAGGTACTATTATTAACCTCTTATGAATGAGCAAACTGAGATGCTTGAGACCTTGCCCAGGGTCACAGGGCTTGCAAGTGGCGTGCAACCTGGGAATTCAGCCCCTGCTGGGATATGCCTTAACACTGGCCCAATCCTGCCCACTGGATGACGCCCTAATGCAGCCCTAGCACCGAGCATTTGATATAAACATCCTATGTCATGTCATGTAAGCAGCGTCTCAGAGGCCACCTGGCACAAGTCAAACCCTCTCTTCCCCTCCAGCTTTAAGCAGGTGTGACCTGACAGCATCATCCCTGAACCAGCATCAATGTCGGGGAGAGGCCTTGGAGGAACCCACTGGACACTGAAGCATGTGCCACCCAGAGTACTAAACTTAACCCCCAGGGCCACGGGCCAATGGACAAATGTACTTCCTCCTTTCATGCCCCGTGGATGGACAGAGCTGAGTCACATTTCAAAAGGCTCCTCAGAAGGTCCCATGGGTCACCCCCTGTGGTCAGCGAGCACTCACTTGTGGTGGCTCCCTCCGTGCACAAACCCTCTCCAGGATCACGTTCCCCAAATACCCTGCTTTCAGTTAGGAGTTTCCAACACTCAAAGCTACCTGCAAAGGAAACATAGGCCCTCCTTCAATCCTGCAGATGCTCTCAAGCTAGGGAATCTTGAGGATATGGAGGAAACTCTCTCCTGGATTACAAATGGTACACCTCAGGGTGGGGGTGGAGGGCTGCAAATGTTACTTATTTGTAGACATCTGTGAGTCTTGTTTAAAAATCTAGAGTTCAAGTTCAATCTGGCCCACACAGTTTCAACTACATTTTAATTATTTTCACAAATACCAGGGAAGGGTTTTTAAAAGTATCTAACTGGTACTAGCACTAAATGCTGGCTGGAGCAGGAGAGGCTGAGACAGCCGGGGGGCAGGCGACTGCCAAAATGGTACAGAATATTTGTCTGGGAAGAACCAACATGGCCTGGTAACAATAAGCCCCACTGAATATACATGCAGCCTGAGCATGAGCTGTCCCATTTACTCCTCGCAGCCACTCTACTACGATGGGTATTATCATCGCCCCCATTTTAGAGATGAGGAAAGGGAGGCAGAAAGGTGCTCCCAAGGTGCATACAGCCACCAACTGAGGGCCTACCTGGGGGGCCTCACTCAGCCTTCAAGCCTAGCCTATGAGGTAGGTACTATTATTTCACAGACGTAGAAACTGAGGCACCGAGAGGGGAAGTAACTTGCTCATTTGCCTCTGATCACACAAGTCAGGACATGGTATAGAGCTTGGATCCGAACTTGGATTTGGGTTTATAAAAGTCTGGAGGGGGGCTTCCCTGGTGGCACAGTGGTTGAGAGTCCGCCTGCCGATGCAGGGGACACGGGTTCGTGCCCAGGTCCGGGAAGATCCCACATACCGCGGAGCGGCTGGGCCCGTGAGCCATGGCCGCTGAGCCTGCGCGTCCGGAGCCTGTGCTCCGCAATGGGAGAGGCCACAGCAGTGAAAGGCCCGCGTACCACAAAAAAAAAAAAAAAAAAAAAAAAGTCTGGAGGGACTTCTCTGGCGGTCCAGTGGTTAAGACTCCACATTTCCACTGCAGCAGGCCTTGATCCCTGGTCAGGGAACTAAGATCCCATATGCTGTGCTGCTGCACGGCCAAAAAAAACCAGTTTGGAACTCAACACTATACCCAAATGTGCTGTCCACTGCAGGAGCCAGTAGTCACATGTGGCTATTTAAATTAATTAAAATGAAACAAAATTTAAAATCTCATCCCTCAGTTACCCTTCCCACATCTCAAGTACTCTATGGACCCATGAGGCCACTGGCTGCTGTACTGGACAGTGCAGATACATGACATGGGGTACACATCATGGAAAGTTCCATTGCAGAGTGCTGCTACAGTCTTTTAGTTAGAAGCCAACATTTTTTTTTTTTTGCGGTACGCGGCCTCTCACCGTTGTGGCCTCTCCCGTTGCGGAGCACAGGCTCCGGACGCGCAGGCTCAGCAGCCATGGCTCACGGGTCTAGCCGCTCTGCGGCATGTAGGATCTTCCCAGACCGGGGCACAAACCCACGTCCCCTGCATCAGCAGGCGGACTCTCAACCACTGCGCCACCAGGGAAGCCCAGGAGCCAACATTTTTAAATTGGGAGATTTAATATAAACAACCCCTTTCCTGGCTTTTACTGAAAAATCAGAAGATCAAGCAGCTCTAGG
The DNA here is from genome assembly GCF_026419965.1 of Kogia breviceps. NCBI lineage: Eukaryota > Metazoa > Chordata > Mammalia > Artiodactyla > Physeteridae > Kogia > Kogia breviceps. Next base: position 11,955,822 of record NC_081327.1, read on the forward strand.
CTCAAGCAGCTCTAGGCCCACCTTCCCACAGGGCCATGGCTGGCAGAGCTGAGCAGCAGTTGCCCCTTGAGAGGGGCAGTCTCCGGTCCACTGAAGCCCCATGCGCCCACACTTCACACATTTAGACAGCAGCCTGGGGCTACCTGTATTTCAACCCACAGTGCCGTCCTCTCTTCTCTTTTCCATAGGGAATCTGGGGCCAAAGAGGGAGATGCACCTTCGCAGACCACGTGGCACACGGGAAGACACGGCTAGGGCAGGGTCCTAGGCAGGTTTTCAGATTCCCAGGCCGGAGTTAAAAACCAACCATCACCCACCAGAGTGCCCTCGCTGCTCGGCAGCTGATCAGCCACTGTGGGACGACCCCCGAAGAGTCCCACACTGCACCCTGATGCCCCCATCTGGAGACTCTCCGGACACAGCAGTGTGGCGTCTGGGATGACCTTTATTGGACATGTGGTTGGCCAAGCCATGGTCTGGGAGCACTGGGCCCGGGACCCAGAACCCAGGCACTGAGTCTGAGGAGGCCCAGAGGTCAGGGCTGTTTGGAGCGAGGCCACAAGCGGCTGGTAAGGGAGCCAAAGAAGAGGCTCTGCTTGCTGGACGTGGAGAGCTCAGCCAGGCGCTGCTGCTCCTCCTGGAGTTGGGGGCAGACAGAGAAGGAAAGTCAGCCCAGGGGCCACCTTCCTTAAACCTTTGCCCAGCCCAGACCAGGATGCACCCAGACCCGAAGGACCCAGTTCAGACACTAGCAAAAGCCAGCTTTGAGCCACAGAAGCCCAGACTCAAATCCCAGGGGGCCTTTCCCCTGAACCCTGGGAACCTATCCCAGGCCCTACACTGGACTACAACATCTTGCTCCCTAAGCCCCCAGTGCCCAGTCTTGAGCCCTAAGACCCCTGTCTGGATGCTGAGGGATCCCAGGCCCAAATCTCCAGGGATTCCTCCTTTGGGTACTCAGGAGCTCTAGCCAGGAGCACAACCCCAAACTCGATCAACCTCAGCCTAGACTCCTGGGAATCTCTTTCTCAGACTCAATTCATATTCTTATCCCCACTTACAAATCAGAGGATCACAGGTCATCAGAACTCCTTGCCCAAACCCTTGGGCCAAGTGTCCAAGGATCCCTCTTCCCAGACCTGATCCAAACCCCACCCCACAAAACACCAGGACCCCCAGACCATCAAGGCCTCTGGACCTATCTCAAATGCTTGGCATTTCCTGCCTCCTGTGCTCAGCGCAGGCTACAGGATCAATTCGCCCCTCATTACAAGGGCCCCCTGGGACGGGTGGTGTGAAAAAGAAGGCAGTTGCGCAAGGTCACACAGCCGGAGTAGAGACAGGCTGCTCCAGGGTTCCGCCTTCAAGAGCCTGGGGAACTGTCGGTGACACCCCCCACCCACACGGGGAAGCTGAGGACTCACCTGCTCCAGCCGGCTTTGCCGCTGCTTGAAAGCCTCCAGTGGGTCTTCCTCCAGGGCGTAGTGCTCCAGCACAGTTCGGACATCCTCCACACCATTCAGAGCAATGGCTGTGGGGATAGCAGGTGGGGGTCAGCCAGCTGAAGGTAAGAGGGAGGCAGGGCCCGCAAGGGTAAAGGTCAGACCGGGGTGGGGTCAGAGCTACGTGGAACATTTCTCAGCAGTCTAAAAGGGAGTCCCCTGAATATTCCCAGGCATCCCCTAAACAGTCCAGAGGAGCATCCCAAACATTCTAAGAAGCTTCTAAAGACTGCGATGCTCATGGATCTCCTGCATCGCAAGTCCCTGGTTTCACATAAAAAAAAACAAGCCAGAATCAAGCATCTTATCATTCCTCTTGAATGTCAAGGGCTCTAGGGTCAGAGGCCAGGAGGTCAGGGGTCAGCCTCACTCTTCAGGAAGGCAGACAGGTCCAATAAGACCCGGTCATCGGAGTTGCCATTCCAGGGCCGCAGGGCGACGCCGTTGTAGGGCTGTAGGCGGAAGGCTTCCTTCTTGCAGTCCACGACTACTACTCGGGCTGGGTCCCGATTCAGACACGAAATGTCCTGGAAGTGGGTGACAGGTTATGTCAAGGCCTGTGCTCCTTCCCTTCCCACCAGGAACCCACAGAGGGAGAGAGAGGTGGACAGACTACACGTGCACTTGGTATCACACACTGGGATCATCACGACAGGGCCTCCTGAAGACCAGGCTGGGATGAAGACATCAAACCTAGCAGGGCGCAGAGGAGCTAGTCCCACAGATTCCTAGACCCAGGGCCTGGTGCACAGGCAGGTTGATTTGGAGGTTCCCTGGGGAGGGAGGGAGGCACTTGTGTATTCAACCGCTGCCCCAGGTGACTGTGGCAAGCTGCACGTTTGTAAACTTCTCACAGACAGAGGTGCAGACTGATCCACAGCAACATACAGAGAGTCACACAAAGACAGGTACCCAGACAGACCCTTCAAGACCCTCAATCACAGCCTATGTCCTTCTGAACCTTGAAAAACTACACAGACCCCCCACCCCAGACCCACCAAGACACAGAAACCCAACAGACACCAAGACCCATGGATACTTGGACAAAGACCCACAAAGAGACCCATTCACAGCCCCACAGACTCCTGGACCCCTCGATATATCATTGGTCACAGCAACAGATGCCAAGTCAAATTCCAACACAGTCTCATTTACACTATTATAATTACATAGTCCCAGAGACACTCAGCTCGATACAGAGACAAAAATCCACTTCCAAATTTCACCTCCCTACCCTGTACTCCCAACTGTTTTCTCTGGAGAGACCCCATTTTCCCCTGCTCCCACTCCCAGATTCTGGGACAGAGAAAAGGGCGTTAGAGGCCCAGTCCAGGCTGGCAGCAGGCTATTGTCCTACCAGAATCAGACCTGGGGCAGAACCAGAAGCAGCCGGTTGCTTCTCAACCAGAAACAGGTTGAGGCTGGGGTCAGAGCTAGGTCCTCTTTCCTTTGGGAAGTGCCAGCCCTCCCCCAAATCCCAGAGCCCCACCAGGGCCCCCACATGGCACCTTAACATGGTGCCCATCCATGTATCTCGTGGCGTCCCGGAACAGGCGGTAGGAGATGAAGCCGTGGGGGTCCACGCTGTCAATGAGCGGAAAGGCAGTCTGGGGGGTGGGGTGGGGGGAGAACAAGGTCAGGATGAGCCTTGGCCCTGCAGCTCTCCCTCACCTCCTGCCACGTCGACCATCCCGCCCCTGCCCCGGGGGCCTCACCATGCCAGTCTCTGACGTAAAGATGACGATTTCATACAAAGGGGCGAGCTGTTGGAATAAGGTCTCGATGCCTGGACGCTTCTTAAACCTCCAGCCAGTGGCCAGCTGGAAAGGCAGTGAGAACAGTGAAACACTGAGACCCGGAGGCCCCTGTAGCCCCAAGAGGACAAAGACCCAGTCTCGGGGGATTCCCGGAAGCAGAATGCTCTCTCCACCTCTGTGGCTCTCGGAGGGGTGGAGTACACGGCTGTGACTGAGGGTCTAGGAGTATGGAGGATGTGACTCCCCTATGGCACTTACTGCGTGCCAAGGTATACTAACGACGACCTCCGGGCTGTGGAGTAGCACAGCTGAGGGAAGCAGGGCAATAAGGGGTGATACCTCTTCTCCTGGATCACAGAGTGGAACTGGGGCTGAACCCCAGCCTGGCTCCAGAGTCTATGCTCTTAACCACATCATCACAAGCCGGCCGCCCAGCCCTATCTGGTGTCCCTAACCCGCTGCCTTCCCCAGGACACACCGACCACTCAGGGTGCAAGAGGACGCCAGTGAGCTCTAAGACCAGTGTGTACGGTGGCTGGTAGTACGGCTCCCGCAGAGGGTCTGGGAGAAGGCAGGGGCTGGTGGGCTCGATGATCATCTGTGAAAGAGAGATGTAATGGGGGCACTCAGACAAGGAGGCAGGAGGCTGGGGGTGAAGGGATAGGGACTGGGCTCCTGCTCACCTGTCTATAATCTTTGAAATATTTGTATGTCCGGCGCAACTGCTGTACCAGAATTGGATCTAGGAGAACACCAGGGCACAAAGGGATTCCAAGATAAGCCACTGCTCAGCCTCCTGGACAAACCAGGGGTTTATTTATCTACCAGATATAAACAGCTCTACATACCCACCTGGTTTGAAACAGCTCACTTCTGAGTACAAAGGTAAAAAGCAATGACATAACTAACTGCCAGGTAGGAACAAATGTTTTTATTCACCTGTCAAGTTTTAAGCTGAATACTTATATCCACACACCACCCCAGATACAAAATAGAATGCTTATACATCTGCCCACTTAAATCCCACATACATATAAATAAATCTGCTGACATTATGCCAGTATATTTAGTCCATTTTGAACCTCTAGGTTTCCAGATGTGCCCACTTTAAGCAAGTATGTGAAATCTAGTTAAGCCATGATAAACATATACACACGTCTGTATACTTTAAACTAGTGGTTCTCAACTAGAAACAGTTTTGTTCCTTGCTTCCCAGAAAATTCTGCAATGTCTGGAGACATTTTTTTTTTGTTTTTTTGTGTTTTTTTTGGAGACATTTTTGACCCCACAATACTGGCATCTAGTGGATAGAGGCCCAGGATGCTGCTAAACACTCCCCTACAACAAAGAATTATATGATCTATAGTATGAGAATGGCTGAGGCTGACAAATCTTGGATAAATGAATACACCAAATCCAGTTTAAAACAGAAATCTTACATGACTACCTTTTTCAATACAATATTTTTAGTGCAGTTAAACTACTGTCTGTGGGCCTGCCTTTTTGAAACAAAAATATCAAGACACCACTTAAGCTAATAAACACACACACTTTAAAACTACAAGTTTACCTGCCCAACTTAAATCAGTACACTGCCTTGCTTAAACCAGTATGATTCCACATCTGCCAAGTTAAAACAGCATACTTACCTACCTGCCCAGTTTAAAACAATCAATGTACTAACATGCCAGCCTGCAAACATCCCTACCACAAACAAGTGTCTTTCTGGACCTACCAATTTTATATCTCTCTTGGGAGGGACCAGGTGTGATAGAATTGACAACTACTCTCTACTACCCAACTTGTCAGAAGCTCTCTAAGAGCTGGTTCATCAGAAGGGGGAGGAAGGAAGGAGGCATTGTTTCAGAAATGAGGCGCTGGATGGGGTAGGGGCATGGTGGGAAAAAAAGAGGCTGTCATAAAGAAGGGGGTGGGGGGCTGCAGATGCTCAGATCTAAGGCACAGGAAGTCACGTGTCTGGTGATAGAAAGCCCAGTTCTCCCCACGTACTCCCATCCACCTAGGATTCCCCTCCCCCATCTATCTGTCCCTGACCATCTGCTCTTGGGCTGAAGGGCCAGGGAAGGGGACTGGAGTTTTGTATGTCCCTCCCCGCAAGCCATCCAGCTGCTGACTCCTCTACCTCCCAATGGAGGGGTGGGGGAGCACTAAATGGGGAGAGCACAGTAGAGAGAATCCGGGGACCCCAGAATCTTTGCTTGTTTACTCACCGTTGTCGAATTCATCGGGAATCTGGGAGGTAGAGAGAAAAATGGAGGGTTTGGGATGGCAGCGGCAGAACCCCATCACACCCAGAAAAGGAATCTCCAGGGCCCTGGGAAGTGTAGGCAAAGGTCCCTGGGAGGGAGAGGTTCACCCCAGACCAGAAATGGGCCTAAACAGGCCAAATGGGAGGAGACCCACAGGATGGGACCCCTGGTAAGGCCTCTGGGTCTCTCTCCCGCTCACCTTGGCACCATTTTCATCCACAGAGTTGTTTCCTGTAAGGCAGACAGTGATGAATGAGAGGACTGAGGATCCAGTCTCCTAGGTTTTAAGGAAGTTTTGAAAAGGGCAGGGGGCCTAGCCTCCTGGGTCTGAGGGAAGCGGGCTAGAGCATCATGGCCTGCTGAGAGAGAGGAGGGGGCTGGTAGCCAGGATACCTGGGCCTCTGAGACAAGAAGGGCTGGGGCAGAGTCTCCTGGGTCTCTGAGGAAATGAAGGGACTAGAGGGAAGGTTGGAGTTTTGGGTGCTGAGGGAAGAGGTAGCTTAGGGGGGTGGGCCCGGCCTATCCTTCCTCCTCTTCCAATTGACTTCCCATAGCTTAGTGCAGGAACCAACTAGAAAAAGTAGAACGTTGAGTAGAGGAGCAGTAGGGAGACTTCCCTCATTTCCAGATTCTAGTTGGCTGCCCTATTGAGGGAGGAACCAGGGAATGAAGATGGGTGAAGCCCTTAGGGGAAAGAGAGGGAAGTTCCCAAGCAGAATAGAGGGCCAACAGAACAAAACTGGTGGGCAAGGATATGTTCCTCACCAAAAATATAGATGACGCTCACGGTCCCACCAGCCCCGAGCAGCCCAGCAAGCCAGAGTGCGACTTTTTTGGCATAGCTGGGACCCTCCGAGTTCCTCTGCTGCTGTGGCCCCTGTGCCTGGGCCTTAGTGCCTGCTCGGCTCCCAATCTCTGTAGTCTGCAATTAAAAGAGAGTAGGTTGGCCAAGAGAGAAGAGAAAGAAGGTCAGGGTGGTTTAGGCACCCTGGTCTGAGAAGAATCGAGGTTGGGAGCCAGGAAGCAGCCACCCACATGGCCTCCAGATGTTGTGTCCCTGGAGAGGCAGGCAGGAGACTGGGTCTCTCAGAAGGGTCAAAAACTAAACTGTCTGGCTCCAGGAACCCAGGGGCTCAAGAGTTGACAAGTTCTGGTGCCCGGGATCCCAAAGGCAAAAGATTGGAGGGCCTGGAGCCGGAAAAAGCAGGGCAGGGAGATAAGATGAGGGAGCCTGGCTGAACACTGGGATTCCTGGAGCAAGACAATGAAGGACACTCAAGGGGATAGGACGGGAAGTTAAGTCCTCCGGACGCCTGGGGCTCACAGTAGCGGGGTATGGAGGGGGAGGGAATGGGAGCGGGGCCGGAGGGGCAATCGCTTGCTGGGGCTTAGGGCACGGAAGTAATGGACCCGGAGGCCAGAATGACTGGGTCTCTGTCAAGATGGAGGGAGGTCAAATCAGAAGCCCGAACATCTACCTCACCACCACCACCACCACCACCACCGCAGGGGTAATACCCGCAAGACCAGGCTGGGACTCCAGCGTCCCGGGCTCCTCCCCCTCAAGTATTACCTGAACAGTCACTGAGATGGGGGAAAAGATGACTCCCCTCCCCCGGCGCCCACGTGCGGTCGAGGAGGTGGGGTCCAGAGGACGCACTTGAGCCCCCAAGCATCTAGCCCGGGACGCAAGCGCTGCCTACCCCGGGAAGCGGGGAAGAGACCCAAAATGCTGGCGGTGTTCCATTCAGCAACCTGAGGTGCTGCGTTCCAGAACCTCCGGGCGGCGGCGGTCCGCCTGGAACTCCAGGAAGGAGCCCCAGCACCCGGAGGCCACGGCCACCCCCACCCCGCTCACCTGGTCCGGTGCCCGAGGGGGCGGCGTCGCGAGCCTCGCGCACAGCCCCCGCGCGCCTTGCCGGAGCCCGCTCCGCAACCGCAGGAACGGCGCCACCGAAGCCGCCATCTTGCGCTGACGCCACGCTACCCCGCCCCCTCACTCTCTCTCCCCGCCCCGGGCCGGGGCCGCGGCCAATGGGTGGTGCAGGGGAGGGGCGGGTGGACGGGAGCCCGAGAGAGACAAAGGGCTGCGGGCGCACTGCCGCGGGCGCTCCAACTAGGTCTGGGAGTCAGCCGGCACCACGCCCCCCTCGCGCCGGACAGCGTCGCACCGCCCACGCCCCAGGTCGGCGCCGGACACCCACTTCTCCGAGGTGAAGCGGAAGCCCTAACGGAGGGAGCCAGTGGCTGCTTGATTTGTCCTAAAACCTGAAAGCCACCTTCACACACCTTCTTACTCACGTGCGGCCCAGAGGCCTCATCCGTCTTCCTTCCCATTCTCCGAACCCTTTCTTGCCCCTCCTCCCGTGAGCTGCTTAAAATGGGTTTGGAAAACCAGCCAGTCTCATGGAGGTTCAGCCAAAAGAACAGCTGCCCGTATCTGGCGGACTCGGGGTATTAAGAGGAAATCCATGACTTAGAGGCTACAGGAACCACGATGAATCTTCCTCAAATTATTTTGAGAGGAAAACAAGTCTGATACTGTTTATGTAAACTTTAAAAACATGTAAATCACCACACATTTAGGGACATTTACTAAGGTAGTAAATGTACGAAGTTAGGAAAAGACGAGATTCAGGGTGCGGTTACTTCTGGAGGGCAACGGACTGGGTGTGCTGCTCAAGTGGGTCCTTCCTATCTGGTACACATATGGTTCCTATGCTGGGTGGTGGGGACATGGGTGCTCCTGACATACCTTTCTAAACATCTGAACTATTTTATAATACAGTTTATATTACATTTGTAAAGAGACATGTGAATATCAAATGAGGAAAGTGAAGGAAGGTCAAGTACTAAGCCCACTCTCCACACTGCTCCCCATGCCCATGCCCTTAGACAAGCTACAGCAATTCTGGTGTCACTGCTACGTGGGCTCAAGAGAAAAGACTATCAAATGCTGTAACCTGCACCAAAGGAGAAATTTAGGTTTCCTGAGGGATACTCACTGATTTTCACTTAACTCAAGCATGAGTAAGATGTAACTTTGTCAATCACATGGCAGGCTCTGTTCTAATAATCTCTTTCCAATGTCTTCTACATTCAACAGCCCTGTGGGATAGGGAGTATCATTTCTAAATGCGGAAACAGGCTTTTGTAGGACTGTTATTTGCCTAAGATCACACAGCATGGAAGTAAGTGGGGTCTGCAAATGACCCCACTTACAAACCACACACACACACACACGACTTTTGACCAAACAGCTTTTTATTGAAAGACCATAACACAAAAAAAGCTGGGGAAGATGGAGTACAAGAAGGTGGGGACCCTCCCTGTCGACTCTACTCTGATTCCCATGAATATCAGGGAGGGAGACAGGAACCCAGAAAGGAAAATAGAAGAAATCCTGATCAACCCGGCTAGCCCTGCTCCAGGGCCCAGATCCTGTGTCAGAGCCAAGGGCCAGGGAAGGAAGGAGGGACACTCTCCATCTGCCAGATTCATCTGCCAAAGTCCACCCTGCCTGCCTCAGGCCTCCAGGAGCTTCCCCAGGAAGCGGAGGTTGAGGATCTTGAGCTGTTCATCAAGGTCCATGCGGACTATGCCATCCTCGCCATCAATGCTCAGCAGGACACCTGTGGCTTCCCGATCCTCACCCAGGATCACCTTCACCTGTGGGGGGGTGGGACGACACGACACATGGGGTCACGGTCCTTGGCAGCAGCCCAATGCCCCCACATCCCTTTGTCATCCCTTACCTTGTTGTTCTTAGTCGGGGTGATGGGCTCCAGGTGCTCACTGGAGATGCTGACAACCTTCTCGCTGTCCTTCAGGTATACGGAGCACATGCCTCCCTGGGGGTGGGGACAGCCTGGTCAGCCTGGCCTGCTCCCAACACAGGACTGATACCCCACCTCAAGGGACATAGGATCAGGGCTTATTCTAAGAAGTCACTTTCCCAAAGTGACACAGGGGCAGGAAAGGTGAAGGTTGGGCCTGGTTCCAAGGTCTGGGGTCTGTGGTGTATGGGGGCAGGGTAATCAGATCAGCAAGGGAAGCACCAGTATGAAGCTAACTTAGGCCAAAAGGGAGACTGTTTCTCAGGCTCTTGACTCATCGTGCCCCAAACTGGCCTCAGTTTCTTCCCATTCGCTCCTCATCCTGGGTCTCCGTCTCAAGGATGGCCCCATGGTCCCCAGCACTAGCCAGAGTGCTAGACCTCGTCTAAGCCAGCAACTTCACCAACAACCTCCAGCTCTGAGGCCTGTCCATTCAGTCTCCTGAGGGTCTCTCCCACCTCCCTCCTTCCTCTCCTCCCCACAGCCCTGTAGTACAGCCTGACCTCCCCCTGGGCTCCCAGCCCCTGATCCAACTATGACACAGCAACATAGTGAATTGATTCCAAACCACAGATCTGATCCCACCACTCCCCTGCTTAGATTCCTCCACCACCCACCAGTGCCCTCAGGACACAATCCAAGTTCCCTAGGCTGGCATGTGACCAGCTCCAGCCACTCCTCTGGCCTCATCACTCACCTTCCCCCTTGAATCTTTATGTTCCAGCCACAGTGAAGAGACTTCAACCCCCCAAATGTGCCAGGCTTTCCCTCACCTCCAGGCCTTTGCACGTGCACTCTATCTGGAACACACTCAACCCCTTCCCCGGCCATTTCTCTCGGCTTACTCCTGTTCATTCTTCAGGTCTCAGCGCAGATGTCACCTTCTCCCGGAAGCCCTCCCTGATCCCTTCCAAAGTTGGATAAGGTGCCTCCCCTGGGTTCACCTAGCTCCCCTTGCCCTCTGGGCTTCCCATATCCCAGCTCTGGCCACTTGGGTTGTCACTGTCTGGAGACATGTCTGTCTCCCCCACTGGAATGTGAAATCTGTGAGGGTAGGGCCTGGAGCTATCGTCCTCTCTGGTGTTTAATTAATTCAATTAATATTTACTGAAGGGCCAAGAAGGTGTCAGTCCCTTATCTAGGAACTGGGGCTACCTTGGAAGAAAATATAGGCTTGGTAATCAAAGAACCACACCAGGGTAAACGTGAAGCTTTTAAGCAGGTAGATAACATGAAAAAGAATTACATGGACCCATAAGAGACAGATCTGAGACAGCCCAAGTGCTTTCTTGAAGGATGAGCAGGAGTTAAATACACAAAGAATGGCAGGAAGAGAGTTCTAGACAGAGGAAAGTAATAAGCAAAGGCCCTGAGGCTGCAGAGAATTCAGTGACTGAAAAGATGGAGAGAGGCCAGCAGAGCTGGAGCTGGAAACGCCCAGGGGGCGTGGGTGCCTGGCGCTAAGCCGAAGCCTGGCACAGAGGAGCACTTAGTCCATGTTACTGAACTGATCTCAGAAGAGTATGTCAAAAAGTAACCACACTCCTGGGTGCCAGTCACTGTCCCAGGCCGTTGGGGGCCCGGCCATGACCACAAAAGGCAGAAGCCCCCGCCCTGTAGAGCTTACATGCCAAACCTTTCCACATCTATTTTTCCAGCTATAAATGAGTACTGGAAAATCGGGATAGACAGTTAAAAAGAAAACAGAGAACAGTAACCAGAGAGACTGGGGACCCCAAAGGAAGGGTTGCCCGCCCACCCACCAGCCTGGGCACTTACCGTGACGCTGCGGATGACGCCTGTCTGCCCCACCACTTGTGTATCCAGGTAGGTGTCCCGCACCTTCACCTGGATGTCAGTGGTCACCCAGTCGCTGGAGTTCTGCTCAATGCCTGAGCCCGGTGTGTGCGGGTTGTAGCCACCAGGGGAGGGAGCTCCAGGTGTCATCGGACTATAGCCAACAGGGCTCGGGCTGGGGCTGGCCTGTAGGGAAAAAGGGATGGGGTCATTGGGAACAGGTTATTTGGCCTGGTTGTCCCTACAGGCCCAAGGCCCATCGTAGCCCACCACCCTCAAGGGCGTGCCAAGTGAGCAGTACCTGATAGGCCATGGGCGAGGGGGTGGGGTGGTAGCTGGCGGGGGAGTGGGTGTTCTGGTAGCCTGCTGGGCTTGGCGCCACCTGATGGTAGCTCTGGGGGCTGGGGCTGGGCTGGTAGGAGCCTTGCGGGGAGGGGGCTGCATAGGGGGAGAACTGGTCTGTGTTGTACCTGCAGAGACAAGGAGGGGGGCGGGCATTAGCTGGGGGCAATAGAAAGGGAGAGAAGGAGGTGGTGGCAGTGGAGAGGGTTTGGACAGCGGCTGATAAGGGCTAGCCCCAGTGGACTCACATGGCTGGTGTCCCTGGAGTCTGCGGGTTGTACTGTGGGTTGACCTGCGGGGACGAGGGGTCTGGGTAGCCAGGTGTTTGGGGATTGGGGGTGCCCCCATAGGCCTGTGGGGATGGGGTAGGCTCATCATCGAATGCGTACTCATATTCTTCCTCAGCCCTGTTGGGGAGAGACATCTGTTGAGAATGACTGTGGTGACTGCAATGATATAGCAAATGCTTCCAGAACAGGGCTGAACACCAGGCAAAACCAAGGCAACTTCATCCTCACAAACAGCCCCATCCAGAGGCCTCCATTTCACAGGTGAGGAGACTTGGGAAACAAAGATAAGGTTGCCCAAAGTCACATGACCAAAATCGCACAATTTGTCTCCAAGCCCAGGCCTTGACCACAGCATGCTACTACTACAATGGGAGCTGGAGAGATTACTTTGCCCCCAGCCCCAGCCTTCTTACCCCTTCACACGACCAGCCTGGGGCTGGGAGCAGAGAACTCAGGGTGGACCACACAGACCCGTCCATCCCACAGAAACACAGCAGAACCATTCACGCACGTGGGCACACACACCCAGTGGCTCAGGGAAACCTGCCCCAGCCCCCAGCTCCTGGCCCTCACCGTGACGGTGTGTTAGGATTGTTGGGGTCCCAGGCCCCACTCTGGGCAGGAGTGCGGCTGCCATCATGCAGGGGCGTCTGAGAGCCATAATGCGGGGTGCGACTACCTGGAAAGGGAGAGATGTGTGCCCATCAGTTCTGTCCTGGCTCCAGATCCCCCCATATTGCCCCTCATCCCCGTCCCCTGGGAGTGCTCACCATCCTGGAGAGGCGTCTGAGAGCCGTACATGGGTGTACGGGAGCCAGAGCCGTACATGGGCGTCTGGGAGCCATACATGGGTGTCCGCCCATAGGTCGAGGTCATGCCGCCTGGGCGCCGTGAGCCCCTGTAGACACAGAGAACAAGTGGGGTGAGTAGGGCCCTTGCACCACCCAACAACCTCCCTCCCAGCCCTGCCCTGGCCCGTACACCGTGGTGAGGCGCTGACGGTCCACTGAGATGGTCTGGCAGGTGGAGTGCAGCTCCACGCGGGCTGTGGACTCCGTGGCATCTTTTACCACGCCAATGTAGCCTGGTGGGAGGCAGGAGGTCAGGCCGGGTGGGCTCTCCTTCACCATGCCCCTCCCCAGGCCTCCACACGGCCTCGCAGGTCACCTTTGTAAGGCCCCTGGGAGATGCGCACAGTCTGGCCGATGAGCTCGTTGTCTCTCCGCCCCCGGCCCCTGCTCATGCCGCCACTGCCGCCACCTGGGCTGCCGAAGCCACCACGCTGACCTGGGGAAGAAGACTGTCACCAGTCCCCGGGGCCATCCTCTCAAGTGCTGTGCCCACAGCCAGGGTACCCTCCAACCCCTCTTCACCTGACTCCCTCCACCCTTGGGTTACGAGGCTCCTCTGGGGGCCCCCCACCAGAGCCCTGGGCTTTCCCATCACAGCCCTAGCCACCCTGCGCTGCACTGTGGTGGGGGCTCGGGTCTCCCCTGGGCTGTGAGCCCCATCATGGTCGGGCCAGCCCAGAGCAGACACTGAGTGTGGGCTGAACAGCCTCTCTCTTCCACCCCCCATATACCCCCACCCCAAATTCCCCTCACCTCCAGCACTGGGGTGCATAGGGCTGCTGATCCGGGGGCTCATCGGGGCAAAGCCACCTACTGTGAAGTTGGTCACATCTCGCGGCTGGGGAAAGGGCAAGAAGTGAACAGGAAGGCAGGGCCTGGGTGACAGGCTCCCAGCCCCTGCACCACACTGCCTGCTGCCATTTGGGAACAGTTCCTGACTGAACCTGCCCAGCAGCCATGCCTCCCTCCTTCTGCTCACAATGCCTCAATTTCCCTTTGGGAAAACAGTCACCCCTATGCCATTGTGGGCCTGTCAATCAAGAGGCCCAGGCCTCCCTTGGGCAAGGAGTGAGACTAAAATGTAGTAGTCAGGAATTTAAACCCCCAGGGACACAGAAACCGCAAGCCATGGGAATTCAGCATTCCACCTGCAGGGCCTGAGAAAACCACCTCCTGGTCCCAGCTCCCCATATCCCAGGTTTGATTTCCTTTCTGATACCTGGTTCTGTACAACTTCCCTACAAATCCCACCTCAGGAACTCTGCTTTCCCCTGAGACGTTCAGGTGGCTCTCTGACCCTTCCTAGGTCTCTGCTCATGCCACCTGCAGCAGCCCCCGTCACTCTCTATCTCCTTATCCCGTTTTATTTTTCTTCATCATGCCTGCCATCAGCCCCGGTTGCACTACGCATGTATTTATCTGTTCATCTCCAGAGCAGCAGCACTAGAAGGGCAGAGACTGTTCTGTTTTGTTCACTGCTGTACCTCCAGTGTCAAGCACCTAACAGGTGCACAATAAAACTGAATGAACAAATGATTTGGTAAATAGCTCAGTATCCCAATAACCCTTTTTTTCCATACTTTGCCAAAGACCTGACACTGACACTTGCCCTCCTAATCCTCCACAAGCCTATTCTTGTCACTCCTGGAGCCAGGGTAGGTCAAAGAGCCGAGTCAGGTAGCCAACAGACAGGGTGCCACCATGCCTGTCTCACCTTCGAGCCCCCTGCCAGCACCAGATGGCGGGTCTTGCAGACAAACATGCCCCCGTTCTCTACAAGTTTCTTGCAATGAAGGAAGGCGAAGCTGCGGAAGAGATGGCGAATCTCGCCCTCCCGGCCCTGGATGGGGAAGGACAGTCACTCTTGTGGCCATGCCCCACCCCAGCTCTTTCAGATGTGACACACGGGCAGGAGCTTATACTCACTGAGTGGGGGCCATCAATGACCTTGACAATGTCTTTCACATGGATGTTGTTCTGTTCTGAGTCCAGGGCCACGGCAAAGCGGTTGTCCTTCTTCCGGGTCACAGCCTGGTGCCTGACAGTCACCACCTTCCCATACATGTTTAGCACCTATGGAGGGAGGGGAGGGGATGCTGAGGGGATGAGAGTAGAAAGGGGTGATGTGGAGCAGGGCTTCCCTATGGTGGGATGATTATTCCTGTAGGAGACTGTCCCAAACTCTGCAGGATGTCTAGACTCCCTGACTCTGGGGCAGGTAATGTCAGGGAACTACCCCCCAGGCACTGGGTCAACCAAAAATGTCCCCAGTCATTCCAAAACACCCTCTGGGAGGAGCCTCCATTCCAACTGAGCATCAGGGACCTGAGAGATGAGCAGAGGAATAGATGTTAACATAATAGCTAATGTCTACCCATCACTCTGTGCCAGACCCATGCTAAATTCTTCACACAAGATTTCACTGAGGCCTCAAAATTTCCCTCTGAGATGGATGCTGTCACAATTCCCATTTTACAGAGGGGAAATCTCAGGCCCAAAAGAGGGCAATTACTAGCCCAGGGTCATACAGCACAGAGCAACAGAGCTGAGATGTGAATCCAGAGCCCAGGGTCCTAAGCATTTACACTCTGTGGCTCCCACATGCACGGTGAAGGGGAGGAAGGCACCAGCAGCACCCAGCCCTTGAGAAAGCACCAAATGCCTGGGTACGTATCTGATATCACGGATTCAGTCACAACTAAGGAAGTATATGCTGCTGCTATCTTCTTTTTCCAGGGTGTGATACTGAGGCACAGAGAGGGTAAATGACATGCACTTGCCTGATATCACACAGCTGGCCGTGGGTGACAGAGCCAGGTCTGCAACCCTGAGCAGTCTGGGATCTTAGCCACCATGCTCGGCCACCTCCCAGGATGAGGAGCTGGAGGGAGAGGAAGCCCCTAAAGTAAGCCTGCCCCTGCGTGCAGCACACACACCTGGAAGGTCTCCCGCTCCAGTCTCACGATGACACCCACGGTCTGGGGGTCCAGCTGCACCAGCTCCCCCCATTCATGCTGGCCCCCGACATCCACACCCGATGCCGTCTCCGAGCAGAGCTGCAGGTCCCGGGGGAGCACCTTCAGCTGTGGGAGACGGGAAAGGGTGAAGCAGGGTCCACATGGCTCATCGGCTTCAGTCTCCTCCTGGCACATCCACCCCACTCCCAGCCTTCTGCTAGCTACCTCGTGCATGGTGAGGTCAGAGAAGAGGATGACGAAGTTCTCCTCCACCCGCACAATGAGGCCTGTGTCGCCCTCGAACCGGCCGGCAATCACCTTCACGTGGTCCCCCATCTTGAAGTACTTCCGAAGTTCCTGGGCCGGGAACTCCAGCATGTCCTAGGGATTGGGTGTGAGGACAATGAGCAAGTCAGGGGAAGTCACCACAACCCATCTGTCTACCCATCTTCAGATTCCACTCGTAGTCTCACAAAGACCCTGGCCAAAACCCACTCCAGGCTCACACCCCCAACCACAGACCACCCGGACCAACCTCAGCCTGCCCCGGAGACTCATAATATCAGCCTGGACAACCTTTACCCCGCACAGAGACAGCCTGTCCCCGAGACATATGACACCAGACTAGATACCTCCTCAGACCCACCTGGAGACAGCCTCACCCCAGACACACCATGCTGGGCCTAGACAAGCCTCTCAGACACAACCAACCCTAAGCAAACTAAAACCAGTGTCCTCAAGATTACTCCATGGTTTCGTCATGCCCTCAACCCACCACGTACACACGGGCAGCATGGTACCCACCTTGAGGTCCTCGTGCTTGGGCATGATGGTGATCTTGTTGCCATCCACGCTGAGGATCTTGCCCTGCAGGTTGATGAGCTCACCCTCACACACCTCCACGTTGTCTCCAGGTTGGAAGTTGTGTTCCCGCTCCTTCCCTGTGGGGGGAGGCACGGGGCTAACTTGAGGGCTGCTCACCATGGGCCACCCACTCCTTGGCCTGGGTTACTGACTGGGACCAAATACCTGTGCTTTCAGTCACCACCTCGAGGTCGATGCCCTCTGGCTGGTCCTCAAATTTCTCCAGCTCAGAGAGTGTGGGCTTCACACCCTCCGTGATCTGAGCCCCAAGAGACAAGAGGAAGAGAAGGAAGTGGATGAAAAAGTCAGTGTCACAGCCCAGCTGAGTGGACTGGAGAGATGGTGAGATTAATCCCCTGGGGATACTCCTAACTTGAGGATCCAAGACAAGCCCAGATAACACACTGCTCTGGGGCCTGGGCTGCAGGAGGGAGAAAGCTTGGCCTCCCCGCTTCCCACTACCATTAGCATGACCCCCTCTGGGACCCTTACCACAGCAGACATGGCAAAGCTCTTGAACAGAAAGCCCTTCCGGCTGTAACGGTTCCCCTCAAAGATGAGGAAGTCACCATCAGAGGCAACATCACCCCCCAGGGACCTGGAAGTTTGTAGGGGAGAGAACATTGGAAGTGGAGGTTAAGAGGAAAATCTTGCTGTACCTCAGTTTCCTCTGCTGGCAAAGGGGGAAAAGGACACAGGATGCCTGAGCCATCCCCTCCCAAAACACACCCCTTGGCGAGAGTGATCTCTCACAAAGCCTGAAGCCCCCACCTCAACGGAAGGACACACAGCACCCACCTTCTTGCACCCTACTGCCCCCCGTCCCTGCTTTATTTTCCACTATAGCAAGTTTGACCCATCTTCCTAACTAGAATGGCAGCTCCAGAGCGGGGGACATAGCATCTTTTATTCACTATTTCCCCTATAACAGGGCCTGGCACACAGCGGGCACTCGGTGAGTACTAGCTAGACAAAGTATCAGACACCGCTAACAGCTAACACTCACGGACACATGTGACCTCACTGACTCCTCCCCAGAGCCCATGACATCAGTAATATGAGCCTTGTTTCCAGGGAAATGAGAGAATGAGGCTCAGGGAGGGCATGCTGGCATGGCCAACATGGCCGAGCCCTCAAGTCTGAGAGTCCAGATTCAAATGCAGGGGGGTGGGACTCCCAAGACTGTGCTTAACTCTACTGGCCCTGCATGTGGGACAGGGGGACCGTAGTTCCTGCCCCATGCTTCTAGAGTGGGGAGGGAAAGCCTGCCCCACTGTCAAAAAGGGAGCGCTGGGGAGCAGGCTGAGCTCCTCCTGTCAATTGCCCAATCATCTTCTCATTCACATGGTACATTTGGCAAGAGGGGAGACTGCTCAGCTGCGCATGTCTGGGCACTGAGTCAGACCGGCTACTGGGGGGCAGGGAAGGTCACTCTAGTTTGTGCTCAGCAGGGGATGTCCAGACGGGTGGAGACCACTGGTGTAAATGAGTCCAATTCAGGCATGTGAAGTATTAATCTGGCCTGGCCTGGAGGTATTAGCCCAGCCTGGCAAATCAAAAGGCTCATTCTACAGTCCAGCCTTTAACAGAATGAAAAACTGGCTGCTCATGATGTGTTTCCAGAACAGGACCAGAGGAAAAGTGTCACTGGCTCTTGTTTCTCCACCTCCTCCTCTCCTGCCCTCCCACTGGAGCCCCCGGCAGCCTTGGAACACCGGAAACCCTGGGCTGCTCCAATGCTCTGTCCAGCGGGGAGGGGGAGGGAGACACCCTGAGTGGAAGGGGCTCTGTACCCACAACTGAGGTGTCTAGGCATCAGGAGATGAGGGTAAGACACTTTATAAAGCCTGATGTGTTGATAAATCTCATTTCAATATGTGATACCATTAATCACACTTACTAGGTGTCAAGTGTTGTTCTGGGTACCCACGCATATTAAACCATTTGAGTCTCAATACAATCCTCGGAAACGGGGGTTACTATTATAATCTTTGCAGCAGAAGAAACCAAGACACAAGGATGTTAAATAACATGGCTAAGGCTACACTGCCAAGCTAACCACTCACAAACTACGGATGGCTCCGGGAGCCCAGCCCTGTGGGGGAACCTGCAAAGGCACATCCTACACCACAGCTCTGGGCACCCGGCCTGGCCCGGCCCAAGGACACTCACCTGATCTTTTCTGCATCAAACAGCCTCTGTGGAGGCCGCTTAAACTTCTTCCTTTTGGCAAACCAGTCTTTCTGTGTAGGAAAAGGAGCATGAGTAGGAAGGGTGAGGGACGAGGGCTTGGCCACCAGCAGGGGTATCAAGCACCCCGTCTCCCCACCGGCAGCACGTCCCCGCAATACCAAGCTCATGCGGGCCTTGATGCGGTCATAGTCGATGCGCGGGATCATCTTTAGGGAGATGGTGTTTTGGCTGGGCTCCACATAATCCACCTGAGAAGGCCAGACAGGTGGTCAGCAGGGGCCCAGCCCTCCCCTCCTGACCCTGGACACAGAAAGGAAAAGGAGATGCCAGGAAGGGCAAGGGACAGAGGGTGATGGGGAAGAAATGAAACTGCTGACAAGTCCCCCAAATTCACTCTCTAGCCTGTCTTCCCTCCATTCTGAAACTGAGTATCCACTGCCATCTTTTTTTTGTGTGTGTGTGGTACGCGGGCCTCTCACTGCTGTGGCCTCTCCCGTTGCGGAGTGCAGGCTCCGGACGTGCAGGCTCAGCGGCCATGGCTCACGGGCCCAGCCGCTCCATGGCATGTGGGATCTTCCCGGACCGGGGCATGAACCCGCATCCCCTGCATCGGCAGGGGTACTCTCAACCACTGCGCCACCAAGGAAGCCCTCCACTGCCATCTTGACATCTCCACCTGGATGTCTAGAAGGTCCCGCACACCCAGCATAACTGCAACTAACCTCCTGATTGCCCCAAACCCACTCCTCTCCCCATCCTGTCCCTCTCCATCCTTCCCTCTGCTCAGGCACACAATGTGGGAGGCATTCTTCACTCCTTTTTTTCTCTTACACCCATATCCAACCTGGTAGCAAACGAGTCAGCTCTGCCTTCAAAAATTCTGACCTTTCCCCCCTCCTCTATTACTGCAGCCTCAGTCCTGTCCCACCATCGCCTGCCACCTACGCTGTGGCAGCAGTCTCCTCACTGGGCTCCCTGCTCCCGTGGCCCATCCGGTCTATTGCAGGGTTTCTCATCCGGGTAAGCCTTTGTTGTAGCGGCCGTCCCATGCCTTGAAGGATGTTAGCAGCACCCCTGGCTTCTAGCCCCTAGATATCAGACTCAACTCCCTCCCAGGGTGAAACAACCAGAAATGTCTCCATTCATTGTGCAATGTCCCCTGGGGGTACCCCTGCTTGAGAACCAGTGGTCTAGTCCCAATGCAGTCAGCAGCATAATCGTATCAAAATCCAAGCCACACTGTGTCCCTCAGAACCCTCCCATCTGACTCCAGTAAAAGCCAAAGCTCTAGGATGAGCCACAGGCCCCGTTGCCTCCCTGAGCTCATCTCCTGCCACGCTCACACTCACTCACTCTGCTTCGGCTGGTGACAGTTCTACCTCACAGGCTGCCTTCTGCCACACCCCTTCCCTGAGAACTCCGCGTGACTCACTCCCTCACCACCTTCAGATCTTTACTCAAAATGCACAGAACATGCACAGAAGATGGTCATCCGTTTCCTGTGTGCTCGCAACAAAGTCCAGATTCTGCTTCACCTGATCTGAGTGGAGTTCTGCTCTCTGTACTAGTTAGGGGGCTGGGAAGGACAAAGAGAAAGGAGGAGAGGACAGAACAGACAGCCCTGGCCTCCTCGGCTGCCCCAGCCCAGCCCAGCCCCAGGCACCTGAGCGATGTCGTCCTTATAGATGCCCCGCTTGAGGCGGACCCAGGATTTTGGTTTCAGGTTGGCCACCTCCTTCACCACTTTGAGCACATCTGTCATCTCCTTGATGGGCACCATCTGCTGGTTCCAGTAGCCAAGCCGCAGGTTGCCCACGCCCTCGATGGCCTGCTTCACGTGGGTCTGCTTGTAGGCCTCCACGTAGATGTAGCCCTTCACATGCTCTGGTGCCACCACCGACTTAATCTGCAGGGGCTGGAGGGCCGAGCCAGTGTAAAGAGACAGTGAGACATGACTGCTGGTACCAGGGATGACCGCCACCTCAGCAGTCTCCTAGGAATTTATCCCACAGAAACATGTTTGTGCAATGACCCCCACACAGGGACATTCACTGCAGAGCCGTTTAGCATAAAAAACAAACAAGACTGGAAATTTTTAAATGCCCCCAAAGAGGGACTTGTTAAGTTATGGAATAACCATATAGACATAACTCGTTTTACTGCTCTTCGGCTTTATAGCACTTTGTAGCTATTGTGTTTCTTACAACTGAAGGTTTGTGACAGCCCTGCAGCGACCAAGTCTATCGGTGCCATTTTCCCAACAGCAATTACTTTTTAGTTAAGGTATGTACACTGTTTTTTTTAGACATAATGCTATGACACACTTAATAGAATACAGTATAGTGTAAACATAACTGTTGCATGCAGTGGGGAACAAAAAAATTCATGTGACTTGCTTTACTATGATATTCACTTTATTGTGAGGGTCTGGAACCAGTATCTCCGAGGTCTGCCTGTACCATGAAATACAATGTAGTACTTAAAAAAACAATGAGATGGATCTATATGTAGTGACACAGAAAGATATCCAACATATGTTCTGTGGAAAAAGCAACTAGAACCAAGGAAAGCTGGAGTGACTACTAACAGCAGAGCTGACTTAAAGACAAAAATTGTTACCAGAGACAGAGGACATTTAATAATGATAAAAAGTTCAATCCATCAAGAAGATATAAGAATTATAAATATATATGAACCTAACAACAGAGGCTCAAAATATAGGAAGCAAAACCCAACAGTAATGAAGAGAGAAATTGGTAATTCACCAATAATAATTGGAGACTATAATACCCCACCTTCAACAATGGATAGAACAATCAGAAGATCAACAAGAAAACAGAACACTTGAGCAACTCTACAAACCAACAAGACCTAACAGACATCTATAGCTAGAACACTCTGTCAAACAGCAGTGGAATTCTCAGGGGAACACTGAACACTCTCCAGGATAAACCATATGTTAGGCCACAACACACGTCTCAAATGTAAAAGGACTGAAATCATATCAAGTATAATGTATTCTTCAACCACACAAAATGAAGTCAGAAATCAAAGGAAATTTACAAGGTTCACAAATATGCGGAACACACTTCTAAGTAACCAGTGTGTCAAAGAAGAAATCGTAAGAGAAATTTTTAAACATTTTGAGATGATGAAAACAAAAACACAACATACTAAATTTATGGGATGCAGAGAAAGCTGTGCTTAGAGGTAAATTTACAGCTGTAAATACCAACTTAAAAAAAATTTTTTTTCAAATCAATAACCTAATCTTCCACCTTAAGAAACTAGAAGAGAAAGAGGAAATTAATCCCAAAGCAAGCAGAAGGAAGAAATAATAAAGATCAGAGTGGAAATAAGTAAAATAAAGGTTAGAAAAACAATAGAGAAGACCATCAAAACCAAAAGTTGGTTCTTTGAAAAGATCAACAAATTTAACAAACCTTTAGCCAGACTGACCAAGAAAAAAAAGAAAAAACTCAAATTACCAAAATCAGGAATGAAAGAAAGGACATTACTACCAACCAAACTTATAGAATTTTAAGGCATACTATGAATAACTGCATGCCAATAAATTAGATAACCTAAAGGAAATGAATTTTTTTGTAGAAAAACATAAATTACTACAACTGACTCAAAAAGAAGTAGAAAATGTGAATAGACTTTTAAGAGGTAAATATATTGAATTAATAAGCAAAAAACATACACACACACACACACACACACTCTCTCTCTCTCTCTCTCTCTCTCTCTCTCTCTCTCTCTCTCACAGACACACACAAACCCAAAGCCCAGGATTAGACGGCTTCACTGGTGAAATCTACCAAACATCTAAAAAATTAATACCACTCCTTCACAAACTCTTCCAAGAAATAGAAGAGGGGGGAACATTCCCAATTAGTCCCATGAATCCATTATTACCCTGATACCAAAACCAGACAAAGACATCATAAGAAAACTACAGACCAACATATCCCTTATAAACATAAATACAAACATCTTTAATGAAATAGTAGAAGACCAAACCCAGCAACATGTTTTCATACAGTATGTGAATTATATTTCAATTTTTAAAAAAGCACCTAGTTTGTTTCCATATTCGTTGTGATAGTGAAAAATGGAAACAACCTTATATTTACTGTCATGGAAAGATGACTATGGTACTGACAAAAGGCTCTCTGCAGAATGATACGTATATAATACCATTTTATTTTTTTTAAATACCTATTTTTCAATATGCAGAGAAGACGGTCTGGAAAGACACACAAACCAACAGTAATTACTTCTGAAAAATGGGACTTGGGTATGGAGAGATTTTGGCTTTCATGATATACATACATGTACCAGTTCAGTCCCATCTCAAATGGGGTCACTCGAATCTTGCCCAGGGCACAGGGCAGAAGTTTGAGCACATTCAAAATCATGATTTGCAAATCCTGCAACTGTCCACTTGGTCCCACTGACACACACCCACTGTTTTGGCAGGTAAAAGCTATGCACTCAGCCTAACATAAATCATATTCAGTGAGAAAGTTACCAACCAGCACGTCCTGGTTCCAAAACTAACAATTACACCTATGACAACAATTACATTTACTGAACACAAGCTGCAGAACAAGTCCTGGCTGAGGGTTGGACATGTTCAAAGATACTTAATCCTAATGACGCTGAGGGGCAAGCAAGGGGTGCAACGAGGGGAAGCGGCTTGATAGAGGTCACACAGTGAGGAAGCCGCAGGGGCAGGATGCAAAACCCAGGAGTCTAAAGAAAGATCTGTGCCCTTAATGCAGCATCTGCTGCCTTGCATGCAGCCGGCATTACTTCATGTTTTGTGTGTTGTGTGTGAATGAGCCCTTAAGGGGCAGGGACCAGCCCTGGCATGGTCACGGCTATATCCTCAGCATCTCCCAATGCCGGGACCACCCCAGAGGAGGGGCTCAGCGTATTTTGATAACTGAGTGAAAGAGAGAAGGAAGGAATTCTCCTCCCAAAAGGCCTGTTCTGTGATGCACTTAGCCACACTGCCCTATGGTGGGACTCCCAACCAAACAGTAAGAGGGTGACAGCTGCCCACCAGGGTTGGTGAGCAGGCAGAACTCGTTCTCAGGCAGAAAAGGCTCAGGGAGCTAGATGGCTGACTTCCAGAGGGGTGCAGAGGCTGGGGAATTCTGCCAGAAATGCAGAGAGAATGAAGACAGTACCTCTGTCCGGCATGAAGAACACTTTGATCCAGAAAGAAGTCATTTTCTAGCTGAAGCAGCTCACCTAACAGGCAGTGCTGCTCAGCACAAGGGGCACATGATACCCCTGAACCTGTACTGTCCCTCACTCTGGGCTTTACCTGTCTCTCACCTACAAGCTGCCTGCCTACCCAACTTACCGTGTCTGTGAACTGGTAGGCAATGAACTTGCGCATCAAGGAAATGGCTGTGGCCCGTTCCTCCCCAATCTGGAAGAAGAAAGGCAGACTTAAGAGAAATGACAAGATGGAGAACAGGACATATAAAAGGGGGCAGGAGGCAGCAGCAAGACAGACAGAGTCGGGGGAGGGCAAGATAAGGGTAGGGGATTAAGAGGTACAAACTACTATGTATAAAATAAAATAAAGCTTTAAGGATACATTGTACAACACAGGGGACACAGCCAATATTTTCTAATAACTATAAATGGAGTATCATTAAAATATTGTGAATCACTATGTTGTACACCTGAAATTTACATAATATTGTAAACCAACTATACTTCAATGAAAAAAAAAAAAAAACAGAAAGAATCATCAGGCTAAAAAGATAAAGTAAGACGGCGGGAATTCCCTGGCGGTCCAGTGGTTGGACTTGGCGCTCTCACTGCCAGGGGCCGAGGAGACACTGAGTGAGGGAAGGAGAGGGGAGGGGAGGAGGAGGGTGGGGGGAGAGAGAAGGATGTAGAGGCAGACAGAAAGAAGAGACTGACAGATCAAGGAGACTCAGGAAAGACAGAAGGAGAGTTGCCCCCAACGAGGCCGCCTCTCCCATTCCCCTGCCTCCCCCAGGCCACGAAGCCAGAGCACACACCTTACATTTGACAGTCCACAGATTGGGATCCCTGACAGGAGAGGAAAAGGAAGCCTTTTAGTGAAACTGTCTCCTCATCATGAAACATACAAATCACCACACCCATCCTTCTTCCTCTCCCTCCACACCCTCTCCCTTCTCCATCCTTCCATCCATAGGCAGAGAGAAGGAGAAAAGTGCCAATCTGCCCTTCCCCTCTTTCCCCACCATCCACCACTCTGTGACACTGTGACCTGATTTATTTCAGGGAGTGAGCCATGTGGGCACATCACCCCAGTAAAAATTCCCACCTCGGTCCTCCTGTCCCACCCCCTTACTTGACTCCCGGGAGCAGCTGCTGCTGGGTGATGTCATCCGAGAGCTCATCGGATCCTCCATACACCCTGGAGAGAGAAGCGCCGTCAGGAAGGAAGGGGTCTGTCAGACCCCTGACCCTTCTCAGAAAGGAACCACCTGCTCCCAGTCTCCCATCAGCCCAGTCCACACCCTTACGTCTCTCCCACAGATGACTTTGCGTATTTCTTCATGTAATACTCGCCCAGTTCTTCTTCTCGCTGGTCCCTGGGGTGTGAGGGGGAAAGTAAACAAGAATTGAAGGTTGAGGAGAGGAGGGTGGGCTGACCTGCCCCCAAACCTCTCTTTCCCCTCACTGCTTACCTCCAGAGGTTTTGTAGGCGGCGAGCCCCAGAACGGTCTTCATCCAAGACAACATTGTCGATATTGGACGCTGCAAAAGAAATGGGCAGATGGGGTGAGTAAGGGGAGAGGAAGAGCAAGCAGGGGCCTGGAGAAAGCGGTGGGGGTTAAGGGGGTCAGAGGTGGGTCCTGGGGCGGCAGATACCTCACTGAGGAAACCCCTAACCCTCACCTTCCTATTCTGGCCTACTCAGCATCCTGCTTCTCAGTGTCCTCCTTGGGGATGGGGCCCAGCAGTTGGGGACATCCAGCTGTTCCCCATCTCATCGCCAGTGCCTAAGCACATCCTGAACTCCATCCCAGCCCCCCACCCCTTCACCCTGCTACCGGCAACGCTCACACTCACACATACGCACACACATAAACACATACACGCTTTCCCAGGCCAAAAACTGCTGGAGACCTGGCCCCAGACCCCCTGCCTCTGGACCCTACTTGAGTCAGAGCCCCCGGGGCCGGGGAGGGGTCAGGGGTGAGGGAGGGTGCCACAGGCAGGAAGGAGGAGATGTCAGGATATGGGAGGAGGGTCAGGGAAGCACACTTTTCAGGTTCTTACCTTCAATCTCTTCTACTTGGAGGAAGAGGAGGTGGTGGTGGTGGTGGTGGTGGTGGTGGTGGTGGTGGTGGTGGGCGAGGGCAGACAAAGTATGAGCCAAATTATAGCAGCGAAATCAACCAATGGGTTGGGGGAAGGGGAAGGGAGGGACACAAGAAGGTTGAAAATCAAAAGTAAAGGCCAGGCACCAGGTGGTAGGGGGAGAAGCCGAAATGTATGAGGCGCACAGAACGGAAAATAACAGGGAAGGGGTGGCACTGGCCCAGGAAGTGGGGGGTATCTTGGGATAGAGCCTGTCCCACCCCCACAGCCCCCCAAAGGGATTCACTGGGGCCCTAGGAGCCCAGAGTCCTCTCCCCACAGCCCCCATCCCCCCAACTCATGGGCCTAAAAGGAAAAGGGTGCGGAGCTGGCCTCTCTGGCAACGACAGAAAGAAGCAAGGTGAGGAGGGTGTGGGTTGGGGTGGCTCCGGGCATGGGGTGGGGGTGGGCTCTCACACCCTCTCAGCCACACCCCCAGTGATCTCCCAGAGGTGGGGCCCACACCCACCTTTCTCCAGGATGTCCTCGGCTCCATCCTCCCACTGGTCCTCATCCTCATACTCATCGTCCACGTCTGGAAGGGGAACACAGGTGGTCAGGAGGGCACCCAGGGAAAAGATGACCTCAAGACAACAGCTCCCAGGAAACATCTCCTCTGGGCAACAGGCACTACAAATCCCCACCTCACAGGTCAGGACACTGAGGCTTGGACAGGTGAGGCTCTCACCCAAAGCCTCAGAACTGCTTCTAGCAGCAGGGTCAGGGCCAATGTGCAGATCCGCCTGACTCTAAGTCATCCCTCCCCCTACCACCCACAGATGCATTTTAAAAATAAGATAAAAATAAGCAAGCAGAAAAGTTCCCTCCCAAATATCAAGGGAAGGGAAAATTGGTATATAGTTTTTTTAATTTGTTTTTTTTTTTTAAAGATAGGGTTTGTGGTTTGTTGGTTTTATTATTATTCGCTTACATTTGTAACAGCCAACCCTTATTGAGAGCATACCGTGTGCCCTGCCCTCCTCTGAGTACTTCCCAAATTCCTCATTGAATCATCCTGGCAACCCTAAGGGAGGTACCACCGTTGTTCTAATTTTACAGGAAGGGCTCTGAGACCCAGAGAGGTCACCTAACTTGCCTAAAGACTCTCAGCTGATGCCTGAGAGGCAGTCTGGCTCCAGGGTCCATGCGCTTAACCTCTCCACTACATTACGTATACTCTTTTGTATGTATCGAATATTACACTAAAAACTGAAACAACACACAACGAAAAAATCCGAAGTGTACAGAGGATGTAAGTGTACAGTGAGTCTCCCTCCCATTTCTAACCCCTTTCAGTCCCCTTTCTCAGATGCAACTGTGTGACCAGCTTCTAGTCTAGAGGTAATCTGACCTTATAAAAGAAACACATATAAATCCCCCACCACTATTTTCCCTTCACACAATTTTTCTTCTATAAACTTATTTTTTATTTATTTATAGCTGCATTGGGTCTTTGTTGCTGCACGCGGGCTTTCTCTAGCTGTGGTGAGTGGGGGTTACTCTTCATTGTGGTCACGTGCTTCTCACTACAGTGGCTTCTCTAGTTGCGGAGCGCGGGCTCTAGGCGCGCAGGCTTCAGTAGTGTGGCACGAGGGCTCAGTAGTTGTGGCTTGCGAGCTCTAGAGCGCAGGCTCAGTAGTTGTGCCACACGGGCTTAGTTGCTCCACGGCATGTGGGATCGTCCCGGACTGGGGCTCGAACCCGTGTTCCCTGAATTGGCAGGCGGATTCTTAACCACTGTGCCACCAAGGAAGTCCCCTTCCACACAATTGTTTAACACACTGTTCTATCCCACCCTCTTTTTTAAAGCAATACTAGTAGCTTGGAGCTCTTCCATAGCAGCACACGCCTCATTATCTGTCCTTTAGTTCATTATACCAGGCCCTTATCATCGATGGACATTTAGGTCACCAAACATTTGCAACTGCAAACAGGATCGCAGCAAGTGTCCTTATGTACCTGTGGGGTGAACTCCTAAAAGGGAATTGCTGGATCTAGGGTCCTGGTGTGGTGGATGTTAATGGGCACCGCCACAGGCAGTGCTGAATGTCACTCCCACCACCACCAAGTGGGTGTCCCTAGTGCCCCACATCTTTGTCACATGGCACGTTATCTGTTCTCTTGATCTGAGCCCATCTGCTGTCTAAGACTTTCTCTCTAAGCAAGAACTCCCTCCCTCTCAGCCTTTCAGAAAAGGGCCGAAGCTCTCTGAGAACCAGGAACACCTAGAGCATCTCCTGCCCCTCTGTTTCCTGGTTTCCTCTCAGGTAAGAAGGTCCCAAGAAAATGAAGGGTGGTATTCCAAGTCGCTCCTCTTTACCTGCGTGTGGGAAACAAGCACTCTCATGTATGGATGGTGGGAGTATAAAGTAGTGTGACTTTTTCGGGAGCTGATATTTGGCCAAAGATATCAAAAAGCTTTAAAAACATATGCATCCCCTTTGTCCAGCAATTTGACTTATAGGGATTTACCATGTAAAAAATCTGCCACGTCTGTGTTAGATGAAAAAACTACACCTTCATTTTCACTAATCTCTAAGTGAAATTAGTATTTACATCAACTATGTGCAATGGAACAAACCACAGTAGTGTTAGCCATGAAATCTGATACTTTCGTAGCACAGCACAGCTACAGATTTCTCAAAATATTACTCACAGTGTTACTTCAAAATTAGATTCTTAACAGATACTCCACTAAATCTTGTTATTTCAATGTGCTAAAAAAGCACATACATCACAATGTTCTTTTAATATTTAGATACTGTATTTCAATATAATTGTTTTCTTTGGAATCCTATGTATTTTTTTTAATGCATTTCAGAACATGATTCTGAGAAGGGTCAGGGAATCACACTTCCATAGGTTTCACCAGACTCCAAAAGGGGTCACGGTACAAAACAGATTAAAAACGCCTGATCTAGGTAATAACTTGCATATGTGAGTCTAAATGTTATACAAAGATGCTCACGGCAGTGCTGCTTATACTGCTGAAAATTACAAACAACATCAATGTCCCACAAAAGACTGGTTCAATAAAGCATATCACAGAATGGAACAATGTGCAGCCACTGGAAAAAACAGATATTTCAACAATGATGATGATGATGATGAGAGCAGCTAAAATTTATAGAGTACTTGCCAAATGTTCAGAAAACTTTCTTTACAAGAATTAACTCATTTAACCTAAACTATCTATGTTATATCTACCTCCACAAGCACTGAACAGAAAAGCAGTTACAGAACAGCAGATACATTGTGGGTCTATGTAACACAAATAATAACCCTGTCTTCTGAGGGCCTACTGCAGGCTGGGCATTATACTTTGGGCTGCCATCAGCTTGACATGCTTTACATGCATAGTCCCCCAAATCCCCAAAACATCCCTGCTGAAGTAGGCAGAACTGCCTGTCCCCCTGTACAAGGGGGAAAAGAGGCTCAGACAAACAGGCAGCAACTTGCCCAGGGCCACGTGGAGAAAAGAGCAGAGCGAGGCCAAAAGGGACCTACATCTGTCAGCCTCTGCTACCCTGTCCAGCTGCCTACTTCTAGGTCATCTGAGCTTTTCACAATTAGTAAAGGAGGATTATGGCATTGTAACTGGGTTTTAAAAGGATCTATCTTATAGGAATACATATGAAATATTTTGGGGTTAAATTTTGTATTTGGAATTGGCTTCAACATCATCCAGTGGTGGGTGGGAGTGAGGAGGAACAAGCAAAACAGGTGCAGCACTGAGCTGTTCACTACTGATGCTAGGTGATGGCACACGGGGGCTCCGTAAACTACCCTACGATTGTGTGTTTGACATTTACCAAAACAAAATGTTTTAAAAGTACATTGGAAGGGGGACTTCCCTGGTGGTGCAGTGGTTAAGAATCTGCCTGCCAATGCAGGGTACACAGGTTCGAGCCCTGGTCTGGGAAGATCCCACATGCCGCGGAGCAACTAAGCCCGTGCACCACAACTACTGAGCCTGCGCTCTAGAGCCCGCGAGCCACAACTACTGAGCCTGAGTGCCACAACTACTGAAGCCCACGTGCCTAGAGCCCATGCTCCACAACAAGAGAAGCCACCACAATGAGAAGCCCGCGCACCGCAATGAAGAGTAGCCCCCGCTCACCACAACTAGAGAAGCCCGCACACAGCAACAAAGACCCAGTGCAGCCAAAAATAAATAAATTAAATAAATAAATTTTTTTTAAAAAAGTACATTGGAGAAATAGAACTGAAGGTGGAAGTCCAGCCTCTGCTCAGCACTCGCCAGCCCTGTCACATACCAGCCTCATCCAGAATGAAGCCGCCATGGCGGGGTTTCTTGGGGGGCCGGTCATCATCTT
The DNA here is from genome assembly GCF_026419965.1 of Kogia breviceps. Classification (NCBI taxonomy): domain Eukaryota; kingdom Metazoa; phylum Chordata; class Mammalia; order Artiodactyla; family Physeteridae; genus Kogia; species Kogia breviceps. The sequence continues at coordinate 11,986,204 of NC_081327.1, forward strand.
CCTCCTCCTCTTCCTCATCATATTCCTCCTCCTCTTCCTCCTCCTCTTCTTCCTCAGGCTCTTCCTCCTTCTCACTACCTGCTGCACTCCGCCGCTCCTCCTCTACCTGCAGGGTCAGGTAGGGTTGGGGCACCAGTGTACTGAACCCCCCAAATCCAGACACCATGCTCTCCACCCCTAAATCTGACCTCAGCTCTGCCTGGATGATCACAGCCCCCTCTGCTCTGCATACATGCCCTTCCACCCTGGCCAGGCCTCCCTGGTAGCCATCGTATCTCAGTGACAGCACCGCCATCCACCCAACCAATATCTGGGAGCTGACCCCACCCCCTACTAGATCTCCTTGCTAGTCTCAACCGAGCCTTTAAATGTTATCACTCCATTAGGTTTGGTCCTTGGCTCTTGTCTCTCTCCATGCTACAACTCCCCGAGGCCATCTCATCCACTCCCTTGGCTGCGGTGGACATCTCTGTGACAACGACTCTCATATCTGTTTCCAGTCTACACTGCTTCCAAGGCCAATGACCGCCTCTCACAGCTATTCTATGGACCTTCTTTGGTCCTTACCTATAAGACCTCTCGCACCACTGACCACTCTCTATGTAGGGAAATGCTCTTCCCTTGGTGTCTGCGCATCGCACTCTCCTGGCTTTTCTCCAACCTCTCCGCCTGCTCCTCTGCAGGCTCCCTTTACTGTGCTCACCTCTCAAATACTGGCTTCAGTCACCAGGGTTCAACCAAGGGCCCACTTTTCTTCTCCCTCCATGCACTCTCTTCCTGGCCATTTTACCTTCCACAATCTCACTTACTGTCTCTGTAGATGACATCCCATCTGTCTCCAGTCCCCTACTTTTCTCCAGAACTAGAGACCCTCATGTGTCAGCAGCCTCCTGGATACCTTCCTCAGATGTCCTCTGAGCCCTTCACAACCACCACACCCCAAACTGGCCTCTGTGTCTTCCCCTAGACCTGTGCTTGCCTCCTCTAGCTCCCATCAGGCACCAAATTCTTGACCTTTCAATGACGCTTTTTGAGCATCATCTCTTCAATCCATCCCTTCTTCCCCATCTGCACAGCCCCTAGCCTAGGCTAGAACATTGCCCTCTAAATCTGAATCCTTGCCCCAGCTTCCTTTCTTGTCTCTTGGCCTCCAATCCCTCTTCTTCATACAAACCACAAAAGGAAATGATCCACACAAAACAGTGTTCCCCAAACTTCAACCTTTCCCTCATTAACTTCATGACTTCTTGCCATGTCCACATAGGTAGGTACAACCCATTTATCTAATATTTTCTTTAAATTCACTAAAACTTTTACTTCTGAGGCAAACTTTTTTGTTTTGAATTGTTTCAGAAGTTAAAACTCTTTAAAGGTTAGCTAGTTATAAACAGAAAGTAACCATAAAGATAAAAGCAAAACAATGAAAACAATGTTACTAAGTCGCAACATGATATTGTTGCCTGCTGCAGGCTAAGTCTCATAAGGCCTGTTCTCCCTGCCAAACAGAGACTAGCAAATTTCAGGCAGGTGTGTTCAAGACACAGTAGCACTAAAGTGAAACTTTCTCCATGACCCAATTAAAAGACAGGGTGCCCAACAAAAAAGAAAATAACTTTCTCACTAAATGAGTCAATGTGGCTTCAGGTCTTATTCTTATTCCACCTAAAAGCACTTCTCATTACTCCCCACCTGGAAAACATCCTACAGTCTTGGGAAACTATGACCTAAAACACGAATCTGGGGGACTTTCTTGGCAGTCCAGTGCTTAAGACTCCACACTTCTGCAGGGGACACGGGTTCAATCCCTGGTCAGGGAACTAAGATCCCACACGCTGCACCATGCGGCCAAAAAACAAAAACAAACAAAACCAAACCAAAACAAAGCAAAAAAACACGAATCTGATCATTTGGTCCCCTGCTTAAAACACAGCCATGGCTCCCCACTGCCCTCAGGTAAAGAACCAGCTCCCTAGCAGCCTGGTCTGGGAGCGCACACTGTGCCCTCTGCCTCTCCCTCTCATCCCGCCTCGCTAGGCTCCCCCTCCTAAATGCTAGGTTGGAGCCACACTGAACCACTGACAAGCACGCTCTCGTAGCACTGTCCATCATCCATGCTGGTCCTCAGCAGAAAAAGCCTTTCTCTTCTGCCTCTTGTTCATACTTCAATCAAAATACCCTCTCTTCCCGGAAGTGATGCCCAGGAAGTGATGCCTGCCCTCTCCCCACCAGGGAAGGTCAGGCACATTCTCTGGGCTCACAACTCTCTGGGCTTCCTCCATCACAGCCCTGACCACCGAGAGCTAGCTCCCTAAGTGAAAAGCCCATGCTAGCTCAGGCATTGCTGGTTCCCTAACACACCACCCAGCCTGGGGCTGGGAACAGAAAAGGACTTTAAAAAAATAAGGCTGACCCTTGAATAACATGGGGGTTAGGGGCTTCAACCCTCTGTGTAGTCAAAAATCCACACATAACTTATGGCCAGCCCTCCGAATACAAGGTTCCTCCGTATCCACAGTTCTGCATCTCAGGATTCAACCAATCTTGGATCATGCAGTACAATTTACTATTGAAGAAAGATCCACATATAAGTGGACCCAAGCAGTTCAAATCCAACATGTTCAAGGGTCAATTCTATTTGCTTAATACAGAATCCTAACTAGCGCACGATGTCCCTTACTTTAACAACTCAAACTACAAGAGGACCACAGCCGGACTTCTAGGAACCTTGTCATCATCCCCCTGGCTCAGTACCAGCAGTCTTCTTTCCAAACCTGGCTCCGCATCCTCTGAGGACATAGCTCTCACTACTATCTCTATGTTACCTCAGGGCTTGAACGTGCTCTTACACAGTCCGTCCTCAGCATCCCCTGGAGTAACCATCTGCTTGTAAAAGTACCTCCACCTCAAGACAGAGAGCTCATGAGGGTCTCATTACCATCAGGCTTTAACCACAAGCAAAGTGTCTTGAAGCCATGAGTCAGAGACCAAGGACTCAGTGAGACAGCTTCAAGTAAAGGCCCTTCGTGTCATCTTCACTCTTGTCCCATTCCCACCATGGCAAGCTGAGGACTCCCCAAAGGACACAACAAGGATTGACAATCAAATGTCTGCAGAGGGCAAACAGGAAACGTAAATAAGTAGGGCAGCTCAAGGGAAACCTATGGCTCTCTTCACCTACCTGATGTTTTCCAGAACACAGGTTTATGAAATCTTTCCTTTTCTTAAATCTGCATAATGACAAGTGGCAATTAATATATCCCAGGAACTGGAGAAAATTCCCAACTTTAAAGAGGGGGTGCCACTTCTTGAGAAAAGGGCTGCTGTGGGTGTCACTCAGGTTGCTGGCTCCTCCCATTGTCCCAGAAAAGCAAGAAAGCTTGATTTTTACATGAAATTTCTACAAGTGTTGGCAACTAACTTAAGCGATAAGTTAACGTTTCTATAATCATACTGTCACCTCTTTGTTTGTCTGTAATTGTTGCCTACTAAGTGTAAACTCTGTGAAGGCAGAAATTTGCCTTGCTCCACTCTCCACAACACCTAGGAAGTATCTGGAACATAGCAATAGATGCTCAAACATTTACTTGTTCAGCAAATGAGTAAATGAGAAATAAATAAAACAGGCTAATAGCTAATAAAATAATATTTGAAATCAGATATGTCCCAGGAAATGTTTATTTGGTTCCTAAAACAGTGACATTCAACGGACCCCTTTGGGTTGAAGCTAAAGTGATCCTTTCAAAATATTAGATCACATGCTTCCTTTGCTGAAACCTTCTCATGGCGTCATCTCACTAAGTTAAGGACAAATTCCTCACCACAGCCTTTAAGATTCGACAAGATCTGGCTCCTGTTACCAAACTCTTGTTACTTTTTGAACACCACAGACATGCTCCCAACTTCGCACTTGCAGTTCCCCGTTACTGAAACACCCTTCTTCCACATGACACGACTCACTCACTCACCTCACAAATCTTTTTCCAAATGTCACCCTCCCACTCACCATGATCACCCTACTCAAAGTGCAACCAGCACTCTCTACTCTACTTTTCTCCAGAGTGCCTTCTAGCTAACTAAATGATTTGCTTCTCAGTTATGTTTGTTTACCTTCACCAGAGCAAAGAAACATTCTAAAAATCTGTTTTGTTTACTGCTGTAGTCCAAGGGTAAAGGAGCGTGTCTAGCATGTAGTAGACATTAGAAGTATATTTCTGGAATGACTGAGCACACCTAAAAATAAAAACTAATAGTGAGTTCTTACTATATGCCAAGTCCTTCAAACACATCATTTGTTATGTCATCGTACCTGGAACATCCCCGGCCTCCAGCACCTGAGCCTCTGCTTCACTTGGGCTTGCCTACTTCCCTATCTCTCCGGACAACCTGGAAGCTCCCAGAGGCCAGAGCTCTTTCTGATCCCCGCTAAGCTCCCCACAGGGGCCGTTCTGCCCTGGTCATGTCCTCAGGCGCAATGCCTCCTCCAGCGTCCCAGCCACAGACCTCGGCCTCCTCGCCGTCACTGCTGCGCTCGCTGTCCTCCTCCTCGGAGAAGTTGCTGTCTTCGCTGTCCGACATCTTCTGCTCGCAGGAAAAGACAGCGGCCTCAGCGCTTCCCCCAGTTCCGAGCCCCACCCCGAGCCTCAGTTTCCCCTCGGGTTCCCGGGGAGAAGAAAAACCCCTCAGCGCACTTCCGGCAGCCTTGTTCCGGCAACCGCGATCCCGAAAGGGGACCACCCCACGACACACGCCACCCACTATACCTCCCGAGTCCCCTAATCCGGTCTCAACACCTCCTTGGCCCCCGGCGACTCCCGGGCCAGCCACCACGGCCTCCAACCCAACCGCTCACCGCTCAGGTGCCACCTCCGCCTTCGGCACCAGCTACTGCCCACACGACGCCTGGCTGAGACTGACGTGCCCTCTCGCGAGAACCTACCACTTGGTCCCGCCTCACGCGAGATTTCTGAGGCTCATCCCCGGTAACGCACTTCTGGGACGCCATCTTGAGAGTGTCAGAGTTGTCTTAAAGTAGAGCGTGGAGCCGACATCTTGGGATGGTCAAATCGGAGTGTTATAACACCCTGGGATCGGCCTTTTCTAGCCAGAAATAAGTGCTTGCTTGAATTTAGTCCAGATCACTAACATGGTGTGCCAAGCCGTGAGGAAGCAGGGGATTGGCAAATAATAACAAATTTGCAAATAAATCGGACTTTATCTCACAGCCACTGAAACATTCCTAGGAGGTAGATCCCCCTACTTTGCAGACAAGGTAACCGAAGCTCAAAAATAAACTATGTAACTGCAAAGTGGCAGACCTAAGACTCCTTCCCAAGTTAGGTAACCCCAAAGCCCTTGTTTTCCTTAGCAATCTCCCTAAATTGACTGAAATGTGAATTTACATAGTAGTAATTATTTGTCAGAGAGATGGCAAAGACAACCAAGTATGAGGTAGAGATATGAAAAATTAACCTGATGGAGGAAAAAATAAAAGAAGGTTTTAGAACACATTGCTAAAATTTCCCACATAAGCATTGAGACATCCGGATTCAATTTACAGAAATTTAATATACAACTAGTTAGTTAAAAGAGAATGAGTTCCTGTTGGACTGGCAGCAGGTTCATAAGACGTGTAGTCCATGGAGTGAGTATACATCACAGGTGCATCTCTGCATAAGCATACAGCCTCCCCTCCAACCCCAAAATGAACCCAAGACAGATTGGGGTGGGGCTGCGCACACAATAGAAATGCTTCCCCGGGAATTCCCTGGCTGTCCAGTGGTTAAGACTCTGCAGGGGGCGTGGGTTCCATCCTTGGTTGGGGAACTAAGATCCCACATGCCACAGGGTGAGGCAAAAAAAAAAAAAAAAAGTTTCCCCTTCTACAAGTTTGGTTCCTTTAAACAGCAGTTCTTTAAAATAGGAGTCCACGTAAAAATGCCTATTGACACTTCTGCAGGAAGACATTCACTCCAGGAAGGAGCAGGAACTGTCATTTTCTCCCTGTGGAAAGCTCTTCTTTGATGTATCAGTGGTTCTCAACTCTCAACCTGGCAGCACATCAGAATAGTTGAGAAGATAAGAGAGAGAGATGTATAATAGCCCCAAACTGGAGACAACCCAATGTCCATCATGAGGACAGTGGATAAACAAGTTGCAGTACATACATGCAATGGAATAATAACAAGCTATTGATACACATATGAATGAATCTGAAAAACATTAGCTGAGTGGAAGAAGCCAGACACTAGGATATGTACAGTATTATTCCATTCATATGAAATTCTAGAGCAGGCGAAACTAATCCATACAAACAGAAAGCAGATTAGTGGGTGTCTAGGACTAGAGATGGAGACTGATTGGGAAGAGGCATAAAGGAATGCTTTGGGGTGATGGAAATGTGGTAGTATATATCCATTCGTCAGAACTCATTGAAATATACGCTTAAAATGTATGTAGGGGCTTCCCTGGTGGTGCAGTGGTTAAGAATCCACCTGCCAATGCAGGGGACACAGGTTTAAGCCCTGGTCTGGGAAGATCCCACATGCCACAGAGCAACTAAGCCCATGCGCCACAACTACTGAGCCTGCGCTCTAGAGCCCGCGAGCCACAACTACTGAGCCCGCGTGCAACAACTACCGAAGCCTGCATGCCTGGAGCCCGTGCTCCGCAACAAGAGGAGCCAAAGCAATGAGAAGCCCGCGCACCGCAACGAAGAGTAGCCCCAGCTCCCTGCAACTAGAGAGAGCCTGCGCGCAACAATGAAGACACAACGCAGCCGTATACATTTGTCAAGGCTGGGGTGGGTCAGGAGCTGGACAGCCAGAATACCAGCCTGCCTGTCTCCTGGCCTTAACATGTGTGTGTTCTGAGCCTAGTGGATTCTCCCTAAACTTCCAACTTCAGTAAGGAGCTAATGAGATACTCACCAAAAGATCATCTGCGGTGTAAAGAGTGCCATCATTTTTGCTTCCCTACAATGGCGGGGTAGGGAGTAAAATCAGATCTTGGGGGGTGGGGAGAGACTGACCCTTCCTCAAACATGCCCCCCACCCACTCCCTAACTAGCCTGCCCCTGTCTGCTGGCTCTTTCCTCCCTCCTCACCAGCAACTTCATGATGGCAGTGAGGAAATAGAAAGTCTCCTTTGGGCAGAAGGGTGGCCCTAGGCCTCCCAAGGGCAGCACCAGCAGGAGGATGTTCCAGAGAGGCCACATAGGCACCCTGCCCACCCCCAGACTTTCTCTGGTTCCGGCCTGGGGTCCTGGAAACAAGAGGTACAGAGAGTGGGAGCAAGTTAGAAAACTGGAATAGGTGAGGGGAGTTGCCCCCTTTCCCTCCCTTCCAGCTTTACTCAATCCACAGATACCCAGGAAATGTACTCCAAGAGGCTGGGGGAGATGGTGACCCTAGAATAGGGAGGACCTAGGTCAGGGGACTCCCAGACCCCCTTCTTTCCCCCCCACCCAAGATACCAGACTTAGCAAGGCTATGAGGATAACCGTGGAGAGACTGGAGAGTTTGGAAGCTTCCCCTGCCCCCCAAACAGGCCCATAAGGCATTACAGAGTGTGTGAAAGTGTGTGCATTCTGTGGCCTGTCTTCTCATTGGAAAATACCAGTGTTAGGCTTTATCTGTGTCTGCAGGTGCATATTTAGGAGTCTCTGCTCTGCTTTCTACTTCTATTTCTGTTGAAAGTGTCTTGGAATCTTCGAAAGTCTTTAAGACTGATTCGAAAGTCTTCTTTCTCTGAGGGTTGGCCTCTCTGCCTCTGGATCTCTGTCACTTGTGTCTCCTGGCTCTATCTCTGACTGACCTGGTGTTTCTCTTCTTTTTCCTCTCCTCTGTTGGTCCCGTCTTTGCCTTCTCCTCCATGTGTGCCTGTCTCTCTCTTGTGCTGTGTATCTGTCCGTGGGTCCTCCAAGGCAGCCTCTGGGTCTTCCCTTCCTCTCTCCCTGGGCCCTGGCTCCTCTCCCTCTCTCACCCTTCAGGAGCTGGACTCGGAGCTGCAGGATCCTCCCTCCGGCCCCCGACCTGCCCACCAGTCTCCACCCTGTATTGGGCCCTCCAGGAGCAGGTGAGCCACCGCACCCCTTTGCACCTTGGACTCCAGACCCAGTGCTGCCAGAGAAACTGAGGCAACGGTGGGCTCCCTGCAGCCCTGAGAGGAAGCTCTGGGCTAGGAAGGGAGCATCCTGAGTGGTGGGGAGCCAGGGAGCTACCCAAACCTGAGGTTCCTCATATGGGCTGGGGGGACTGGGGATAGAGCAGTGGTCCCCAACCTATTTGGCACCAGGGACCGTTTTCGTGGAAGACAATTTTTCCAAGGACCGGGGGTGGGGGTGAGGATGGTTTCAGGATGATTCAAGTGCATTACATTTATTGTGCACTTTATTTCTATTATTATTACATCAGCTCCACCTCAGATCACCAGGCGTTAGATCCTGAGGGTTGGGGACCCCTGGGATAGGGAATTCTGTGTGGGAGGGGCCTAGAGAGGAGGGTGATTTGGGGGGGTCTGGAGAAAGAGGGTTCTCAGATAGAGACTCTGAAGAGTAGAATTTTGGAGGGTCTCCAAGGAGTGGGGGATTCTCGTGGGGAGGCAAATTTCAGGGGAGACAACTGCTGGGGAGAGGAGGCTCTGAAGGGAAACAAATTCTTGGGAAAGGTAGATTTTGAGGGAGGGGACTCTGAAAGTGATGAAGATTTTGTGAAAACGGGTTCTAGGGGGACAGTTGCGGGAAAAGCGGATTGGGGGAGAAGGAACTTCTGAAGAAGGGATTCTAGGGGTCGTGGGTCTGAGGAGAGAAAGATTCTGGGGAGAATTACGGCGGGGGGTAAAGGGCCCTGAGTGGAGGGAGATTCAGGGAAAGAGGGAGTCTAGTGTGAGGATTCTGAGGAGGGGGATTTGGGAGAAGACCTCTTAGAAGAATTCTGGCAGGAGGAGACTCTTAAAGAAAGGAAGTTCTGGTGAAAGCCAGATTCTGGGGTAGGGGGCTCTAAGAGGAAAAGGATTCTGGGGGGACTCTCCACGGAGGTGGGTTCTAGGACGTAGGGGGAGTCTGAATCCTGCCAGATTTCTCGGAAGGGAACTCTAAAGGGGAAGAAGATTGCGTGTCGATGATGAAGCAGTAACACAAACCTCCTGCGAACAGGGTGATGATAATCAGTTGCGTATGGGAGCGGAGGGAGGTTATTAAAGAGCCTAAATGCAAATGAGAACTGGGGGTGACCAATGAAGACCAAGGATGTGAATTACGGCTTCTCCTCACCCTTCTCTGTCAGCCCCCGACGCCCTTCAAGCCCCGCCCCTTCCGCTCCAGGGTCCCGCCCCCTCCGCTCTCTGGACCCACCTTCCCGCCGCCAATCCAAAGCCCCGCCCACGAGCCGTAAAGCACCCTCCTGTCGTGAACGTGAGCACAACGCGCCTGCGCAGACCCTGAAAAGCAGCCAGGGTGACCCAGCGTTTTCCTTTTCCGGTTGCGGCGCCGCGCGGTGAGGAGCTCTTGTGAACACCCGCAGCTATGCCGTCCAAGGGCCCTCTGCAGTCGGTGCAGGTCTTCGGACGCAAGGTGAGCCGGGCTCCCGATTAGAGGCGAGGGGAGGCCTGGGTCGGGGAGAAGCTTGTGGGCAGGGGCCTGGGGTCGACTTGGGAGCCGGGGCCTGGAGCTCACGTGGTTCCGTTGTTTTCCCTTTGCTTTCTACAGAAGACGGCCACGGCCGTGGCGCACTGCAAACGAGGTAACGGCCTCATTAAGGTGAACGGGCGACCCCTGGAGATGATCGAACCTCGCACGCTGCAGTACAAGGTACCGGAATTGAGGATGGTTGTTTGGGTTGAGTGGAGGGATCTGGAGATGGAGATGTTGGAATAAGTGGGTTTCGTCGATCTTGGAAGCTGAAGGGTCTGGTGTCAACAATGGGACGTTTAGAAGCTGAGTAGGGGACAGAAAAATGGGGTATTTGTCGGTGAATGGTGTTGGGGGTTCAGGCGATGTTATAAAAGCTTGAATTGAGAGTGAAAACGTGGTTGTTGAAGATTAAGCAGGTGCTTAACTGGGTTATTTGGAAGCTCACTCAGTTTTGGGGACCTGATGGCATGGAGATTACCCAAGTTTATGTGGTCTTGATTTCTTCCAGTAAGTTAATGGGGGACACAAGGTTGTTTGTATCTTAATGTTTTGACTTTTAGAGTAGTATACACTCTCTGACAGTAGGAATCAATGTTATATATATATATTTTTTTCAATGTTATATTTTTGAAAACATTGTGATTAAAATAGGGTTTGAATATTGTACATACTCAATAAGCATTATAAGAACAAGAATTTGAGTTTGTTGTGCTTGGCTGTGAAAGGAGTTCTTCCCCTCCCTGTCTGAGCCTGTTTCTTTTTTTTTTTCCCCTAAATAAAGTTTTATTGGAAGGTCTCAGTTTCTTTGGCTTAGAATGGAAAGAGATCCGAGTCTGATTTCTGCCTTTCCTAGCTGTGTGATTTGAGGCAGTAACTTACCTTTTCTGTAAAATAGGAATAATTCCTACCTTGGAGGGCTGTTGTGAGGGTAAATTGGATTCTCTTTGCGAGGTTGTTTGTGTGTGTGAGAATGCGTTTGTTAAGTCTATTGCTTTTTTTTTTTTTTTTTTTTTTTTTGCGGTACGCCGGCCTCTCACCGCTGTGGCCTCTCCCGTTGCGGAGCACAGGCTCCGGACGCGCAGGCCCAGCGGCCGTGGCCCACGGGCCCAGCCGCTCCGCGGCACGTGGGATCGCCCCGGACCGGGGCACGAACCCGCGTTCCCAGCATCGGCAGGCGGGCCCCCAACCACTGCGCCACCAGGGAATCCCAAGTCTATTGCTTTTAAAGGTGAAGAATAATATCTTCGTTGCAGGGTTAGTTAAAATTTGATAAGGTGGTGTCTTAGATTCTGTTGTATAGCAGATAATTGAGTATTGTGGCTTATTCTTACTGTCAGTTTATTCGAAGGCTTTGTGTGTGCAGCCTGTGTTGAGTGTTGGAGAGAAATCAGTGACCCTGATGGCTTCAGGGCCTGCCCTCACAGAGCTTCCAGTCCAGTGGGGGAGACACATTGGACCCCAATATCAGACACTGCTCCAAAGTAGTCAGAGCTGGTGTAGAGGAGCCCAGAGAAGGTTTCTGGCTCAAACCTGGGTGGAAAGGTCAGAGCAGGGTTGGGGGAGACTTGTGAGCTGAGGCCTGAAGTAGGTAAAACAAAGTAGGGTTATAGCACAGTTGTAATTTTTCTGGAAATCTCTGAGGCTCAAAGGGAGGGCACAGAGCTCAGGTGGGGAAAGCATGTGACATAGCTTAGGAGTGGCTTTTCACTGTTTGGGGCATCCTTGGTGGCTGCAGAGGTTTTCCTTAGTGTTGGGCTAAAGTGCCAGCATTCCAAGAATCAGTCTTAAAGATAGGTAATCTGATGTCCAGAGGGAAACACAGAGGAGGGAGCCCAGCTCAAATTTCAGGTTGCCTTCAGCAGTCTCTTCTGTCTTGGAAACCTCCCTGCTCTGCTGGCTGTGCAGTGCCTTGAGTAACAGCCCAACCCTCGTCCACTAATACTTTGAGGCCAGTGGTGGCTGAAGCTACTTGGAGAGAGCTGTGGAGGAATGTCCAGTGAGGTGGCTTGGCTGCCCAGGTTGTGATCTAAAATCCTGTCATGCTTCCTGTTGCTCTAGCTACTGGAACCTGTTCTGCTTCTGGGCAAAGAGCGATTTGCTGGTGTTGACATCCGTGTCCGAGTGAAGGGTGGTGGTCACGTAGCTCAGATTTACGGTGAGTCCCAGGAATTGGGCACAGGGCTGGAAGGTGGGTCCTACACTTGGGTGTTCCTAAAGCTGATGTACCTTTTTTGTGTGTGTGTTTTCTTTCTCACAGCAATCCGCCAGTCCATCTCCAAAGCCTTGGTGGCCTATTACCAGAAATGTGAGTGAGGGTGGGTCCTTCCCATCAGGTGGGTGGGGGCAGGTCAAGGTCTAGCTCTGGCACTCTTTGCATTTAGTCACAAAGAGCAGGAGGATACTTCCTGTCATATCTAAATCTTCACCCATACTTTAATCCCCAGACGTGGATGAAGCTTCCAAGAAGGAGATCAAAGACATCCTCATCCAGTATGACCGGACGCTGCTGGTAGCTGATCCCCGTCGCTGCGAATCCAAAAAGTTTGGAGGTCCTGGTGCCCGTGCTCGCTACCAGAAATCCTACCGATAAGCCCATCGTAAAGATCAGGGTTCACCTTTATAATAAAAATGTTATGGGGTTTAAGGTTTCAAGGACTATGCTGTGGCCTTCTGTGGTGGTCTTTGTCTAAAAGGAGTGCAAGAGATGCCCCAGAAGCCTTTCTAGAGGCTACCACTCGGGGTAAGGAGATGGGTTGGGTTGGAGAGGCTGGTGGGAGCAGACCTGGTCTCAGTTTCTGTGCACCTCCAGTAGAGTCCAGTGTGTTGGCACAGCTGAGGTGGGCGTGGTCCTAGGTCATTGGTTGTGTGGGGTATCCTTGTGAGTTTATTTTTTTTTTCCAATCTTTTTGCTGTTGTTTTATTTATTTATTTTAAAATATTTATTTATGTGGCTGTGCCGGGTCTCAGTTGCGGCATGTGGGATCTAGTTCCCTGACCAGGGATCAAACCCAGGCCCCTTGCATTGGGAATGTGGAGTCTTAGCCACTGTGCCACCAGGGAAGTCTGTTTGCTGTTTTAATGACGTGTCAGAGAAGAGCAGGGGAAATGTGTAAGATCAATAATCTTTACTACAAAGTGAGGAGGAACTGCTTGGATGCAGTCTTTAAGTCAGCAACTAAGAGCCATCCATGCCTGTGTTGGGGAAGGAATTTTTCTTAATGCCAGCCTGTAGTGTAGATAGGATTGAGATTGGGGCAGGGGGCTGCAATCACCCCATTGTGGATGGGTGCATGATTTCCCCGACTGGCCGCATCCTTCAGGATGTCAACAGTAACTCCTGAGAAAGTCTGCCACACCCCCAGTGGCCTCCTTAAAGCAGGTCCCAGTTATGCTCAGCGTGGTGACTGTTCTTACGGGCCTGGGAACATACAGGTCTGAGGACTTGTTCATCTGTTGGGTCTGCCGTGGGATGATAATAGCTGACCTAGGTGGGCTCTCAGTTGCTACCACTGGGCTGCAGAGATGATAGAGCGTTTCCATCATGGAAGAAAGTTCCGTGGGATGGCCCTCGGATATGTATAGGCAAGTGTTGTTCGTGAATTTAGTTGCCTTCAGTTTCTTTCCCCATTTTTAAAGGAAGCTAGTGAACATCATTGGGGTGGGAAGGGCATCTGTGTGCTTCCATACCAGCCTTTGCAGCCAACCTGGATACTTAAGCGATCTGCCCCCAAGTGGGCTTCCTCACTACTCCCCCTGCTGAGAGTACTGGCAGGAACATCATTACACACTTAATCAAGGAGTAGTTTCACAAATTTTCTTTATAAAAGAAGGACCTTGGGATTTACTGACTAGTTGCCCTTTGTGTATGTCTGCCCTACCAAAACCGTAGCCACATGTGGCCGCCAAGCTGGGCTGCACTGATGAGAACATTGTCACTGACAGGCAGATTCTGTGGGACAGCGCTGGTGTATAGAGAAAACATACGAATAAAGCGCTTCTTATAGATGGAGAGTGGGGTTGACTGAGCTCCAACCGGTCGCCAGGCTAAGTGTCTGCAACATCCCTGTGAGGTTGGTGACAGGCAGGTGTCTTGGTGTTAGCTGGTGAGAAAGTTAGCCTAGTGGCTAAATAACTACCTCGCCAAGTTTTGCACTGGAGCTGGAGTTAACTCGGGTTAACTGGGTTTGGCTGGCATTAACCTCAACATCCCGAGGAGGGCAGCAGTGTCCCAAAGAAGGCAGTGGACAGCTGCCCTTTCCCCTTTTCAAGCCTGTCTTAATTGCAGCTCTAAAGACAGTTTACAAAAGGCAGGCTGTAGTAGACCAGCAAGAAAGGTATTCCTGAGGAGGCGTTGGAGCTGGGGTCACAAGCAGAGGTAGGAGTCGGGCAGGCAGGAGGAATGGGATTCAGGGGCGGGGGGTGGGAGGGGCCGAGGCAGACCTAGTGCCCAGGGTTTTCCCACGGGGTCCAGAGACCCCCTTACTGAGACTCCTAGCCCCCTCCCAGAGGCACAGCTGGGGCGCACTGGAGTGGCTGAGGGGGCTTGCCTCCTTCCTCACTCCAAGCCTTGGAGTAGACAGCCTCCTGCTTCCTCCCTGCTGCCTCCTCAAATACCGGGAATTCCGGCACCGCCGGGAGCCCAGGCCAGGCTGGGAACTTTCTTTCAGCTGGGAATGTGCAGCCGGGGGCGGAAGAGGGGGGGGCCAGCCTCAGTCCTGACCTTTGTTGGGAGGCTGCAAGTGGAGCAGGTCCAGGCCAAGAAGCCGGACTCGGCCTAGGCCCTGGTGTATGGCATGGTAACCACTAACTGAAGAGCAGCCAGCAGCTAACACTTATTGAGCCAGGACTTACTCCGTTTACCCAGCTTATGACTAATCACCTGGGGCCTTTGGAGCACCAGGCTGCAAGCCCCCAGTGGGCAAGGAATTGTTCTCTTTCGCGCCCCCAGTGACAATAGCGCCTGACGCACTCAAGTAAAAACGCCGACGGGCTTGGCAGTGTGCGTGAGCCCCCGCTCTGCTCCCTCCCGCTTGTCTGGGCAAGTCCCTTATCCTCTCTGTGCCTCAGTTTCCTCATCTCTAAAGTGAGGAGTACAAATCATCCACACTTGCCTTTTAGGGATGTGAGGACTCAAAGTGAATGAGTTCAAATAAAGTGACTAATGCCTGTGGTATGCAGTTAGTACTCAGTAACGGCATTTTTTGTTGCTGCTGTTAATTGATTGTTAAAACCAGATTCTTAGGCTCCTGCCTTGGAGGTTCTCATTCCATGGGTTGGGACTAGATCCTGGGGCATCTGATTTGAACAGTGCCTCGGTGAGGCAGGTTTAAAACACATTTGGGGAGTAAGGACACGCTCACTGAAACTTTACGGTGATGCTGCGAGGCAGACGCTGCTGTCCTCATTGTACAGGTGAGGAAACCCAGGCTCGAAGGGAAGTTCACACACCAAGTACTAGAAAAGCTGGGACTTCAACTCAGCCATGATGCTGTGGTGTCTCAGAATTCCACTAAAGCGCAAGAGGTTAAGTGTTCAATAAAAGCAGCTAATGGTACCAAAGAAACTGCTTAAATTGTGCTTCTCACTGGGCATACCACTGCTGGGAGGGGGCCAGAACGGTCTTAATATAAAAGCCTTTGTCCCTAAGACCTGAATTACTTTGGGGGTGTGGGGGCATATTGAGGCACTGTAGAGGTCCCCAACTAGAGAGAGGGGGTAAAGCGATCTGATACAAGAACTGGCATACTTAGGAGGGTGGAGAGTGGTTGCCAAGAGAAATAGGGCAGATGTGGGACGCTTCTGCCAGAACCCCGAACCTGATCCGTTTTGGCGTTAGCAGGGAACTGTCTCTGAAATTTTGTAGTACCAAGACCCAGAAGAATCCAATTAAGGAGGGATGGATGGAAAGAGATTAAAATGGTTGGATGGATGGTGGCAGAGATGGTTAAATGGATGGTTGGCTTGATGGATTAGGAGATGGTTGAGTGATGAGATGTATGAATGAATGGACATAGATGGGAATATGGAGGGACGGATGAATGGAGAGGGTTGGAGAAGATGGACAGGTGGGATAATAGATGAGTGGATTGACAGAGGAACGGGTGCTAGATGGGGGGTGGGGTAGGATGATGGATGACTAGGGTAGAGAAAGTTGAATAAAGCAAGACATGGGTGAGATGATGGGTTGGAAGATGGACAGAGGCAGGTGACGGAGAGATAGCCGGGTGGATAGAACTGGCCAAGCAGATGAGAGGGATAGATGATGGTGGGACACATCAACTGGATAAACTGCTAAGGGAAAGAATTTTGAGGGATCTGCTTGGGAAAAAGCTTCTTAACTTGGCCTTCCTGGATAGGCATCAAGCAGTTCATAAATCCTCTAAAATCATACACCAAACTGTAATGGGTCCAGTCTTCAGTAATTCTCAAAGGAGTTTTGAGATTCCCCAGATTTTCAGAACGACTGATTGGTGCTGTATCAGACCTCCCCATTCATTGTCGTCTTCTGTCATCCCCCACGGCCCCCAGAATGGGGAAAGATACATAATTTCATAATGTTAATTAACAAAATATTAATGACATCCCCTTCCCCATCCCTGTTGGGTTAATCCAGGTTAAGTAATAAGGCCCATTCGCCAAAGACTCCAGGTGTTGGAAAGCTGTGGCAATTTTTAGACCTGTGCTCAGCGTCTGGACTTCCAGGTGAATTCTGAGGGTCTGTGGCATCTGGTTGAAGTCTCTGCTTTTCAAGAAGGCCGACATCCTGGCTCACACGTGGAAAGGGGCATCGGGGGCCCCCTGGGCTCTGCGAAGGCCCACCGATTCCTGGGGGGTTGCCAAGAGAGCAGGGTGGTTCAACCTGACCTGGGCCTTGGCTGGCTGTAGCCGCCCGCCACCCCCGACGTGGATGTTGACCGTGGTGGCGTAGCTGAGCCTCCTGGCTGGGGGAGCTGGGGGCTGAGGCTGGGGTGGCGGTGAAGGTGCCCGTGATGTGGGGGCGGAGGAGGACCAAGGGCCCCGGGAGGCTGGGGGAGCCTCTCCTCCAGGCCCTTGCCGCCGTGCCAGGCTCTGGCTGATGTATGAGGCTGCCAGGTATCTTGAGAGGGCAGCTGCGTTGGAGCCCAGGAGCTGCCGGGTTGCGAGTGGGGGACTGTAGGGTGGGCTCAAGTCTGAAGACTCTGACCTGGCAACGTGAGAGAACGCGTGGCCTCCTTGTTTAGACAAAACCACCGTGGTCTGGACTCGGGTGGGTAACAGGCCCTGAATGTCCCGAGGGCCTCCTCGCTCAGGCAAAGGTGGGGCAGCTGGAACATGGTCGTTGGTGAGGCCCTTCTGCTCCAACAAAGGTGTCAGTTTCTGAACCTGGAGGTCTGTGAGGCTTTGCTCCTCAAGCAGAGGCACAGCAGCTGGACCCTGGATGTCCGGGAGGCCTCCCTGCTGGGACAAAGGTGGGAGGGCTTGGACCTGGGTGTCCGTGAGGCCTTGTGGCTGCGGGAAAGGTGTGGCAGCTGGAACCTGAAAGTGTGGGAGGTCCTGGGGCAAGGACGGCAGAGTGCTGGCTGGGGTCTGATGGTCTAGGTGGCCTCCGTCTGCGGGCAAAGGTGAGGCACCCGGAACCTGAATGTCGGGGAGGTCATGTTGCAAGGGCGGTGGGGTGTCAGCTGGGACCTGAGGGTCTAGGCTGCTTCTGTGTGTAAGCAAAGGATTGACGGCTTGGCCACAGGCAGTGGCTGGGAACTGAACATCCCTAGAATCTCCTTGCTTCGTTAACGGGGTGTTGGTCGGGCTCTGGCTGTCCAGGTGGCCTTCTCGCTTGGGCGTAGGAGCGGCGGCTAAAACCGTGACGTCGGAGCAACTTCCCCGCTTAGGCAAAGCTGGGGTGATTGGAACTTGGATGTCCACGCGGCATCCTTGTTCAGGAAAAGCGGTGGTAGATGGAACCGGTATATCCACGTGGCCTCTGTGCTTGGGCAGAGTAGTGGCAGCTGGAACTTGGATTTCCGGGTGGGCTTCTTGATCGGGCAGAGTTGTAATAGCCGGCACCTGGCCGTTCGGGGGGCCTTCCTGCTTGGGCAGAGGTGTGGTGGCTGGAATCCGGATATTCCAGAGGCCTCCGTGCTCAGGCACAGGGGTAGCCGCTGGAACCTGGATGCCCAGACAGTCTTCTTGCTCAGGCAAACTTGGAACGTTTAGACCCTGGCCGTCCAGGCCGCCTCGTTGCTTAGTCACAGCTGTGGCAGCTTGAACCTGGGCAGCAGGGCTTAGGGGGACAGATTCCTGGGCACAGGTCAGCGGGAAGGCCAGCTCACATACGAGCACATGTCCAAAGGCGGGCAGGGGCCCTGTACGCAAAGAAAGGCGGATCGGGTTAGGACGGATGCCCCCCACGTGGGCTGCGCCTGCCAACCACGTACCTGGACCTCACCTGGCTCGGCCTGCTCACGGGGCAGGCAGGGCAACAGCTGCGGCTGGGCCAGAGCCCGTGGCCGGCGGCGGGGGGCGTTGGCTGACGCCCGGGTCTCAGCCCGCTGCATCTGCTGGATCCGCTCGCTGTAGAGTCGGGCCAACTCTCTCACTCGGGACGCTGACCTCTCCGAAGCTGGGGCTCCTGCCTTCCCGCTTCCGTTGCCTCCACTTAGATCTGAATCTTCCAGGATCAGCAGGGGCTCAGGGAAACCTGGCCGGGCCAGCTGCCCCTGCTCCAGAGCCTGCCAGGCGCTCCGGATTTCTGAGCAAGAGCGGAACTCCAGTTCCTCCGGGAATCCCCGATCTTGGGTGACATGGCGGGGCTGGCCATCTGGGTATGGTACTCCTTCATCCTCCTCTTGCCCTGCCCTGCTTTCTGAGGAGGGCTCCCCCAGTTTCCCAGAGCTGCTTCCAGGGAAGAGTTCTCTCCTGGCGGCTAGAGCTTCACGCGGCTCCTGCAGAGGTCCCTGGAGCCAGGAGTCGCGGGGGAGGGTGGGAGAGCTGGAAAGACTAGGAATGTCGGGGACACTAGGTATGGCTGGAAGGCAGGGCATTTCGAAAACACTGGAAATGTCAGAGAGACTGGGAAGGCGGGGCATTTGGGGAATTTCAGAAAGGCGGGGAATTTCAGGGAGGTTGGATACATCAGGATTTTTGGAAAGGCTGGGAATGTCAGGAATCTCAGCCGCACTGGAACTTTCGAGCCCCTCTAGGACGTGGAGTGGGGAAGGGCCCCGTTCATCCATATCCAGCTCTTCTTCCTCCTCTTCTGAAGAGTCCCGGCTGGGCAGGGCTTGGAATGCGAGGGTGTCACTGTCGCCTGGCACCTGGGAATCTCCGGGGAACTTGGGAATGTCATGGGGGGGTGGCTGTAGTGGGCACTGAGGAAGAAGCCAAAAGTATCAGGGTGGGTTGGACCCCCTGGACCCCCAGGCTGTTGCCTGCTCAGGCCCAGAGCCCCAAGGACACCGTGAGGGGACGGCCGGCTCACCCCTGGATCCCGGAGGCCTCTTTGGTTCAGCAGCTCCAGGATTTCTTCAGTGATTGAGGTCCCAGAGGGGTCCAGCGAGGGGGGTCCAGTGTCCTCCAGGTCCTCAGGGGGTTCAGAAGCTGGAACTGGTGGCAGAGGCTCTAAGGGCGGGTAGAGCTCCCCCTCACTGCCAGTGTGCTGTGAGGAAGGAAAGGAAGGAGGACAGGAGTCCAGGGCCCCACCCCCCTCCTCCCTCAGACAGAGGAATCCAGTCCCCAGCCCCCTCCTTCTTCAGACCCAGCACTTTGGAACCCAAGCTCCCTCCTCCCTCAGACCCAGGAGTCCAGGACCCAAAACAAACCCTGTCCCAGGATGTTTCTCACCTTGAGTCTAGGCTTAGCTGGGGATGAAGAGATGAGAAAGAGAAGAGAGTGAGATGTAAGAACGAGTGTTATTCCGTGTCCTTGATGAACTGCCCCTATCACCCCTCCCTCACGAACTCTGGGCATCCCCGGGAGCAGACAGACAGACAGACAGGGATGGACCAGGCTGGGGTGGGTGGTCCCTCACCGTTGTGTGGAAACATGACGTAAGGGTCCTTCAGGGGCTCTGGAGGGAGGACAGAGTGATGTCAGGGGCCAGGTCCCACCTGATGCCTAGTTCACTTTTAGGTGAAGGGTACTCACCAGACTGTCTGCGGCCACGGCGGGAAGTGGTGGGTCCTGGAGATGGAGCTGTGGGAGAGGCGGATCAGAACCTAGTTAGGAGCCCAGCTCCAGGCTTCTGGGGGAGGAGTGGAGGGAGGGGGAACTCAGGGTTCCATCTCTTTTACCTGTGTTCCTTCGTCCAGGGGTGAAACTTCTAGCATCTCGAGGTCGGGGAGACCCAAGTGGAGGTGTCAGGGGCTCTGGGATAGACTTACTTTTAGGAGCACCTGCAGGGAGAGATTTGGGGCTAATACTTTACTTTTTCTTACTTTTTCCTCTACTGCCACATCCTCCCAACCCAGGGCCCCAACTCACAGTGCAGGCTGTTTTCAAGGAGAACTTGTTTTGCCTGAAAGAGACAAGGATGAGGGATGAGGGGGCTGGTCCCTGAGCACCCCAGTCACGGTCCTATTAAAGGGTGCTGCTACATGTCAGGTGCCTTACATGACCGGTAATGACTAACCCTCACCGCAACCCTATGAGGTTGGTGCTATCGTGCCTCCAGGTGAGGAAACTGAAGCCAGAGAGGTTAAATTACTCGCCTACAGTCACAAAGCAGGGATGTGATGGAGCTGGGATTGAAACCCAGGCAACGTAACACTGCAATTTAACTATCGTGCACCCCCTGCGCTCAGGGTTTTTCGGTGTTGCTGGGGGAGGGGAGTCTCCAGCACCCTGAGGACCCCCCGCAGTGGCAGGAGCTGTACCTTGGCAGGGATGGAGGCGGGGTGATTCTCAAAGAAGAGGCGCTGGAGACAGTGAATCCACAGCCTCTTCTCTTCTTGGTTCTTGGCCTGGGGGTGGGGTGGGGGTGGAATGGGGAGCCAGGGGTGAGGTCTAGGGACTGGGGGGGATCCCTGCCCGCCCAGCCCCACCCTCTGCTCACCTGGAGCAGGTGCCTGTGCTTGGGAATGGTCAGATCGGACACCTTGAACCCTAGAGGGTCTCGAGGGCTCTCGCTCACACTCAGGTTGCAGCACTGGATGAGGGGCAGAGGGGAGGCAAGCTCAGATGCCTCAGACTCATCCGTGTGCCCCTCGTGTCTATCTGGGTCCCTACCCCCTAGAAAGATGTCCCCTTTCCCCCTGTCGACCCTCCCCACCAGGCTGGGGCTCAGCTCTCCCTCACCAGCCCTCCCCCCCTCATCTGGATCAAGAAGACGTGCCTGCCCATGAAGATGCTTATCTGGTGGGCAAATCCAGGTCCTCCCCCTCCAGGCCCGCACCACCCATGCATGCCACTGGCCTCACCCCTCCTTATTAAACCCTGCCCCCCGCTCCTCGGACTCAAGTAAACGTGGCCCTTTTAAGCTGGGTTGTCCCTCCTTGCGGATCCTGCCCCCAGCCTTTAGGTCTACAGGTATGCGTGTATAGAACATACCTGGCAGGTAACATTCTGGCCCTGCCCCATCCCTGAACTCACGAAGATGTGGCCCTTGTATGTGTATTCTGGTCCCCGGCGCTTGGCCACGAGCAGCATCCGTGAGAATAGAAAGAGCAGCCGTTCACCCCCTCGAAGTCGGGGGCCGCCCCCTCCGCCACCTCGGAATGCACCCTCCAGCACCAGCTCGCCAAAAGCACTGAGCTCCGGACCGGTCCAGCCACCCAGCCGCCGCTGCACCTCCTGCCGGAACCACGCCGGGTGCAG
Source organism: Kogia breviceps (assembly GCF_026419965.1). NCBI lineage: Eukaryota > Metazoa > Chordata > Mammalia > Artiodactyla > Physeteridae > Kogia > Kogia breviceps. Next base: position 12,007,622 of record NC_081327.1, read on the forward strand.
CGGGCACAGGAACACACCGGCGGGCGGTGCACGCACACCAACACAGGGGGGTTAGCAACCAGACTGCGCTGTCCCAGCCCGCCCTCCAAGGCACGGACCGACCCCCCGCAAAGGCCCTCACGCCCGCTCCACCCCCACCCCGTGCCGCCGGTCCCAGCCCTCTCCCAGGGGTCACCTGGAGGCGCGCAGCATGCTCCTGCTTGCGTTTCATGTCATTGATGTACCAGGCGACCGCTGTCATGGACACGATAGCTTCCTCCACCATCTCGCGGCCCCCGGCGTCTGGGCCCTCCACCCAGTGCTTGCCTAGCTCCTGGAGGGCAGCCACCAGGCACCCAGAGGGTGGAAGAGGAACAGAGGAAGAAAGAACGACGAGGATAAGAGAGAGAGAGAAATAAAGGCAGGGGCAGAGACAGAGAGAGACAAACAGGCAAAGACATGAAGTGAAATCAGCTGGCGCCAGCGCCCACTGCCAGCAAGACCCTGCCCCAAGCACCGGCCCAGTTTCTAGGGACCGGATGCCTCCTCCCCAGGCCTTGCCCAACTCGTCCAGGGTCCACTCTCCAGATGCTCCACCAGGTGGCCAATGGACAGGACCTTGCCCCTCCCCAAGCAGCCCCCCAGGGGCCACAGCTGACCTGCAGCAGCAGATGGTACTTGAGGATGCGCTGAACAGGCTTCAGTAGGAAGCTCTGCAGGGGCAGTGAGTGGTGGAGCTGGGCCTGGCGCTCCTGCAGCCACAGGGCTGCTGGCGGAGACACTGACAGCTCCCGGAGCAGGGCCAGGGAGCTGGGGGCACAGCACAGGTCAGGGAGACTTGCAGCTACAGTGGGCAAGGCTGGGCAGGGTCAGGGAGTGGCCAGGGTTTGGGAACCCTTGGGGGCCCGCCAGGGTCGGGGTGGGTTAGGGAGAGGGTGGACGCTGTCACGGTATGGCAGGGCTTGGAGCTGGATGGGTCGGGGTGGAGGGAGCTTGGCTGGCACATCAGCTCGTGGGTACAGCCTGGGGCCCAGCAGGGGCTCCTTGGCCCTCACCTCGGGTAGTTCATGCAGTACAACGTGTAGATGTCAAAATCCTCGCTCTGTGGGCAGCAAGGGAGTCAGGGAGACCTCAGTCCCCGACTCCCCATGACCGCCCCCACCACGCCTAGCCCAGGCCTGCTCCCCCCTTACCCAGGTCCCAGCCCAGGCCCTCGCCTCACCCTCTGCACGAAGCACTCGGCGATGCCCCCGGCACTGCTGCTGCCCTCCAGGTCCTCCAGGAGCTCGCTGTGGAGGGGAGAGGAAGGATGAGGGGCTGCCCTGCGCCCCCAGCCCCACATGGGAGGACTCCAGGAGACTGGGGCCTTGGTGGCTGCCAGGATCTCTCAAGGGATGTCATGTTCATACGAAGGGTCCTCTGATCGCGACATGGGAGACTGCAACCTGCTCAGACTCTGTCCTTGGCCAGCGTTACACTCCTCGGCCTTTACAGGGATCCATTACATCCCTGGGGCGTTTCATGGCACAACCCAGGGAGAGGGGTGTCGGGACGCTCAGAACTGTGATGATCTTAAGATCCCACTGTGACCCCGGGATCTTATCGTGACTCACAAACCTCCTGCAGTAACTTTAAGTGTAATTAGGGAATCCCCTGGTGGTCCAGTGGTTAGGACTCCGCGCTTTCGCTGCCGGGTCCGGGTTCAATCCCTGGTTGGGGAACTAAGATCCCACAAGCCAAGCAGTGCGGCAAAAAAAAAAAAAAAAAAAAAAAATTAAGTGGAATTAGGTGTCATCAAGACACTCGGTGTCATGCACCTTGGACTGAGTGGCCAACCATTCTGGTTTGTCTGGGACTGAGGGGTTTCCCAGGATGAGCTGGTCACACAAATGCTCACACTGCCATGATCCTCAGGCCCCACACAAGCCTTGGATTCATCGCGATCCCAGACCTGACACAGCGATAGCCCCATCTCGCTGCCTGGACCCATCCCGATATTTGGACCTCATCTGGGCCCTCAGGCTCCCGCCCGCCTCACTCCGCCACCACTCTTGATCCTCACTCCTCATCATGATCCCTGCCCAATGTCATGACGCCCCGTGTTCCAGCCTGGACAGGGCGCTGTGGGGTGCCAAGGTTGGGGTTAGAACACAGCCTGCCTCCCGACCCCCCGGAGCCAGCGCTGCTGCCCATCCCACCCGTCCCTGACCTGCTGAACTCGTAGATGTCCTCAATGTTGGCAAACAGCGTGCCCACCTGCTCCGCGCTCAGCCCCAGGACCCCGCCGTCCAGCAGAGGGCCCAGGTAGTCCTGTGGGAATGACTGGGGTTACAGGGGTGGAGGGGTTGGCCTGGGTCCCCACTGCACTTGGGTGCCCACCCGTCTCACCTCCACAATGCTGCGGAGGTCCCGGACATAGGCCCGCTCCGTCTCCACGATCTCACGGGCCACACGCTCCAGCCTCGAGGGTTTCGCCGAAGCTGGGGTCCCCATGGGCGACAGATGCAGGCGGATGGGGGGCCCTGGAAGGGGCTCTGGCCTGGAGGCCAAGCAGGCTGGGGTGGGCCCCGGAGCCGGGTCCCCCTCTGAGCCCACTGTGCTCAGGGATGTGGAGCTCCCAGAACCTCGGGGGGAGGCCATGGCGGGGGTTGCAGGGGCTGCTGGGGGTGTGGAAGAGGCGATCAGGGGGTCTCCCCAACTGAGTAAGTACGCTTAGCCCCCACGCTCACCCACCCCTGCTCAACAGCTCTCCCATGGGCTCCCTGCTCCCCTCACTGTGCCCTGTCCTCTCCCATCAGGGTCCTCTCTGGACTGCTGGCCTCCATTCCTTGAATCCACCTCCATGTGTCATCCTGGGAGAACTTTATTAATTGGCCTGACTCTGTCACTCCCATGAGTATAACCCCATTCCTGCCCTCAGGGTAAAGTCCAGATTCTTCAGATCCACAGGGGCCTGTGCAAGGGGGCCATTAGAGACCTTTCCAGTCAGCTCTCTTCCCGAGACACACCACTTCTTACCCTCTGGACTCCAGTCACACTCAGCTTCTTCCAGTTACTCAAATAAGCAGCCTCTTCTCACCTCTGTGCCCCCGCACATACTGTTCCCTCTGTGCAGAACACTCTTCCTTGCCTCTCTCAACTCATTCCTCCTCATCTTTCAAGTCTCAGTTTAGATGTCCCCTCCTCCAGGAAGCCTCCCTGGACCTCCGAGATTAAGTTCCCACAGCCCCCCGGGCTTTCCTCATCCCAGCCCTGACCACTCTATGCTGGGCTTCCCCTCTGGACTATCCTGGTATGGGGATGGGTCCATCTCCCAGACCAGGCCTGGAGCTCTGCGCATGCAGGGCTGGGGCTGTCTTGGTCAGCCTGTGTTGCCAGCACTGGGTCGGCCCCAGAGCGTTGCAGTGTCTTTCATGAAAGAATGAATGCCCAGCAGGCTCCACCCCTCCCTCACAGGCTCACCTGTCCGAGTCTCACACACAGCCGCACAGTCACACACTTCACCTCTGCGGCCGAGGCTAGGGCTGGGTTTGGACAGGCCCAGTCCACGGGCTCCTTCGGGCATGGCTGAGTGGCTCAGCGGCTTCTGCAGAAAGACCCCCTTCCTGGATATCAGGACCCCATAGGCCTCCCTGCCCCCCACGCTCAGAGGCTGGGGGCTGAGAATGAACAGCGTGGTCTAAATCCTGGGAGGGGGCCCTGGGAGTAACTACCGGGGGAGACAGAGGCAAAGTGATAGAAAGAGGGGAGCAAGGAGAGATAACACTGAGAAAAAGATGGAAAGGGTGAGACAAAAGAGTAAAGCGAGCGAAAGAGTCGTCCAAGCTGTGAGTCTGGTGTGTCTGGGGCCGGAGGCTCAGGGATCCTGGGAACGTTTGGGCTCTGGCTGGAGCCGAGGGCGAGGGGCAGGGCTGGGAAAAAGCCGTGGGCGGGAGGCCGCGGGGTCCCAGGGGAGGGCGGAGGAGGCTGGGGGACCGGATGCCAGGGTCCTGCAGACGGCTCCCTCCCCCGCGGAGGTCTGCGAGTTGGGGCGCTGGCCCTGAGTTCTCGACCCCCTCCAGCCAGTCCCTCCGTGATCCGCTCACGGTTCCCTCCGCCGCAGCTCCCCTGCAGCGCCTCCCCACACCCCTCTAGCCCCCAACTCCCGCCAGCTCCTCCGCTCGCCCCCCGCCGGCACGCCCCCTCATTGTTCAGCGGCAGCCGGCGCCGCCCCCTCCCCCAACCCGTCGGGGCCCCTCGCCTCCCCCCTCACCTCCCGGGGAGTCTCCAGCCCCGAACCGAGGCAGCCCAGTTCCTATTCGACCCTAGCACGGTCCCCGGGGAGGCTCAGAGCCGGGACTCCTGGGTCTCTGCAAATCAGGGGTTTGAACTTCGGGCTCTCAGGATCCGGGAACCAGAATCCGGGGTCTCTCGGAGAATGGGGTGCAGTGGTCCAAATTTCTTTGGTCCTCTAAATGGAAGATGCTGGGGGCCTCGACTCTTGAGTCTCAGATAGGGGTGCTGGGAACCCAAATTCCTGAGTCTTCTAGATGGGGCCGTGGGTTGGGGGGGCCGGATTCCTGAGTTCCCCTAACTCTAAGAGCAGGGATTAAACCACCTCCAGAAGGGAGCGCAGAGAGCCCCAAATTCCAAGGTCCTCTTGAAGTAGTTGGCGCTTCAACCCCAGACGGGCTGGAAGGGGCGCTAGGAGTCCGTATCCCAAGTTCCTCAAACCCCGGGAGTTCTAGGCTCAGCTTTCTGGGAAACTCTGAAGGGAATCTCCGGTCTGGGATCCTAAATTCTTGGAAACCGGGTGCAGGAAGCTCGGCCTCCAGGGTCGCGCGGCGCTGATGTCCCGGACTCCTAGCTCCTCCAGGAGGGGGCGCTGGGCACCTGGATATCTGGGGTCCACTAGCCTGGACGCTGGGGCCTGGGCTTCAGGGTCCCTCAGGATGCGGTGCAGTTTCGGGAGGCTGGAGTCTGCGACTGTGGACCCCTCAGGCTCCGGGATGGGTGGCGCCGGCTCAGGCGGCGGCAGCGCCACATACATCTGTGGCTGGAGAGCCCGGTCCCAGCAGCGGGGCGGGGGGCAGTCGCCTGGGGCTTCCCCTCCCCCCAGCCGCCCGGGCTCATATCCTGTTCCCGCCCGCAGGGGGGAGGGGCCGCCTTCCGGCCGGCCAGCCAGAGAAGGGTTAAGACCCCTCCTCTATGGTTTCTGAATATTCATGAGAAGGCGAGTCCCAGGCAGGCTACACCCCCACATTCCAAAAGCCTCGCGGACTTTTCCCTTTTACAGCAAGAGCCTTCCAGGCGTGAGAATCCGGAACTGGTAACGCACTTTCTCCTATTGGCCAATCCAAAGATTCCTATTTGTATATGCAAAGACGAGGCGGAGCAGTCCATCAAGGTCACGTGGCCAGAAATGACTGAAAGACCCCGCGGCGCAAGGGTGCGGCCGGAGCTCCAGTGGCGCAATCGGTTAGCGCGCGGTACTTATATGGCAGTGCGAGCGAAGCGATGCCGAGGTTGTGAGTTCGATCCTCACCTGGAGCAGTTTTAGTTTTCTCTTAACCGGTTTCTATAAATTTATGCATCTTATTAATCAACCCGAACACCTACGTTTCTATAAATTTATGCATCTTATTAATCAACCCGAACACCTACATCATTTAAAAGAATAAATGTTTCGGTCTCCTGAATTTTTAAGCTGGGAGGAATTCTGGGACTCTGGTGACGATCTGTCAGGGAGTGTTTTCTGTTGTGGGGAGGTGCCGTTTTCCTCTTGGTCACCAGGGGGTGGTATTGCCTCTTAGATGCCTGGGAAATTTGAGTCTGCAAATCAGTTTAAGACTTTTGTAGATGTGTCAGGCTGTGGGTCCTCAGCAAACTGCCTATGTGATACTGTCTCCTTCTCCATCTTTTTCTGTCTTGGATTACCCCCCCTCCAAGTTTTATTGAAACGTAATCGCCGTATAACATTGTATTAGTCCAAGATGTACAAAATAATAATTTTAGATATGTATAAATTGTGAAATAATTACCACAATGTTTAATGAACATCATTACTTCACACAGTTACTATGTTTTGTGTGTGTGTCTTGGAGTTTTCTCTCTTTCTCTCCCCATTTCTGAATCGATTTATTGATTTTTTTCAACAAATTCTGAAGCTTGTGACCACTATGTGACTGGTTCCTGTTTAGGGTTTAGGTGTGAGTGATACAGCAGTGAACAAGACAAAGTCAAAGTCCCTGCCCCTGAGGATCTGACATTCTAGTGGGGGAGGAAGATTGCTATAAACATAAGATCTAAGTACATTTTATATGTTAGGTGGTGATAAACATCTTGGAAAAAGTAAAGCAAGGTAGGGAGGATGGGGGTTGCAATAATAGTAGTCAGGGACCATCTCACTGAGGAAACATTTGAGCAGAGACCTGAAGAAGGGGAATAAGCTGTTGGGATACCTGGGGGAGTATTCCAGGCAGAGGGAACAGGCAGTGCAAAGGCCCTGTGGCTGAAGTATGGCAAATGAACTGGTGGAAGCCACAGTGACTAGAGCAAGCGTGATCAAAGATGAGAGCCAGGCTGTGTAGGCTGGTGAGGACTTAGGACTTTGGCTTTTATGTGATCTGACTCAGGTGTCATGACAGCTTCCCTCTGGTTGCCTAGTGGGGGAGTAGGGAAGAGACTGAGGGTAGGGGCCTGAGCCAGGAGACCAGGAAGGGGCTGCTATGATGGTTCAGGTGGGAGATGATGCCCGATAGAACCAGGGTGGGCGCCAGAGGAGGAGGCAGGAGGATGGATTGTAATATCCCTTTAGAAGGTGAATCAGACAGGGCTGACGTTGAATTGGGGTGTGGGTTTGAGGAAAGAGTCAAGAGGAATGACTCTCAGGTGTTTGGCACTGGTAGCTGCTGCTAGGTGCCATTTTTGCAAGTAAGGGTTTGTTAGTTCGTTTGTTTCCAAGGGGCAGAGAATCTGTTTTTCGCAAAGGGAAGGACCAGAGATGTGTTACTTCTTGTTCTTTCAGTGCCTGTGAATGTCTGCGTGGCTTGCTCTTCCTCTCCAACGTCTTTGGGTTTCTGGGTTTCTCTCTCTCTTTCCCAAACCTCCTCTCCAAGTATGGGGACCTGAGCCCTTCCCCAAAACGGGGCGCGGGGGTGGGGGTTGCTTCGTGGAAGAGGAGATCAAAGGTCAGGGCCTGCCAGTGGGCGAGGGGAGAGGGCCAAGGAGGGCCGAGAGGTCAAGGAGGCATGAGGAGGGGAGGGGAAGAGGAGAACACTCGCAGGAGGGAAAGGGGTGAAGAGAAATGGGGTGAGGAGGGAGGTGGAACCGAGGGGATGAGGAGTGCGGCAGGGGAAGGAATGGGTGGAGAGAGAAGGAAAGGGGGCCAGAGGGGGAGGAGGAGGGGAATTGCAAGGAAAGAGAGGAGGGGACAGAGGACGGTGAATGGGGGACAGGAAGGTAAGGATATTAAAAAGGGGAAGGGGAGAGGAGTGCTGGGGGAGGAGAAGAGCTGGGGAGGGTGGGGGAAGAAGGGGAGGGGAAGGTCGGCGCAGGAGGGTCTGGGCCGGAGGAACTGGGAGGGAGAAGGGGTGAGGTAGAGAGAGGAGAGGGAAGTGAGGGGCGGGGGGAAGAGGGGTAAGGAGGGGAGGCTAGGAGGCCGCGGAGGAAGGGGGCGGGGCGCAGGCACTGACGCGGGGCGGCTTCCGGGCGCTGGGCTCCTCCGCCCCAGTGTGGTTCTCGCCGCCTCTTGCCTTGTATGGTCCGAGGACGCTGCTCTCCCGGGGGCCCCGCCCTGTCCCGGCGCGGCCGCGACCCCCACCCCGCCTGGGGCGCGAGATCACGAGTTTCCAAGGCTCAGAAATGTCGAGATCTCGCAATCCCGAACTTCTCGCATCCCGACAGGCCAAGATTCTGGAATTCCGAAGCTCTAGGAGCCCGGAAAGCCAGAGGCTACAGTTCTGCGATTCCTAAACGTTCTGGGACACCCAGGGTCTAGAAGTCGCCAAGAGACCAAGTCTGAGATTCCACAGTGTTGACATTCTAGAATCCTGAAGGCTTTCAAGCTACCTTCGCCGAGATGCCGATCCCCCATACTCTCCGGTCCTGGAAGGCCGGGCGGTGGGACCCCAGGACGCCCCGGCTTCCGGGACGACCCCTCCCCCACCCGCCGCGCCGGCCTACTTCGCTTCTGGGCTCGTGCCCCGGCACATTCCGTCCTCCCCACTCCGCCCCGCCTTCCTCCCTCAGCCCCATGGGGACGGAAACATCCCGTCCCCGCCCGCGCCCGGCCGAGAGCTGGGTCAAGGATCCCGGCGAGACGGGAGCGCCTCCCACGCCCCGGGAACTAGCTCTCCTGGTTCCTACCCGGTGATCTCACCTGGCCCCGCCCTCTCAGGTGAATGGCCGGGCCAGGTGACGTCACTTCCTGCCAGGTAAGCGCCGCTGGCGGCTCGGCTCCGGGGAGGTTTGGAGGAGCTATCGGCTGATTCCATCCCGCTTCTAAAAAAGGCCACACCGTCCTCCCCTCCCATCTTACTACCTCTAGACCGCAGAAGAGCCAGGATTCCAGTTTACACACAGATTTCTTTTATTTAAAAATTCCAAAAAAAAATAAAATAAAATTTTAACAATATATATTACTTCATATATTATAGTATACTTATAACAATAATTAGTCCATCGTTTCCAATATTACAAAAAAGAGGAAGAAAAATACAAGGGAAGCAGACGACCCAATATATATAAATACTATAAAATCTATTAGAATAAATAAAGTCGTCATAAATAAAAGGCCCAAAGTCATGGGTGGGTGGGAGAGCAGGGGGTTGGCAACGGCTTTGGCTGCTTGTTTTTGGAGGGAAATTTGAGCACCAGGATTCCCCTTCAGGGGAAGCTCCGGTCACCATCAGACACCGGAACGTCAGGATCTAAAAAAAATTGGAAGGGGGCAGCGGGGGCTTATTATTCACAGCATTGGGCAGGGGAGAGGTGAAAGAGGCCTCACTGCCTCCAATTTGCTACATTTTTTTAAGACTCCAGAAAACACTCCTTCCCCCAACAGCGACAGCTTGCACACCGGGGACCTGCCCCAGCGGTAGGGTCAGGGGAGTGAGTTAATGCACTTTGGAAGGTGGGGCGGAGCTACTTGATTAAGAGTCCCTCAGTTCCCCCCCCGCAACCTTGGGACCCCTTGTGGAACCCACAGCACAAGAGAACTGGCCCCCCCCTTAAGATCCAGCTGATCTGCACTAGGCAGGCACTTGTCACTCCGAAACGGAGATACGATTGAAGATGGGGAGTCTCCTGGGGGCTGCAGGTGGTTGGGGTGGCCCAAAAACCCCAGCCTCGAAGACAGGCGAGTCAGATCCCCCCAGGCTGCTGCCGCTGCTGGCATATTCGTCAGGATCAGATCCCAGGGAGTGCGCAGAGGGGCTCCGAGCCAAGCCACCCAAGGGCCCCCAGACGCTGCTGGGGGTGGCCCTTCGGCAGGAAGGACAACAGGCCGGGGTGGGGTCCCTTCGGGCCACCGGGGTCCCTGGGGCAGCAGAGAAGGCAGAGGGTGAAAGTGGAAGGTCCCCAGGTGGTGGTGGTGGGGAGCTGGAGGGTGAGAAGGAATACGAGGACAGGGAAGGGCCTGCTAGGCCTGCTGGCGGTGGCGAGGTTCGGCGGCCTGAGGGCAGGCCTGAGAAGCTGATGCTCTGGCGCAGCACGTGGGGGTGGCCGGAGGCAGCCAGGTCCTCGCTGGGGTTGTGGATGAAGTGGCAGCGTGAGCCGTAGGGGCAGCGGCCTTGGAGGTAGAACTTGTGGCACAGTTCCGTCTTGTACTTGGGGTGGCGACTGGCCTGGCGCAGCTCACCCAGGCCGTGGGCAAACTGGCACTTAGCCCCATAGCGGCAGCGCCCGCTTTCTGAGAAAGTCCGACATAGCTCAGTCTTGTAGCGGGAGGAGGTGGTGGGGGTCGCAGTAGGCGAGGTGGGTGAGGGCGACAGCTCAGGGCCTGGGCGGGGAGCCAGGGGCGCGAAGCCTGGGGGTGGGGGCACCCAGCCGCAGCTGCGACCCTCCACCAGGCTGGTGGAGCGGCCAGGCAGGCGGGCAGCCACCCCAGACGAGCTGGAGTCGGGTGAGCCGAGGCTCCAGAGTCCCGGGGAGGCCCAGGCTGAGCTGGACTCAGTCTCTCCGTGGTCGGAAGGCAGGTCAGGGCTCAGCAACTGGAGGCTCTGTGGGAACAGGGATCGGTCAAGACACCGAAAATGCAGGGTGACGCCCCGCCCCAGCTGCAGGGCACCTAAGAGCTTGCCAGTCCGGTTTGTGGGCTCCCAGCCTGAGCCCCACCCGTCCGCAGAAAACAAACATGGGTTCCGGATCGCAAGGATCCCGATTTGGAGGTTCTGAGTTTATTCGCGACTGAAACTTATCCCGAGGGACCCAGGAATCCCAGTTCCCCCGGCTGGATCACAGGGGCTCTAAAGTCTGGACACACCGCTGTCCTCCAATTTTCAGCCTCTGGGCCTCTAGGGATCTGACCCTGCTCACTGGGTTCTCCAGTTTCACAAGTGGAGGCGCGGGCAAAGTTAACCCAGGAGTCCGGATCTCTTCGGTTTTAAGAGTTGCCCGAGTCTTCTGGGTCAGGGAGTGAAGAGACAGAAGTCGGCTCCCCCTCACCCTGAGACTCCAGCCCAAGAAACGCCTCCGCGCAAAACCGCACCCTCAGCAACTACCAGGGGTAAGCCAGGTGTGGGGTCATTTCCGCCTGCAGACAGCCCCAGTCTGAGAAAAGTTCTCCAGCTTTCCATCTCGGAGGGCCACCCCACCCGTGTTTGGACCGAGACCAGAAAGTCACGGGCTCCATTTTCACCTCTAGAGCATCATACTGGTCTGAGACGGGAGGCAGGGACCCCGGGCCGAAGTGTGAAGCACTAAGGAGTTCCAGTTTGAGAAAGGAGCCAGGGGTCCCGGGCCGGGAGGGAGTTTGTGGCGCTAGAGAGCCCTGGTTTGAGAAGGGAGTCTGGCATTGCGGACCTTGGGGTGCCGATCAGCGGGGGCTCACCTCGTAGATGGCGGTGAGATCCATGGCGGCGCAGATGGCCGAAGGCTGAGGTACTGGCCGAAAGTGGGAGCGCTGAAGTCAGGCTGCGGTGGGGAGGAAGAGCCGCCGCTTTTATCCAGCCAGAGGGGGGCGGGGCCTTGAGGAGTTGGCCCGGCCGGGCGGGGCCAGGAGGGGCGCTTCCCGGACGCGCGCCCCCGGCGCAGCCCGCCCAGCCCTGGACCGGACCCCATCCACACGGCTCCCGGCCGGGATTCGCCTGAGGGGGGCCTGCGGGCGGTCGCAACACCGCGGGGAGTTCGTGGGGTGGGGGGTGTTGGCCCAGTTTTCAAAGGCTGGAGACTGAGGCGCGGAGAAGGGAACTGGCACGGAGGTGGGGGCAGGGCTCCTGGGGGAATTGACAAGGGCAGAGGCTGAGAGGGCGTGCGATCGAGAGACTGACCGACAGGGGCGGGGAGAGACGCACGGAGAGCAAGAGACAGAAATGGAGAGACCAAAGAGAAAAACACAGGGACACACACACAGAGGGAGGGAGTTGCGCACACAGGGAGACGTGCACAGACAGAGAGAGACAGGGTAAGGAGAGGAGGCGAGGTGGGGAGGCATAGATTGAAAAGACAAGATATAGACAGTCCCAGAGAGACAAATTCAGAGCGGGAAGCGGGAGGGAGGGAGAGTCAAAGAAACAGAGAAAAAGGGAGAAAACAGGGAGAAACAAGCATCCACAGAGAGAAATCCGCAGGAGCAAAACGGAGAGAGGAGACCCACGGGCCTGGTGGAGAATCCTCTTCTGAGACCTGCCGGCCTGGCACGGTCTCTCTCTCAAACAGCCCAGATTCGGAGACCTGGACCGCCCTCCCCGCCTCCACTCACGGGGGTTGGGGGTGGGTGGGGTTCTGGACACCTGGAGAGGCTGGAAAGGGGCCTCCTTTCCCAATTTCCCAATTCCTCTGTGTCTTCTAACTCTCACGCAGATAATGGCACTTCTGATCGCTTCCTCTGGGCTAGGCACTGTTGCATGAAAATGCTTTATTTACATACATTAACTCAAAGAGGTATTGTTATGCCTATTTTACACGCGAGGAAACCCTGGCAGAGAGAGGCCAAGTTACCCTCCTTTAGTAAATGGCAGCAGCCTAATGCCAGGGCCTTAAATTATGTTAAGAGTTTGTGCTCAGAGACAACTCAAGATTGGAAAGGAGAAGATCTTTTATTATGGTGCCGGGTTTCCTTGATGGAAAGCTGTCTCGAATGGCAGAAATGGGTCATGCCCAACTGATGGTCGGATGGGTCTCTAATAAAGGGATGTACCTTGAGAAAACTCTAAATGTGCAGAAATCACTCCCCTTATTGGCAAGTCTTTTATTGTCAAGGGGTTGCACTGAGTGACGCTCTCTTAAGATATGGAGAAGAAACTGATTTTTAAACTGGGTCTCGATGAGCTAGCTGGCTGCCCTGAGTGAAAACACGGGGGTAGAAATAAACCATTGCCACGGCGTGCAGTTATAATGGTGGAAAGTTCATTCTTGAAGGTTGCGACTGCAGACTGCGGGCTTGTATTGAGGTGGGGAGATTCTGCTAGACACGCCGACTTGCTCGTCCGACAGAGCACGGGGGAATCCCTGGTGCGGCGCTTTCTGGGGCCGAGGGGCCTTCCCGGCCGGTCTCGTGAGCTGGGCGGCTGCGGGCAGCTCTGGCACGGTTGCAGCCTCCCTCTAGCCTGTGACTCACTCGCACGGGGCGAGGGAGGGGGGCTTCCTGGAAGCCGTGACGAGGAGGCTAGGCCTGGATGCCAGGGTTCCTCTCTGTAACCAAGGCTTCTGTCGCCTGTAAACAGACGCTCGAGGGCTACGGGAAGAGGGGGAAAGGGGAGGTGCCTGGCACCCGCCGCCCGGTTGGGCTCCAAATCCCTGTGCGACTAGTGGGACTAAGGCGGCGGTAAAACGAGAGGTGGGAGGCACCCTGGGGTCCCCGGTGTCCGGCTCGGCTCTGGCCGCGATCCTGGAAGAGGGATACCAGTTTCGATTCCCTGGAGACAGGGAGCATTTCCCATCCCTGAGTCAAGTTGACCCCCTCCCCTCTCCCAACTGCTGAGTCATCGGCCCGAGAGCCAGGACGCTTCGGACTGGGCGACTCTCGAAGAGGCTAGAGGGGGCTTTGCGCGATGAAGAACCGGCCACTCCTGGAAACACTGACGAGTCGGGGGTCCTAAGAGCCCGGGCCTCCGCCCCTCCTTGCTCAGATCTAGGAGTCCGGGTTTCCAAGCCGCCTTCTCGCTCAGACCCAGGAGACCCGGCCCCCCAGCCCCTTCCTTCACCAGACGCAGGAGTCCAGGCCCCCAGTTACCCCTGATCTCAAACGCAGGAGTCCGAGCCCCGAGGCCCCTCTCCCAAAGGTTTAGGACTCTGGCTCCCATTTCCCCCCCCCCCCCCCCCCCCCCCCCCCCCCGTCCAGGCCTCAGGCGTCCCAGCCCAGGAGGAAGTTCAGGGCAGGGCTCCGCCCCGCTCCCCACGTAGCCCGCGGGAAAATCCATGGCACCAGCTAAGGCCGGGAATCCCCTCTGGAATGACGGTGGGGAAGGGGACGGCCGGGGTCCCCCGCGGGGCGCAACGGGGCAGGTCCTGGGCGGGCAGACCGAGGGGGAAAGGGGCGGAAACCAGAGAGGCTAAAAATACGGCGAGCGCTTCCGGCCTAGGGGGAGGGGAACGTTGAGCAGTTTCCAGAAAAACAAGCGGGGACGGGAAACGCGGGGGTGTGAGAGCCGGCCAGAGAGCGCCGACGAGCTGGGGGCCGTGTACGCGCGGCACGTGTGCCTTGTGCGCCCCAGGCGTGATTGACTGGGCGGGAGCGGGTGCCGCTGACGCGGGCTGCCAGTGGGCGCGACTGCGCGGGCCCTGCGGCGTGTGGACCGCGTGTGCGCTGTAGGTGCAAGGTGGGGCTGCCCTGGCGCGCCTGGGCGTGCAGTTGGGCACTTAGGTGTGGGACACAAGTGCGCCCACTTTCCTGTGTCAACACTGTGTCCTTACAACCCACCTGGCAGGGCTGGCTGTGAGAATAAATGCGGGAAACCGCCTATGCCTGCGTGTTTCTGACCAGACTGTACTTACTCTCACCATCTATGGGGGAGGGAGTGTGTACTCAGCTGTAACTGTTTTTGAGGTGGCATCCGTGAGAACGTGTAACTTACATACCTCCCTGCACATCTGTAGTGACTGAGTGATTGTAACTCTTTGAGGGAGGCTGGCGAGAGTGGCTGTCTGTGTCCTCAGGCGTGATGAGGCTCTGTGCGCACACAGCTTGGGAGCTGAGGGTGTGTGGGAGCATGTGCGTGGCTGTGGGCAGGGCGCCTGCAGCTGACTGTGTGTGTGGTCATCAGGTGTGTGAATAGTGTTCCTGTGTCTGTGTCCTTGGGGTGTAGCTGAAAACACCAGGAGGCCAGTGTCTGGAAGCAGTTCCTCTGTGGCTCAGTCACAGGGCAGTGAAACTGAACTTTGGTTCCTGACGTCTACAGGCGCACATGATGTGGAGGGCAGCTGGCCCACTCCTGCGGGTTCGCACAAGCCTCCGTGGGCAGAGCAGAGGAAAACAGGCACGCACACTCGAACCTGAGAAGCATTATCTAAATCCAGCCTCCGCTGCTTTTGATAAATGTTGAGCTGAGGGCAGGGCTGAGTCAGCCTGTGATGGGCAAAGTCTGAGATGGGGTAGGAGATAGCGGGTTACGGGGTGGTTAGAGGGTTGTTTGTATACTCACATAGTTGGATTGTTCCTTGAGTCTGTTTGTGGGACTGCCCCCAAGACGGAGATGCCAGGGACACCATGACTGTAGGACAGTGGGTTATGCCATTTTCCGCTAGGGAAGAGGGCTGTCGTGTGCGCCTGTTTTGCCATGGTCTGTTTTGTCCTGTGTGGCTGTGAAGCTCACGTGCATGCTTCCCTGGAGTGGGCGGTTGTGCCGAGGCTGTACAGTCTCCCTCTGGGTTTAATAATCCAGTAAGAACCTTCACCGAGGTCCTCTCCTATCCCTGCCTCTTCACTGTGGCCCAGGACCTCAGGCAGGGCCTCTGCACTTACTGTTCCCTCTCCCTGGAATGTCCACAACTTATTCCCTCTCCTTCAAGTTCACTCCAATACTACCTTTATCTGGAGCTTAAGTATGGTTAAGGAGATGTGTATGGGTGCCAGATTGACAAGGTCAAGGTTATGATGGTCAGTTTTATGTGTCAACTTGGCTAGGCTACAGTCCTGTTATTTAATCAAACTAGTCTAGATGATGCTGTGAATGTATTTTGTAGATGTGATTAAAGTCTATAATCAGTTGACTTTAAGAAGATTATCCTAGAAGATCTGGGGAGTCACATGGGGGTGGGGTGGGGGCTGATTCAGTCAGATAAATGGGCAGAGCTGTGGCTTCCTTTCAGAAAAAATTCTACCTATGGGCCACAGCTTCAGCTAGTGTCCAAGAGTTCTGCTGCCTTGCCTGGAGCTTGCCCCTATGTGCCTGGCACTTCAAGGAAGGTTCAGAGAGAAAGGGAAGGAACTTCTGGGATGTGTACACACACACACACACCCCTGGCTATTTCCCAGGATTCCAGAATGGGGACTTGGGCTCTGGGTGAATCGCAGGTCTCCATGGTCCCGTGTTTTCCTCACAGATGTGGAGTCCAGGACAGGAGGCCTCTGGGCGGTGCCATGGGAACCAGGGTACAGAAGGTTTTGGGTGGGTCAGTCCCCCAACCAGGCTGAGTCACTTGAGCCTTTCACACCCACCAGCTGGGCCTGGGCTGGTAGCTCCGCCCTGTACTTGCCCAGGCCTGAAGGCCATGGGGAAGCCTGGTGGGGCACTCCCTCCCTGAAGCCCCCTCCCCAAGGTCTGCTTCCCGGAGCTGGGGCCCAGGCGCCTGTCTTCTTCCCCAGGACTGATGATTCACTCCTGCTGGGGCCTTTTCACTTCTCCTTTGGGGCTAAAAATACAGGGACCCAGGCATCCAGCTGGGCCAGGCTTCACCGCAGATTGCACAACGCCCCTTGTTTGAGTGCTGCTGACACAGACCCTGGGTATGGGGGTTGGCGGGCTGCGTTGCTCCCTGATCGGGCGTGCTGAGGTCAGGGACTAGACCCCTCCACTTCCTCTTTCCTGGGTCAAGCAGACTGGGGGTTGAGCTGACATGGGAGGTGCTGGGGATCCCTGGATGTGACTGTGGTCCCTGGAAATGAAGCTCCTTCTAGCCCCAGGTAAGCCAGGGGTTCTGGCTTCCATTCTGGCTCCCTGCACAGACACGGAGTCCCAGTTAGGAGCTGGGGGCAGAAGACAGCAAAGGGGCACTGGGAGAGAGATGGTCAGAGACAGGGAGATGGGGACAAAGAGATTGAATGACACAAGACACTCAGAGGAACAGCTAGAAAAAGGAGCAGGCACAGAGACCACCCCCAAACTAGGACAGAATCAAGGAACGACTGAGGGAGAGGGACCCAGTCAGGGCTCCAGAGCCAGGCCAGATGTGGGGAGAGCCCCTGGAAGAGGTCACCAACAGGCACAATCCAAAGTCCACCCTCAGCCAGGGAAGAGAGAAGGCAGCCCGCAGAGGCCAGGCCCCGCCCTGGGTGCTCCCTGCTGGCCTCTGCTGCCCCCTGCTGGCGCCAGCCGCAGTGCGCAGACAGGAAGAAAAGTCGAGAGACACAGCTGCTTTGAGGCCACTCTTCATTCCCTCCCCCACTGCCAGCCCCACTCCCAGCCCTGCCAGCTCACAGGGCACCCCCCGGGCCAGTAGGCGGTGCAGGCGTCTTGCCTGTGACCTTGTTGGCGCAGTCCAGCAGGGCAGTGTGAATGTCCTTGGCACAGGCAATCTGGGCTTTGATGACCGCCAGGTATTGCGGATAGGGCAGGCTGTCAGGCTGGACGGCGTCAGGCTTGGTGGCTGTGGGCACCAGTGTCGGAGAGTGCTTGGCACTGTCACAACTCTGTGACAGGCACTCATGGGCCAGGCGCTGTGGGCGGGCAGGCAAGGCGTGGCATCAGCCTTCACTCTGGGTACTGCCAACCCCACCCCAAGGGCCAGCCTGGGGTAGCCTTTTCAGCCTCTGGAATCCTGGGGTCTTGGGGTCAGAGCCTGGCCCTGCCACTCGCTGGGTGACCTCAGGCACGTGGCTGCTCCTCTCCGCATCTGTTTCCTCCTTTGGAAAATGGGTTTAATAACTACTTCTACTATCTAATAAGGTGAGAATGGTGAGAGCAGTGTGCAAGAGACACAGGCACAGGTCCTGGCAAGTTAACTTAAGTGCTAGTTGATGAATGTAAACTACTATTGTTGTGACTGTCCTAACCCTAGGCTTGGCATTGGCACTAGCTTCTCTGGTGGCACCTGCTCCTCCTGGTTTTCCTCCTACTTCTCTGGCTGGTCCTTCTAGATGCTTTTTAATCTACCTAAGCTTTAAATGTGGTAATTCCCGTATCCCTTCTCCTCCTCTCATTCTCATGTCCTCTAGGGGTTGTCTCACCCATACACAATACTGTTCTGACCTCTGTACTGATGACACCACTTCTATGCACCCAGCCTCCCCTAAAATTCCAGAGTTCCCATACTCTGCCCCCAAAACCACTCTCCTTCCTGGGTCCCTGTCTCAGGGACGGCCCTACCATTCCAGCGAGAGCCCCGGGCCTCATCTTGGAGGCTCCTCTCCCAGCCCGTCAGTCCCATGGCCCTGTGCACAAAGCATTCTGAGTATCTCTCCCACCTGCCTTTTCCCACTTCCTCAGGACCCTGCCCTGGTGGAACCTAGCCCTCCTGAATCCTGCCATGGGCTCCCAGCCTCCACTCTCAGCCCCTTGCACCCATCCCTCATGTGGCAGCCAGAGGCATATTCCTTAAAAAGTCCTTCGCTGCTTGAAACCCTCCATGGCTCCCCAGCACCCTCCAGGCTATATTCAAAATCCAACAAGCGCCAACGCCTACCACACTTCAGCCAGACTGAATTTCATGATGTTCCTGAAGGGAACTTAAAGCAGAAGCTGTTCCGTCTGGCTGGAACACCTTTCTACCACTACGAGCCTCCTCAGACTGACTTTTCTTTCAAAGTCCTGTTCAAAATAATGATGACAATGAAGATACTACAGGAAACATTTGCCATGTATCCAGTATCAGGTGAAGTGCTTTATATGCAAGATCTTGCTGAGTCCTTCCCCAAAATCCATTTTCCAAAGGAGGAACCCAAGGCTCAGAGGTAGAGATTGGTGGTCCGTCTGACTCCAAAGGCTGTGCTCTGAGCCATTTGCCGTCCTCTCAACTCCTGCCCTTCTTCCATTTTTGTTCCAGCCTCCGCTCAGATGTGCTCTCCACTAGTAGTCTACCCTGAGCCACTTCCTCCCTAAACCTGCCCTAGGCAGGGTCAGGTGCCTTCTCTGGACTTCCACAGCGCCCTGAGCTTCCCTCATTTTAATCCTGCCCCCTCTGCCTGTGCCTCCACGACTCCAGCCCTGAGCCTTCTGTCTGTGCTTCCCCCTTCAGAGCCCTCCATGGCCTGAGCTTCTCCCATCAGAACCCTGACTACTGTGAGCTGTCACTGTTTGAGGATATATCTGTCACCCCACTGATCTGGAAGCTCTGTGAGGGCAAAGATTGGGCAATATTGTGCCCCCAGCATCAGTTGCAGCATCAGCACAGGTCTGGGCGGCAGGAGGTGCTCAGTGAGCATGTGTCGATTGACTGAGTGAAGGTTCCTGAAGCACCAGGAACTGAGGCAGGGTTGTGGTCACCCGGTGGCTAGGAGACCCCTTACCAGGCAGAGCTCTAGCTGGTCACAGAGTGCGTAGAACTCCTCCAAACACTTGTCAAAGCGCTGAATGGGTCCATCGCTGCTCTTCCTACAGTCCAGGAGAAGAAGGTGCGGAATGTATTTCCAATCTCTGGGACTAAGTGACTACCCAACCAAGTATCCATCAGAAAACCAGGTATAGGCCCAGCATACCCGAGGCAGGGCCTAGGGGACAGTTAATAGAAGAAGGGGCAAAAAGGGCAAGGTCAGGCGCTAGGGAGCCAGGCTTGAAAGTAAGAGAAAAGTGGGGTGGGTGTGGTGCAAAGGGGATGAGTTTTCTAAGACTAGGATGGAGTTAGGACAGCCTGGAGAAAAAGGAGTACTCACTGTCCATTGTCAATGTTAGTGTTCTGAATCAAGTTCTGGGCTGCAACCTTCATCAAGGTCTAGTTTAAAGAAAAAAAAAAAAAAAAAAAGAGGTGCAGGAGATGGAGAAAGAGAAGAGGACACTTTTGGTAGATCTACACTCTTCCTTAAGATACACCCAATCTCAGGCCTCCTCTTCACTTGGCACTTCCCCTCCTGTCACTCCAGAGTAACTCCAGCTTCCATTCCTCTATAGCCATAACCACCTGTATTTTCCCAGAGGCCCGCTCTCACCTGGGGTTCTCGCCAATACCCTCCCGGACATACCTTAGAGTATGTCCCTCCCTCACCCACCACTCACGGTCAGTCTCTGTACAGGCCAGTCTTTTCCTCAGGCTTTAACGACCAGAGCTAAGTTTCTCCTTTAAACTCCCTCTCCCTCGAATTCCAGTCAGTCTCAAGCTCAAGATTCGCCCTGATCCCACCTCACACTGTCAATCCACAGAGCTTCGCTTTGGCCTCACGAAGAAGATCAAGTCTCATTCCTCTTCCCTACCTAACGCTCCTTTTGCTCTCTCCCTGACTAAACAGTCCCCCCGCCCACCCTCGTGATGTCAGATAGCCAAATCTCCCGACCAATCACCTGCAGACTTTCCTTCAGCTGCGGGATGAGCATCTTATATCGCTGCACAGGATCGAAGTCCTGTTGCTGTTGCTGCAAAAGTCCGCTCTGGGCAGGTCCCACAAGCTGTGTTGGTGGTTGTGGCTGCTGCTGGGGACCCGAGCCACCGGCCGAACTCGGACCTGACACACTAGCGGCAGAGGAAGCCGCGGAAGCCTGCTGCTGGGATGCAGCCATCTTTCTCGCTTCGCGCGCGGGAAGTGCGTCAGAAGTGCGTCTTCCCGGTTTCTTTTCAGCGTCTTCGTCTCTAGGCCCCTTTTGCTGATTAGCTCCGCCTCCCAGAAAATTTAACCAATGGGAGGAAAGAACCCACCCTCCAACTCGACTCTCAAATCCGACGTCTAGACTGAGATACCGATTCACCAATCACAAGAGGCTCTCCCTGCCTCGCTCCGCCCTTTGCCCAGACGCTCGCCAATCCGGGTGTGGTTCCAATCAGACTCTATTTCCCAGAAGGCGTCGCCGCCTGAGGCGACCTGCGGTCCTCAGAGCATTGGCGGCAGTTGGTGTTCTGGAGCTGTGAGTCAGTCCCTGGCGTTGTTTGCGCGTTTACCTGAGTACTACGTAGTACTCCAGTGTTGCTGGAACTCTTCTCACCAGCCCACCTCACTCCGACCCTATCGCTGAGGAGAGCGGTGTCAACCCGAGCCTTGCCTCGGATTGCGCGTACGCCGAAATCGGCACGCCTTTTACCGTGGCTCTTTGAGTCTCTTGTCAGGACTTATTTCGCGTCGTCGCCATGGCGCCCACTATCCAGACCCAGGCTCAGCGTGAGGATGGTCACAGGTAGGTTCTATGGCGCTTGGCTGTACTGTTTTTCTTTACGTTTGGGTAGGCATTGGCGAGGTGGGAGGGTCGAGCCCAGTTTTCAGCTTACAACCTCACCAGCCCGCCCCCGCAGGTCAGCCCGTGACGTCAAGTAGCGCTCACCCGCTCACGGGGGCGGGTCTCAGAAGGCGTATTGCCCCCCTCTTTCCCTGCGGTGGACTTCTGGAATTAAGCTCTTGGGGACTTTACCCAGAAGGGATTTTTTATTTTTCCAGTCAAACGTCTGGAGACCCCTTTTCCCGAATTGAGCATGACTCTTTTTATTAAAGCATTTGAACACATCGCCTTCAAAAGGTATTGAGCACTTGGCTTTATTCATTAAAGCCTTTAGGGACACCGAAAGGAATACGTGACACTCTCCATTAGAGCACTTGGGACACCCCTACGAAGAGGAATTAGCGTTTGTCACTCTCTCCTTCCCCTTTAAAAGCTTGGAAAAAACCCCTTTGCTCTCCTGTCAATCCCGTTCTTTCCATCTTTTGTCAGTGTATCTCTTTTACCCACCAGGCCCAATTCTCACCGGACTTTGCCTGAGAGGTGAGCTCCATTGTGTTTTCTTAGGACGGGTGGGCCAGTGGGGGCTGCGAACAGAGGTGGGGCATCAGGGGCCGGGTTTTGAGCCACTGTGTTCCCAGGTCTGGAGTCGTCTGCCGAGTCAAGTACTGCAATAGCCTCCCTGACATCCCCTTCGACCCCAAGTTCATCACCTATCCTTTCGACCAGAACAGGTGAGACTGCACATGGGGGTTAGGGAAACGCCTCACTTAGAATATGAGTTCCTTGCGGGCAAGGACTGCTTCTCTTGTTGACTGTTAAGGCATACAACAGTAGCTAGCACATAATAGTAGGTGCCCCGTAAATATTTAAGTAGAGAAGTAAGCAGTATCCAAGTCTCTTCCCACTGGAGAGCTGCGAGCCTGCTGACCCCAACATGGGGGACATTTCATTCGGAGTTCCTCCCTGGAGGAGCGTAGCCTCTGGGAAGCAGGGATGTGACGGATACGGCTGGAATCAGGCAACCATATGGTTATGTTTCCCCACCCAGGTTCGTCCAGTACAAAGCAACTTCCTTGGAGAAACAGCACAAACATGATCTCCTGACTGAGCCAGACCTGGGAGTTACCATTGACCTCATCAACCCTGATACCTACCGCATCGACCCCAATGGTGTGTTGGGAGACAGGGAGGGCCTGCCCTAGGCTTGCGAGGACTGGCTGTGGTCCTCCGTCATAGTCCTCCTCTCACCTTGTTCTCTCCTAGTACTCCTAGATCCAGCTGATGAGAAGCTTTTGGAAGAGGAGATTCAGGCCCCTACCAGCTCCAAGAGGTGAGGGGGTGCTGAGTGGGGACTCAGGACTGGTTCTGATGGGAAGAAGGCAGTGGGGTCCTGAGGTGCCCCATTCTCCCATGCCAGATCCCAGCAGCATGCAAAGGTGGTGCCATGGATGCGGAAGACAGAGTACATCTCCACCGAGTTCAATCGTTATGGCATTTCCAATGAGAAGCCTGAGGTTAAGTAAGTTGTGGTGGATAGGGAGGGAAGGTGGAGCATTCAGGTGTATCCAGTGGCCTCTAAAGGTCTTTTTCTTCTTCTCTAGGATTGGGGTTTCTGTGAAGCAGCAGTTCACTGAGGAAGAAATATACAAAGACAGGGATAGCCAGATCACAGCTATTGAGAAGACTTTTGAGGATGCCCAGAAATCCGTAATTGAGGGACTGGGATGGGGGCGGGGAGGCAGACAAAGGTGTGGTTCCAGAGCACTTTGTACTCCTTCTCACCCTGTTTTTGCCTCTGCCAGATCTCCCAGCATTACAGCAAGCCCCGAGTGACACCAGTGGAGGTCATGCCTGTCTTTCCAGATTTTAAGGTCAGATCCAGGGCAGGGGGCAGAGAGGGATAGCCTGCCATCTCTGCCTGTCCCAGTCTAACCCCAATACCCTCCATCTCCCAGATGTGGATCAACCCTTGTGCTCAGGTAATCTTTGATTCAGACCCTGCCCCCAAGGACACAAGTGGTGCAGCTGCATTGGAGATGATGTCTCAGGCCATGATCAGGTAAGTGGTCCTGCTGTCCACCTTGGCCTGCTTCTTATTGTCTCTTTCTCCTCACTCACTCTTAACTGCTCCTCCTTTTCCCCCAACCAGGGGCATGATGGATGAGGAAGGGAACCAATTTGTGGCTTACTTCCTGCCTGTGGAAGAAACACTGAAGAAGCGAAAACGGGACCAGGAAGAGGAGATGGATTATGCACCAGATGACGTGTGCGTGGGTTGGGGTTAGGTTTTTGGTATTAAGAAGTGTCTCCTTTTCTCCCTCACAGGGAAGAAATGGGGCTGACCCTATCCCTTTTATCCTCAGGTACGACTACAAGATTGCTCGGGAGTACAACTGGAATGTGAAGAACAAGGCTAGCAAGGGCTACGAGGAAAACTACTTCTTCATCTTCCGAGAGGGTGATGGGGTTTACTACAATGAATTGGA
Organism: Kogia breviceps; assembly: GCF_026419965.1. Classification (NCBI taxonomy): domain Eukaryota; kingdom Metazoa; phylum Chordata; class Mammalia; order Artiodactyla; family Physeteridae; genus Kogia; species Kogia breviceps. Next base: position 12,030,738 of record NC_081327.1, read on the forward strand.
GACCAGGTACTCAGCACAGTCCTACCTCACTCAGATTAGCCTGGGCTTGTACTTCAGTACCCGGGGGTATGCAAGAGCCACCCTGGAGGTCATTTATACCTAAAGATTTGCCGTGTGCATTTGTAAGAGCAGAAGCCTGTTCATGCACGTGGGCTGGACCTGGTTCTAACACAAGAGCCCAGAAAGAAAATCTTTACTTAACACTGGAGATATTTAGAGCTTTCGTGTAGGGTAGGACTACCAAGTTTACTGATACTAATGAGACTTCATGTAAGAGTAAACATAGCTAAAGTATGGAGTAATACGTAAAATTAGCATAAATGAAGCACTAGATACCCAAGTTCAAAAAACATGACCCCCCTGCCAGACTTCCCTGATGGTTAAAAGTTTACTGCTGTGTTGGGACCCTTGCTGTAAAGCTTGGGAAAGTGTAACCGGGAGTTTCTATTTAAAGGAGAGATCCAAATTCTGATCCCATTAAGCCAGGCAAAAAATCTAAAAGGCACAGTGGGCTGCTGGGGGCTGGGTGACCTGGAGCTCTCCGCAACCTCCAAGGGGCACTGTGACTCAGCACAGCAACCCATTTGCTCAGGGTGGGGGTGAGGGGGTGGCGGCAAGGCAACAAAGGGCCAGGGTGGGTCACAGAATCTTATTTTCCAAAAGCCAGAAATCCAGATTCTGTTCTTTTAAAGTGTTGGTATCTAATTCACATTAAAGTCTCTTTCTTTATACGTTTATGTGTACAGGGCGTACATATACACATATATAAAGTGCAGGGCAACCAAACTGCTATCCTGACGGCTATCATGCCACCCGTCCCTTACCCCCAAGTTTAGTCTCCTTTATTCAGTCTGTATTTATTCTGGTCTGCTCTAGGCTAAGCATAGATGAGTAAGGATGGGTAAGAACCATATTAGACCAGATTCCCCACGGGGATCCTTAAGTGAATCTCACGCACCCCTCCCCTAACTCCACCACCGCAGGGTCCGCCTGAGTAAGCGCCGAGCCAAGGCTGGGGTTCAGTCGGGTACCAATGCCCTGCTTGTGGTCAAACACCGGGACATGAATGAGAAGGAACTAGAAGCCCAGGTAACAAGCACCACTGATCCAGGGCACCCATGGGGAGGGTGGTAGTTTGTGAGGAGTGGGACAGGAACCAGATAGAACACCCTCTCCCCTTTCCCCTCAACCCTGCTGCTTCCAGGAGGCACGGAAAGCCCAGCTGGAGAACCACGAACCCGAGGAGGAAGAAGAGGAGGAAATGGAGACGGAAGAGAAAGAAGCTGGGGGCTCAGGTAAAGCTGGATGGGCCAAACTCTGGGAGCCCTGGGAGGGTGGGGAACTGGGTCTTACTTCTTCTTGCTCCTTCACAGATGAGGAACGAGAGAAGGGCAGCAGCAGTGAGAAGGAAGGCAGTGAGGATGAGCGCTCAGGCAGTGAGAGTGAACGTGAGGAGGGTGACAGGGACGAGGCGAGTGACAAGAGTGGCAGCGGTGAGGATGAAAGCAGTGAGGATGAGGCCCGGGCTGCCAGGGACAAAGAGGAGATCTTCGGCAGTGATGCTGATTCGGAGGACGACGCTGACTCTGACGATGAGGACAGAGGACGGGCCCACGGCAGTGAAAATGATTCAGACAGTGGCAGCGATGGGGGTGGCCAGCGGAGCCGGAGCGCCAGTCCCTTCCCCAGTGGCAGCGAGCATTCTGCTCAGGAAGATGGCAGTGAAGCCGCAGCTTCCGATTCCAGTGAAGCTGAAAGTGACAGTGACTGAGTCCCAGGGCCTTCAGGACCGGTGCATATAGTTATTTCGTGCAGGAAGGCACTTTTCGAGTGGTCTCTTTGTGAGCCTTTTGCTTTGTTTCCCTCTCCTCCAAACCTCTGCTGTTAATAAAGCCAGCTTCTCTTCACTTACCCTCCCAGGCACCATGGTCTCATTCTCCTGCCCCCACCACCCCCGCACCCCTGGTGCTTAAGGCACAGAAGCAAAGGCCACAAAGGCAGGGCCACTAGGTTTTTCATGAAATGTAGCATAACAAAGGTCAGAATCCTTTTTGTTTGTTTGGTTTTTTTTTTTTTTTTTTTTTCCAAAATAAGCCCAGACCATTAAACAAGTGAAACTCCAACAAATAAGTCTTCTCCAACAGCGAGAAAAACTGTACAGTTACTCAAAGCTGATTCTGCCGGTGGGGCTGGGAATAGAAGGGAGAGTGAAATCATGGTGGAGGGGCAGGGGCCGGGGAGGGTCGGGAGTGGATCAGGGTCCTGCCCATCAGAGTGGGGCCGCCTGCGTCCTGCACACTCTGCTGACAGGTGGGGGGAGGGGGACAGCTCTTGCCTCCCACTGTGTATGGGGGTGTCCCTCACCGCCTCCCAGGGCCAGGAAGACCCAGCTCACCCTGATGGGTAGTGAACAAGAAAGGACTGGCTGGGAGGAGGTGAGGGTCTCTAAGAGGGACACCCTGCTGATTCCAAAACGAGGTGGCCCCTGTCCATCCCACTTCCCTGGGCTAGGAGAGGACTGGAGAAGCCCTGGGAGTTGGAGGGGAATGAGCAAAGGCACAGAAACATGGAGGGGCCGGGGTGGGGGACTTGCATAGGTTGATGAGTGTGCAAGAGGTACATAAATAAACCTGACACCCTACCCAGCCCGGCACTAGGAGAGGAGGTGGGGACCTAGAGCAGGTCCCCAGGGCCACCCCACCCCCTGGCTTCCTCCCCCTCCCTGGGCTCAGAGTTGAGGGAGGTCCAGACCAGGAGAGCAGAGGCAAGAAGGTCTGGGGAATGGGTGAGTGCAGGGAGGGTGGTGGTTTTAAAATTTTTTTTTTTTGGTTTTTTTTTTTCCCAACATTTTGTATCTTTAATAACATACACAATGGTTACCAGCCATATTCATAACAAAAGTTATTCATAAAATGTATCTAAAAATAACATTTTTTCCTTTTCGGTGTGAAAAGCTTGAGAATGTCCCAGTGTGGGGGGGGCGGGTTGAGGGGGACAGGGGGTTGGAATAGAGGACCCTGGCTTCCCTACAGCCTGAACCCCCAAATCCCCTCCCTCCACCTGGGCCCCAGCACAACCCCTCAGGAGGAACAGGGAGCGGAGGGTCTGTATGACTCAGGGGCTGGGACGAATCTCTGGCTTATGATAGTGTTCCACTTAAGTGAGGTCATGACAGAATGGGGGGTGGGGGTCGGGTAAGGGTGAAAGAAAAGGGGATGGGGGTGGGGAAAGAAACCAAAAACCATCCCCTTTCCCTTATTCCTTACCCCCAAGTCTTTCAGCAACCAGACCTGGGAGTGGAGAAGGGTTTGTGTCGGTGGGGGAAGGAGACGTTAAGGCAACAGACTTCCTGACCTCACTGGCTGCCCTGGCTCCCAGCCTTCAACCTCCGCATCTGAGGAGCCAGGGCTGGGGGCAAGTGGGGAAGGGCTAGAGGGGTCTGGAGGAGAGGGCTCTGCCCTCTCCCCTCGTAAAATTCAGGCTCCCCCCTGCCACTTTCTTGGCTCAGAGAGAGGCCTGGGGATTCTAAAAATGAGAGGGAATGATCAGAGAGAAAAACCGTTAAGAACTATATAAATATGTATCTTAAATAGGCCTAAGAAATTAATTGCAGAGAACCTCTGATAAACAGGGCAAAAGGAGGTGAGTGAGAGGAGAGTGGCTCCTGTCCTTGGGGAATGATGGGAATGGGGAAGGAGAAGAAGGCGGCAAGGAGGTGAGGGGGGAGGGGGGAGGGAGAGAGAGAGACAGAGAGCGCGGGAAGACAGACACGCTCCTCTCCTCACCGGCCTTTATCTCCTCAGCTCCTCTCAAATAACGTTCAGGAGAGCAGATTATCTACCTCACTCATCTCTCCCCAAATGTCAGATGGTTCTGAGCAGGTCCCACAAGACAGTGGGTCAGTGAGTCTCTGGGGGAGACTGTTTCCTTGGGAGGGGCAGGTGGCCGGCAGTCTGGAGGAGGAAGGGGTGGGATGGGGCCAGGTAGGAGATGAAGGAGGGAAGGAGGGGGCAGGCAGGCTGGCCAGTCCCTGCCCCCTTTATCCTGGCTACCCCCTACCTCCCTGGGCCTCAGCAGAGATCCCTCGACGGGCCTGGGAGTGAGCAAGGCGTGTGCCAATGTTAAACAAAAGTTAAAAGGGTGAGAGAGTAGAAAAATATTAGAATGTATAGCTGAGCCAGCCCACCCTCTCGCTGTCGCGGAGAAGCCCGTTGGGGGTTTGGCCCCCGCCCGCCGCCCGGGGAGCCTATGGGTGCGCTGGGCTGTGGGTCCCGTCAGATGGTGGAGGTTTTGTCTGTCCCATCTGTGGTAAGAAAGGGAGGAAGGGAGGAAGGTCAGGAGCTGGCGGGAGGCCCAAGAAAAGGTGCTCAGGTAGCCTGTCATCCCAGTCAGGCCCTCCCTGGAGTCCGGCCTCCCCTGGGGACCCCTCAGGATGACTCTGAGTTGCTCAGTTCAGAGGTGGAGACGCTGGTGGGTAGGTGGGAGCTGGGTCAGGGAAAGAGGAAATGCTCACCACCCAAGGCGTGTTCTGTCATGCTCAGACACAGAGACTCCAGAGTGGGATTGATCTCCAGGTCAGGCCCAGGTACCGGGCAGTCTGGGTGGGAGAGAGGAGAATAGAAGCAGTAAGGACTGGACTGGAATGAAAGGTAGTCATGAAGACAAAGGCTGGCATGAGGGAGAGGCTGAGGGGGACGAGAGGAAAAGGGAGGGACGGAAAGTAAAGGCAAGAGACAGAGACACAGAGAATGTAAGACATGCACACACCTGGGTGGAAGATATGACTGGGCAGAGCTGAAGGACAGACAGGCCTGGGAGTGCCACTAAGCAGGCAGAGGTGATGATGGCAAGGGCAGAGGCTTGGCAACACAGAGAAAGGATGACAGGAAGTAATGTAAAGCTGGGGGAGCTGCTTGGAGGCCACGACTATTTTGGACACACTACATGTTCCCTTGGGCACAGTGAGGGCATCTGCCCTGAGCACTGGGCAGCCCCGTGCTCCCTGACTGACGACTTGCTCTGTACTTGGTGCAGAAGCTTAATTAGAACTCTTCCCTCCCACCTGGACTTGCTCCTCTGGCAGGACGCTGTCGGGGAAGGCCTATCAGGCAGGGCAAAACTGGACAGCAGCCATGGGGGCTGGTCTTCATACAGTCTCTCAAAGGGCCTCCTGTTCTGGCACCTGGGCAACAGCCCACTAGGTCCCTGGGGAGACCTGACACCACCCACTGCTTAAAACCCTTCCTGGGCTCCTCAATGCTTCTAGAGGAACTCTGAGCTTTTAACCTAGGTTTAGAAGACCCTGCTCTTTCGTGCTCCAGCCTCACCTCTCATGACCTCCCCTCTCAACCCATGAGCCATGTCAGACCATCTGTCTCTCCTTAATAAAAAAAATTTTTGACCTTGGGCAAATCACCTCTCTGAGACTCAGATTCCTGATTAATAAGATGGGAATAATATCAGTGCCTTCACATGTGCAGTTGGGAGGATTTCATTCAACAGCGCAGGAAAGCTGTCTGACACACAGTCTAGCACACGGCACACTGGTGAAAAGAACTGTTCTCATTTTTTACTCCTGTAATTCATCCATCTAGTCACTTAATATCATTTACAGATGTCTACCATGTGCCAAGCCCTGTGCTAGGATGAATGGGACAAATGGGGTCTCCTGCCTCCTATAGATGGCAGTTCGCATAATCTCCTAAAGAATCCCTATTGATTTGGCTATTTGTGACATGAAGAGCTTGGGGTCACAGGCAAATCTAAGCTCTCTCTAGAGGAAGCCCTTTCCAAACCAGCCTTATCTGCTTCTGCAGCCTCAGTGCCCAGCAGCAGGCCTGGCACAGGGAGTCAGCCCTGACTTACTGAGCAAGGCAGGGCTAGCGCTTCTCTAACCTCCCTTTTGCCCACTTTGCCCTCATTCTAACCTCCCATCTCTAGGCTGATCTGTGAGCAGAGGGGAAGACAGCCCTTCCACCCTTTAGTGTAGAACCGTTCCAAGAGCTGAAGTCTACTGGTTCCTGCTTGGTCACCTGGCTCCTGAAAGAATGCCAGTGGACTGACAGGCAGGAGGACTCCCTTCTATAGACACCTGGCTGCTGTGACTGTCTCATCCCCTCCACCCTTCCAAACTGAGTACTTAATGATTCTCAAAGAAGACGGGGACAGAGACCAGTATGAACACTAAGATTTTGACACAGGGAGGGAGAGAGATAGAGATGGGGGGTGGGGTGGGAATAAGGAGTGAGAGAAGATGACAGGAAGGGGGAGAAAGACAGAGAGACAACACATGCAAGGGATAGTGGTACAAGACCCAGAAGAGAAAAGAAAGGCCACCTAAGGGTGCTGTTGAGGCTGAGTCCTAAGGGTGGGCACTGTACCTGGAGGGAACATGAGAATGGCCTGGGGGGACGAGTGGACCGGCAGCGAGTGGGTCCGCTGCACAGAGCTGCGGCTCTGGCTGGGCATGCTGTTGCTGCCTCCAGGGTTGGCAAACCACAGGTTCTGCATGTGGCATGGGAGAGAGAAAGCAGTGCGTGAGCGGGGAAGAGGCCCAGACCCAGGAGTGGTGGAGCTGGCAGAGCTGTCCCCTCCCCTCTACGCTGGGCCCAGACACAAAGATATGGACACATATCTCAGGCACCACCACCCCAACCCCAGAAGTGCCAGGTCCTTTGCTTCCAGCTGGCTCACCTGTCGGCCCTGGCCCCCAAGGCTGGGGCTGGTGAGGGCATGTCGAGGGGAGATGCCCCCAATGCCCGAGGGGCTCAGAAGGCCCATTCTGCCAGGCGGAAGGGCCCGGGGAGGCATTGGGAACTGCCGCTGGGTCCGCCGGGCCACCCCCATCCCCACAGAGCCAGCTATGGGGAGTGAGTTGGAGCCGAAAGCCCAGCTGTGAGAGAGCAGAAGGCAGGGTGTCAGTTTAGGTGGATGGGGCTCATCTGTTCACCTCTTCCTCACACCCCCCCACAGCCCCCATGGGTAGATAGAATACAGATCTGCTCTGAGCAGGGATTCCCTGTCCAAGTCCCTGCCCTGTACATTGTCTCCTCCTGCCCCAGGGGTACTCCCAGGATGGAGACGGGGAGTGTATGAAGATTTCCTCAAGTCCACTCAAAGTAGTTCTCCTAGGGGCTTCCCTGGTGGCGCAGTGGTTGAGAGTCTGCCTGCCGATGCAGGGGACACGGGTTCATGCCCCGGTCTGGGAAGATCCCACATGCCGCGGAGCGTCTGGGCCCGTGAGCCATGGCCGCTGAGGCTGAGCCTGCGCGTCCGGAGCCTGTGCTCCGCAACGGGAGAGGCCACAAGAGTGAGAGGCCCGCGTACCGCAAAAAAAAAAAAAAAAAAGTAGTTCTCCTAATTAACTTCAATTCTCAAGCGCAATATTTCTGTTGTTTGTTTGGAGTGAGAAGGGACTTCAGAGCTCTCTGCACACAGGTGAGGAGAACAAGGGACAGGCAAGGGGCCAGCTATGGGGACATGTGCTGGTTTTGCCAGCTCAGCACTCTATTCTAATGGAAAATCAGGGACCACCTGATTTTCTATGGCGAAGTCCTCACTGGGTGACTTATATAAAGACACCCAGTTACTGAATGAGTATAACAGGATTCCCAGCCCAAAACGCAATCACCCCTCTAGGCTCTATCTGTCAACCAACGAGGGCCTAGGGAGGGAAGTGCCTGTGCCCTGGCCGCCCGCCTACCCTTTCTGCTGCCGGTAGTTCTGCATCTCTAGTGCGGCTTTGCGCGGGAAGGTCCGGAGGAGCTTCAGCACTTGCTGTTTCCAGGACAACAGCCGTTTCTTCTGTGTTTCCGTGAAAGCCTAGAATTAGGGGGGTGAAAGGGGTGTGTGTGCTTCTTTCACATTTGCCTTCCATCCATTTGCTCAAATATTTATCAACTGCCTGTGCTGGTCAATGCTGGGACACAGAGGTGACCTGTGCTCACGGAGCTTACAGTTTAGTTGGGGAGAAGATACACACGCATTCATAACAGTGATAAATGCCGTGAGGGAGAAGCACAGGAGGCACAAGAAACCTGATGTTATGAAGGGCTGGTCAAGGCATCCCTGAAATACAGATGTATCAACTGAGATATGAGGGGCCAGCAGACAGGAGAGGGACTTACTCCCCAAAGGATCATGTACTAAGGCTCTAAGAATGAGTGCTCAGGGGCATCCACTGACCCCAACACTGGTAAGGATGAGGGCTGGAGAGGTGGGCAGGTGTCAGTCAGGCAGGGCCCTATTGGCTACATAAGGAATGTTGGTCCTGAGAGTGATGGGGCAGCCTTTCCCTTCTTGGGACCCCTAGAGAAGGCCTCACCTCATGAGTCAGGCACTTTTCGATGAGCTGGAGGTAACTGGTGATGTTCTCCTCGTCTGGTCGGGACACCAGCAGCTGGGTGCACACTTGGGGACATGGGAAAGGGCAGGAGGTTAGCTACCAGCACGCCCTCTGCCATGTTCCAGCTTCCCTGGCCCAGCTGGGTGGCACAGAAGATGGGTCAGGAAACTCATGCTGGATGAGTACTAGCTATGTGCCAAGCACTGTACCTGGCTTATCACTAGGATATATAAAGTGCCCACCATAGTGCCTGGCATAAAGCAGATGTGAAGTCAATGATACCTTTTCTCCTTTTAAAGTCTTGCAACAGTCTCATCAACGTAGGCATTTTTAGCCTGAGGCTCAGAGAGGTTGAGTCACTTGTCCCAGGCCACACAGCTAAAAGAACTTAGACCTGGGACTTCCCTGGTAGTGCAGTAGTTAAGAACCCGCCTGCCAATGCAGGGGACACAGGTTTGAGCCCTGGTCCGGAAAAATCCCACAGGCAGCGAAGCAACTAAGCCCGTGAGCCACAACTACCGAGCCTGCGCTCTAGAGCCCGCATGCCACAACTACTGGAGCCCGTGCACCTAGAGCCCGTGCTCTGCAACAAGAGAGGCCACCGTAATAAGCCTGCGCACTGAAATGGAAGAGTAGCCACTGCTCGCCACAACTAGAGAAAGCCCATGCGCAGCAATGAAGACCCAATGCAGCCAAAAATAAATAAATAAATTTATATATTAAAAAAAAAAAACTTATTTAAAAAAAAACAAACAAACTTAAACCCAAGTGTAAAGTTGCCTACACTGTGCTGCCTTAGGAAAAGGTGAGCCCTTTAAGAGCTTCACCATACCCATCCCGTGGACTTCAGTCCCCTCTGAAAGAACCAATGGATTCGCCTTATCTGTTCACTCCTAACTGTATGCAGTTTCCACTGACACAATGTCCCATCTTCTGCTCAGGCTGAAGACACTTGGAGGGTAAGAGCTGTCTCCCACCATCAGCCTGGACGCACCCGAGGGCAGGGGCCCTGTCATCTCAGTCTTAGCCACTCTCTGTAGTGCTCTAATCCTCAGAGTGCTTTGAAAAGTTTTGCTTCCATCATTTAAATTGGATTTGACCTTTGATGCCTGGGTTCACTTGGCACCCTGCCCCAGAATTTCCTGCTGGGCCCTGGGTGGTCTCACCTTTGCCCATCACCCGTGTAAACTGACTGGGGATGTCTCCATCAGCAACGGGAGCCGGGGCTGGCTCACTGCCGTCAGTGGGAGCTGGAGCTGGTGGAGGGGGGTAGCCCTCTGCAGCTGGAGGGTCCTTGGCCTCACTGCCCTTGTCTTTGCCAGGGTGAGCCAGGGGAGGCTCTGCACCTGGCAGCGGCGGCTCCCCCCGGCCCCCGTCCTTGGCAGTAGAGGTGGTGGCGGTGGCGGCAGCCACAGTGGCCTGGAGGACACTGTAGGCCTTGATGGGGGTGATGATGATCTGCTGCAGCTCCTGCAGAGCGTTTCGCAGATTCCCGCCTTCCAGCACATCCTGAGTGGGGAAGACACAGCCTAGGTCACATGCCAACCCCCAGAACTACGCAGAATGACTATACATGTGGGGTCAAACAGTCCTTGCAGAGAGCTGGTGGGACCCTGGGTTCCAGCACACAGAGAAGGCAGGTAAGGGCGCTGCCAGAGCATACACACACACACACACACACACACACACACACACACACACACACATCTGTACATATACATTCCCTCTTCCCCCACTCAAGGTAGAGTCCCACGGAGCTTAGAAGGTGGGGCCTCAGGGTCCCACCGAGGATAGAACCAGATTCAGACCCAGAGATCTGGACTAAGACACTGAAGGGGGCAAAAACCAGAAGGTAAGTGGCAGGGAAAGGGAAAAAGGGATGCAAATCAAGGCAGATATGTAAGGAGAGTGAGCAGATAAGAAACAACCAACTGGAAAGAGAGATCATGCACACAGGGGAGACACTCTGCTCTATCAGAAAGAGCTGTTAGAAATGGAAAAGTGAAATGGAAGAGACGGGCTGAGTCAACAAACAAGATTCTGGAGACATAGGCCAGGACAGACAGGGAGGAGAGCCTCTTAGCTTAGCCACAGCAAGTGAGCCCTGTGATCGGACCTGCACTTGGTCCCTGGACCCTGGTTCCCTAGGGCTGGGGAGATCCCGTGGGGGCCACATGGGCAGCAAAGCTGATCCAGAGACTTCAGCCACTAGCAGCACTGGGTAGCCAGTTGGCCTTCGATGGGGATACTAGGTCCTCACCTTCTCCAGGGATTTGAGGACACTCTGCCTCTCGCGCAGCTTCTGGATGCTCAGGGCTATCTTGTGGCGGGCACCTTTGGTGACATTCTGTGGTAAGGCAGAAGGGGATAGGAAGCTGGAAATGGGAGGCTGAGGTACTCAACATGCCCCAACAAGGCCCAAAGAGACAGAGGAGGCTTGGGCTGCAAGGGTAATGTCAAAATGGTACTGTCCCCAACTCCACCCTGATGGTCCCCTCGGCTTCACCTGAGACTCCAAGTGCTGTTCAGTCAGTGTCATCATCTCCTCATAGCTCATCTGTGAGAAGAGGGCCGCGTACTTGTGCAAGCGGAGGCTCTTAAGCCACGAGGGCACATCTGTGGAAAAGAAGGGAGGGCCTAAGATCAGGAATCTGGCCCTGGTGACAGTTGTGGGGAAGGACCAAGCATAAATCATAGGCAGACTTAAAAGCTGTAGAAAATTGGAAGGAGGTAGGGAGAAGCCAAGGGTCCGTAAGCTACCTTCTTCTGTCCAGCCAGACCCTTCCAGGTGGCCTTCCCTGGTCAGAACACCTGATACTCCTGAGTTGCTGGGTTGGATGTGCACTAGGATGACCTCTGATGTCTCTAAAAGTATTCCTGGAACCTCTATTCCATCGGTTACTTCTGTGTCCTGGCTTTCTTGTCAGACTGCTGTGCCTGAGGGCAGGTGCTTTTCCCCCATCAGACTGGGACCTGTGGGCATCCCTCTGCTCAGTCTTAAGCCCTAAGGGCAGGGCCTGTGCACTCTCCTCAGACCTGTGCCCTTCTTGGGGATGGAGGGGGGAGAGGAAGAATTGGGTGGGGAGGGACAGGACAGGCGGGGTGGCAGCTACAAGCTCTCTTCTGTCCTTGTAAGCTCTGTGGAAGCCTCCTGAGGAGGGTCCTAATGCTACTCTCCCCCATTGTACCTTTCATGCCACTGCCGTCCTCCTGAAAAGTGTTCCGGCTGGAGCCCTGCTCCTCCGTCTGCTCGCTGCCAGAGGAGGCCACGCTGCTCTGGGGCGAGAGGGGTGCGTGGTCGGGCGTGGTGAAAGCAGCCCGGGCCCCAAGCTCCTCTGGACTCGGCCACTCACCAGGGGCCTGGGGGCTCGTGGGGATGAGCGACATGGAGCGCTTCAGCGGGCTGGGGTGGATTTGGCAGGGGAGACCTGGCCGGAGGGGGAGAGAGGCAAGAGGTCAGGCTTGGGGATCTGACCACAGGAGACCGTGTCCCCCTGGTCAGTGCCATGGATGGCAGCTCAGCCCTGGAATCCAACAAGAGGAAGGGACCCTGGGGTCTGAGGGGAACTACCTACCAGGTACTGCTGGTTCCCTCATTCCTCCACCCCCCAATCCATCAGCAAGCTCTCAGCCACTTCTCTGAACTGCTCCACTTCCTCTGCTAGCACCCTGGGCCAAGTCACTGGCATCCCTAGCTGGAATTACTGTCACAACCTCCTCATCAGTTTCTTGCCTTCATCCTTGCGCCCTACAGTCTAGTCAACTCACAACAGCCGCACTGATCCTTCTTAAAAATGCAACTGACCCAGTCAGTCCCCCACTAAATCTTACCTGTAGCTTCCCTTCACACAGAGAATAAAATTCAAACTCTTCCCCCAACACCTACAAAGCCCTGCAGGATCTGGGCCCTGCTCACCTCTGACATCTCATCCATCTTATATAACTCACCCCTTTGGTTCAAGCCCTTCTAGCCTTTGCCGCACCCCCGCCCCAATCTGTTCCTGGAACACTCAAGCTTGTTCCAGCCTCAGGACTTCTATGCTTGCTCGCTCTTCTTGTTCTCCTGATCTTAGCAGTTGGCTCCCCCAGGTCTCATCTCAAACAATCACCTCTTCTGAGGCTTTCCCTGAACCCGCAGTCAGCAGTAGCTGTCCCCCACCAACCCCCTATCATTATCACTCTGCCTTTTCTTTTTTTTTTTTTTTTTTTTTTTTTGCGGTACGCGGGCCTCTCACTGTTGTGGCCTCTCCCGTCGCGGAGCACAGGCTCTGGAGGCCCAGCGGCCACGGCTCACGGGCCCAGCCGCTCCACGTCATGTGGGATCTTCCCGGACCGGGGCACGAACCCGTGTCCCCTGCATCGGCAGGCGGACTCTCAACCACTGCGCCACCAGGGAAGCCCTGCCTTATCTTTCTTACAGCACCTATCACAGCTTGCAATGACCTTATCTAGTTATTTGTTCACTTGCTTATTAACTGTATGGCCCTCCTACAAGACCTGTGACAGCAGGGCCCTGTCCTGTCTTAAATATCATTGTATCCTCAGTCATTACAATGGGGCCTCGACTAGAGGAGGTTCTTCACAACTACTTGCAAAGTAAGTGAATGAAGTACATAAACTGCTCCCTCAACATCTGTTATTGGGCTTCACCACCTCCCAAAGATTCTTCCTATACTGAGCCCAAATCAGGGTGAATCCAGGCCCTCATCCACAGGATGTTTCGCATCCTCCATCCATCCCATTCCTGAGATAAGAAAAACGATCCAACTTGATTTTTAACCATTCTAAGGACAGGGCAGGTTCCCATGAGCTTCCAGACCTTTACAAGTGCTATTCCCTCCCCTAGCTCACCTCTCGTCCACCCTCATCTGCCAGCCACTTCAGCCTTCACTCCTGGCTCAAGTGTTCCCTCTTCTGTGACTCCTTCCTCTGTGTTCCCTGGGCCCCTGTGCTGCTACCTCAAGTCCAGTACTTCCTGCCCCCTTCACTAGTCTGCCTCACACTGGACTCTGGGCTTCTGCAGGATGGCAGCAAGCCTGCCCAATCATTTCTGTACCTCCAGGTCAGGGCAAGATACACAGGAATTTTCAAAGTTTCACTAAGTCCAAAAGGAGGGCACCCACCATCCTAAGGGTGCTAAGGGGGCCTCTGAGCTTGACACAGGAAATCTAGAAGCATCCCAAGTCAAAAAAGAAAAGGAAACAAAGCCAAAAAGCTTTACCCTGGGTAGGTGAGAACATCAAGGCCTGGGGAACTGAAGTCCTTTGCCCCAGTTCCCACAAAGAGTTGGGAGGCAGAGACAGAAGAACCCCAGCCTTGTTTCTGATGGAAAGGCTGGGATTCCTGCCAGTGCTACACTGACACCCAGCCTCAGAAGGACAACCAGCCTGGTACAGGCCCCCAAAGCGCCTTCCCTCACCTGTGACAGTTATCTATGCTCCTGGCCAGGAAGTCACCTGAGGGAGAGGGCAGTGCATTGATCCCACCCACTAAGGCTAGCCTCCTCCCCCTGTGACTTCTGGGGTTCTCTGCAAGGGGCTCCTCCAAGCCTCTGGACTCCTAGAAGATGTCACCCTCTGGGCCCTGGGGGTGGCTGGGTAACCCTTAACACAGGCCTTTTTTTTTCGCCTGTCTTGGTGTTCCTGCCTTCCTTCTTCCTCCCTTCTCAACCAAGAAGCGGGCAGGCGAGGCTGAGAGGGCTGGAAATTATCCTGATTGGAACGATTGTGCAGTTTCTGAGGAGCCCTTTTTGGACCCACACTGGGGTGGAGGCTGGCCACAGCACGAGAACCATAAAAACAGGAATGCCGGCCAGACATCCAGGGCTTCACACTCTCCAAGAAGCCCTGGCCTGTCCTTGGCAGCACCCCAAACCCACCCTGCCTGCCCTTAGAGGCCAATCCTTGCTCCCCACTCAAAAATAGTTTAATGGCTTCCTGTTTCCTGCAACTGCTTGAAATTGAAATTGAAAGGCTTCATCCTAGCCTTCAAGGCCCCCTCTGAATGTGGCCCTGACATACTGAGATCTGAGAGTCAAGACAGACCTGCATTCAAATTCTGGCTCTGGCCATCTATTAACTTCATGATCCTGGGCAAGTCACTTCATCTTCCCCCTGTCTCCACTTCCATGTGAAGTCCCTGGCACAGGGTAAGCATGAATATTTGCTACTGCTACTACTCATTTAAATCCTCGCACTTCTCCATCCTAGCCAGACCTGTCTGCATACTGTCCCCTCCAAACTGACACCCCTATACCTTCAATTCATGCTGTGCCCTCTACCTGGAATGCCCAATTCCTCTTCGGTTCAAATCCCCTATTCATCATTGTTCCAGCTTGGTCCTCTAAAGGCGCTGTCCCCATCGTAGGGAGGAAGGAATGTATGGGCACCCTGCATGGGTGACCCCTCCCTTTGATGAGCATCTTTGGGAGGGTCAGTTTTAGGTGGGGGCAGTGTAGCACAGTAACGAAGAATATGAGCTGAGGAGCCAGACTGCCTGGATTGAAATTCTGGCTACATCACCTTGGGCAAGTGACTCCTCTGTGACTCAGCCAATGAATTTGTAAGTATAAACTTCTCAGAACAGCTCTCGGCAAAGACTAAACGCTGAATATATTTTAGCTAGAATTATGATTATTAATATACCCTCCCAACCTGGACCCAGAAACTGTCATGCTCTGAGACTAGAAAACAAGGTCCAAGACACCTTGGGTTGCTAGAGCTCCCGGAAGTGCCCTTCTACCCCTCTAACTTCCCTGATTCTTGCCAGCATCTGGGAAGGAGGCAGGTGACCAGGATATCCACATTCAGCTGGGGAAGAAAAAGGCTCAGGGGTAACTGATATGTACCAGGTGCCACACAGCTGGGCAATGAAGACCCAGGGATCACCCCACCCCCTGGCACAGGTAACATTTCACTGCCACCCTCTCCTGGCCTGCTTTAACCAGCGCCTGCAAAAAGGGGCTGGCCACCTTGAGGTTAAATTTGGAAACTTCTTGCTTTGAGTCAGGTCCTGTCACCTCATCAATCCTTGGAAACGCCATTCTCCCTTATACTGTTCAACTAATATTTCAAAATCTCACTGGAATACCAGCTCCTCCCACTCACCCCAGCCTCTGGGGGTGCTTGCTAAGAGACCACTTAGTTGAACGATGGTACGGTGGTCAGACGCAAGCTCTGGTATCAGACTGCCTGGGTCTAAACCCTGGCCAGTTCCACCACTTGATCTGTGGCCTTGAATACAAGACTTTGTCTCTTTGAGTCTCAGTGCCTTCATCTGCAGAATGGGGCCAATAACATTGTTGTGATGAGGATTAAACGAGATCATGCCTGAAAAGCGCTTATAAAAGAGTACCTAACACAGTCAATGCTCAACAACGTTACCTACTATTACTAATGCCTTGCATCTAATATGAACAGGCTTACAAACATACATTTCTCAGAAATGAGTCTGTAAGCTGGAGCCAGATACAAAAATCCAGAATGTCTGGGCTGGAAGAGACCTCAAATTATGATGGTCTATAACTAAAGTCAGGCCGTTATCACACATGCCCAAAGTGGAATGGTAGGGGCAGCGGCCGACTGGGACACACGTGCAGGGTCAGGAGGTGGTGACCAATATTCAACTCCATCTTATGGTTGCCACCAGGAATAGAGGCCTTGAGTTGCCAGATCTTTTGACTTTTCAAGAGAAGCTGAAAATCCGGATTTTTAGGAGAAAATTCCCAATTCCTTACATCACCAAATTTATTTAAAAACATAACAAAACAAAAACCAAAGTTTTGTTGAGTTTGAGCTCAATAATACATGTCTGCAGGTCGGAAATGGCTCTGGGAATGCCAGTTCACAACCTCTGCACTGTCTCATAAAGCTGAGGCCCAGAGAGGTTATGTGACTTGCCCAGGGACACAGAGCGAGTGAAGAGCGAGCCCGGTCCTACCCTTTTCAAGTAGGCATGGCCTCCCGGACTCCCACCTCCTCACCTGCGTTTGCGTTGCTCCCAATACTGTTGATGGCTGGCGGCACTGAGCTGGGTGGGTGGAAGGGCACGTGTCCATTTTCCCGGGGTGGCTTGTCCTGCCAGCCTGGTCCTGCCTCCCCAGGGCCCAGCTCTGCAGGGCCACCCCACTCATCCGAGCCCTGGCGTGAGTGGTAGGTGGGCTCAGGCCGGGTGCGGAAGCCACTAGCTAGCCGCTCTTCCAAGTGACTCAGCCAGAGGGCCAGCGCATTGCGGTCCTCCAGCGTGGTGGCCGGGTGGATGAGGGCATAGGAGAGCAGCTGGCGGCTCTCCTCGATGAAGGCATTGCTCTCAATCGAGTAGGCCAGCACTTTCTGCAGCAGCCTCATGTACTCCGACTTGGCCTCCGTGTTGCCTGGCTGAAGCAGGGGTAGGTGGGACAGCAGGAGGGACACCACCTTCTCTTTGGACTCCTGCTGCCACTGGCTGACGATGGCTGCAGAGGGGACAAGAGGGAATGTCAGGGGAGCCAGGTTGGGGGACTCCCATAAAACCAGGAGAGGTGCCTATAGCCTGCTCCCTCAGCTCCAATCTCATTTCCCTTCTCCTTTCATGACTCTGACCTTGTCCCTCATACAGGTGATATCTAACACACTCAGCCTGCTTCCAGAGTAATTTTTTTTCTGGTTCCATCACTCCCACTCTCAGAAACCTGCTATGACTCCTAATAAGCTAAACTTGCTACTCTGGAATCTGAGCCCCTCCTGCTGCCCCCAGGTCTGCTCTTCTTGCTGTATCCCCACCCTTTATCTTCATGGCCTGTACCTGCTTTCCCCTGACTATCAAAACAGCCTCTTTCCTGACTTGGAGGACAATGGAATACAGTGGTTAAAAGCTTGGGCTCAGGAATTCCCTGGCAGTCCAGTGGTTAGGACTCCGCACTTCCACTGCAGGGGGCACAGGTTCAATCCCTGGTTTGGAAACTAAGATCCCACATGCCAAATGGCTCGGCCAAAAAACAAACAAAAAACAAAAAACAAAAGCTTGGGCTCTGGAATCAGATGGTCTGGACTCCCCAACTCACTAGCTGGACCTCCGTCACTTGAACCTCACAGAGCACTGATTTCCTCACCTGAAAAATTCTGAAGATAATTACAGTACCCAATTCACAGTGTTGCTCTGAGATTCAAGAAATTAATAGAGAATGGAAAGTGGCCTGGCATATAGAACATAGTTAATAAATGCTTACTGTTGCTTTTTAAACTGGACTCAGCCTCTAGATTCTCCCCTTCCAATTCATCCCATACACCCAGATGGAGTGATCTTCCTAAAGCACACCAGGATATCATGTTCCTGACCAGGAGCTTATAATGGCAACCAGCACCAACGGACTCAAGTTCAAGAGCTCCTAGCCCAACATCACCTTCATTTCCAGGGCACTCCCCCACCTCCTATTCCTCCAGATAAAGACTTGGTTTAAGATATCCCCATCCTCCCTGAGGCTCTCTCCATGCCATATTCATCCACGCTTCCATACTCAGGCTGAGATTCAAGGCTTTAGCCTGCAACAGTCTCCTTCCTCCTATCCAAATTCTAAGTCTTTTAGGGATTGCCTACACCTGCCCTTCTCCAAGAAGCCTTCTGTGGCTACTCCATGCCCTGGTGATCTGGTGATGTCTCCTTCCCAGCCCATTGTCTGAGGGCCTGTCTGTCCTGTGAAGATGAGTGAGGCTTTCTCTCTCTATCCAGAAGTGAGCTCCCCAAGAATAAGGCCCCAAGCTAGCCACATAAAGGAGGCCTCGGTATTCCCTGTGGTCCAGTGGGTAAAATTCCACGCTCCCAATGCAGGGGGCTCAGGTTCGATCCCTGGTCGGGGAACTAGATCCTACATGCATGCTGCAACTAAGGGCCTGAATGCTGCAACTAAAGGTTCCTCATGCTGCAACTAAGACCCGACACAGCATGAATGAATGAATGAATAAATAAATAAATATTTTTTTTAAAAAGGGGCTTCCCTGGTGGCGCAGCGGTTGAGAGTCCGCCTGCTGATGCAGGGGACACGGGTTCGTGCCCCAGTCCGGGAAGATCCCACATGCCACAGAGCGGCTGGGCCCGTGAGCCATGGCTGCTGAGCCTGCAGGTCCGGAGCCTGTGCTCCACAATGGGAGAGGCCACAACAGTGAGAGGCCCGCGTACCGCACAAAAACAAAAACAAAAACAAAAAAAAGGAGGTCTCAGGAAGGAACTGTTAGAGGACTGACTGTCCTCCTTGAAAACCTTGTTACCACTTCCATGACTAGCTCAATGGAGTGGAGGATGGCAGGTAATGCTGATGGGGCAAGGGAAAGGGACAAAGTATACCAATACTTGAGAAAAGAGACAATGATCAAAGACTGGGACCAACTCTGCCCTCACTCTTGGGCAACTGAGCTCATATTTGTAGCCACGGTAATGATTTTCAAACACCTAACAAGGAAGTTCTGAGAGTTGAGTTACTGGGATATTGGTGAGGTCTTGGAAAGGGACAAAGGAGCTGGTTCTAACCGAACAGAGCTAGGACCCCAGAGGGGTGGGTGATGAAAAAGAACAGGCAGTGATGTGGCTTATGTCCCTCCTCTCCTACTTACTGATGTAAATGTGATCACTTCACTGAGCTCTACATTCTCTATCTGTAAAGTGGGGCTCACAATCATTCCTACCTGGCATGGTTGCTATGGGTTGAGACCAAAGCACAAAGTAGGGCACAAAGTAAGTCCTCAGTAAACATCAGCTATCATTTCTAACACCATGGTTATTATATCTTACAAGGGCTCCTTCCTTTTGAATACCCACAGAGATTCTCAAGGCATAAAGCCAACTCCTGGACCAGGAAACAAGAGAGGCTGGGAATGGGCATGTATAGAAGGAGGGCCTCAGAATTCTAGCCATCTGGATTTCAAGTGAGCCCCGATCTGGATCCCCCTGCCTCTGATGGTGTCTCAATCCAATTTCCTTAAGGCTTTATATTCCAAGGACCTCTGGTCTCCTCTGGCTACACTATAGACCAGACACCTGGCCACTGGGAGCCTTGCATAAAAACCTGAGAAATACCTTTTTCACACATTTCTTTCCCTTAATGACCTGTCTGGAAATCTATGGCTTTGGAATTCACATAACTAGTTCTTACATTTGTAACTCTAAGAAAATGAAACACATATACCTCTCAACTCCTGGCCACATAAGTGCACATTTTCTTGCCTGGGCCTCTCTGCCCCAAGTTTCCTAGAGAATCCCTGTTAAAGTGCTCAAGGGTTCATCCATTTATTAAGAGTCATGTTATGCCCACAGTACTGGCCAAAACAGAACAAAGAGTAATACTACACAATAATAGTAGTAATGGATTATTTACCGACCATTTACTCTAAGCCAGACACATGCTAAGAACTCATATGACCGTCTTCCATCCTCACCTCAACTCTTGTTTTAGCACCCCCATCTTGTAGATGAGAAAATACATTTGGGAAGGTGATGTCCAAGGTGACAGAGCCAAGATCTGAACCCAGGTCTCTCTGCCTCGAAAACTGGGAGGAACTTTTACCCACAACCCTCTACTATCTCTCCAATGCCGCCTATCTTCTTCTTCCCCGTTCCTGGATTTCCAGATCCCTTTAAGGACCTGCCACACAAGGCTAGGAAACCTCATCCCCTCCATCCATCTTCTCCTGAACTAGCTCCCCATGACCATGAAGCTATCTCTTAGGTCAGCTCCATATCTAAAGATCTTCCCAAGGTGGGATAAGCCTTCCTGACTTCAGGAAGCCTTCACCTTTTGAGCTCTCCCACCTCCATCTGGCACTGGATCACATGGGAAGGACCTCCCTGGTACTCCATTTCCCTGACTTAGTCCCTGAGTTTTTAGTTTTTGATGAGAAGGAAGAAGAAATATAGTGATTGAAGGTTAGGGACAGGGCTGCTGAGAGGATTTAGGGAGACAATGAATATAAAGCACCTGACAGAGTCTGCCCATAGTAAGCACTCAGTATGTGACTCAATGATTGGTGTTTTTCTCCCTTCTCCTCCAGCAGAGATGGCCTACCCCTTTAGCCCTACCCTGATGCTCTCAATCGCTGTTGTTCAGGCCTTGTAGGGTAGCCAGAGGCATCTGGGACAGAGAGAAGCCTTGTCTAATCCCTCCCCCACCCCAGAGTACTGCCAGGGCTAAGGGACACAGCTTCTCCTCTGGTACTGCCAGGGGACATGACAGAAGAGCCTCAAGGGTTGGGCTCAATGAAGGACCTTGTTCTACTGCAGTGAAAGGGGAGAGTGGTTTTGGAAGAACGGAGGCTGACCCTAGGGAAATGTGTGTTCATGTGTCTGTACGGCGGTGAACTGGGAAGGGTGGGCCTCCCATGACTGGAAAGCATCAGTGAGAACTGGAACTGGTCCAAGGAATCTGCACAGCCTCAGGCCCCTTGGGGTGAGCCCAGCAGGGGCTGCAGATGACGGGTAGGAATGGAACTTCTAGTTTCCTGCCCAGGGCAGAAAAGTCTGGCTCAGGGTTGAGGCACAGCAGAGGCCCAATGAATACCTGCACAGCTGAACCCTGACGGTCCCCTGGAAGGTAGTGGTGTCTGTGTGTGTATAATGTGCCCTGTCTAGGATCCCTTGACCTCAGGTCTCTGTGTCTCATGTCCTAGCAGAGTATACTGAGTAAAGAGTACAAGTTCAACTGGCAAACTTGCCTGGATTCGAAACCTAGCTCTGCCTCTAAGACACAGGTCAACATAAGTGTGGGCCAGTCCTTTAAACCTCTCTGAGCCTCGGTTTCCTCTTCTATACAATGGGGGTAGTTAAAAGCCCCTACATCACAGGGTTGTTGTAAAGATTCAATGAGACAATCGTGCAAAGCACCTGATCTGTGTTAAGTGCTCCATGCATTTCAACTATTATTGTCATTGCTGATGGTTGAAGATCTAAAGCCTACGCTATTTCCCGGCTGGAGGGAGCAATTCACACAGGAGGACACATCTGGGTCTCCCCCTTCAGATTCCCCACAGGGCTGGGGAATTTCATGCAGTTATTTACCAAAACCAGACACGTCTCTGGTTCCTCTGAGCTAGAGGTACAACAAGCAATGATGAAATTCTGGAGGTGGGCGGATGGGGGAGGGGACTGGGGAATGCCATGATGTCAATGACTGCTGCTCACCAAGCTGCAAACCTGGACTCCAGCGATAAGGCAGACTGCATATGAGTGCTCTCCTTGGCCAGGTGACCAAAGCTAAGTAGGTCATGACCCTGGGTGCTGGCAAATCACAGGAGCCAAATATATCTTGTAGACTGCCATAAGAGCAAATCCATTTTTACATGCTGGGCTGTTACAACAATCGTGGCAGCCTGAGGCACCAGCCAGAGGGGATGCGTTTTGGCTCCAAACATGCCCCTCTCTATGCTTAATCCCATCTCACACAAACATAGGGGAGGGCAAGGGGGCTCACATTTTTGTTTGATGAACTGTGTTAGTAGAGCTTGAAAGGGGAGGGTGGAGGCATTAGAGTTGAGCTTGGGTGACTCACTCACCCACAGCCCCCTCTTGACCTCGGTTTCCCCACCCAGATTCTATGAGCCAGAGAGGGCAGGGCTTAAACCTGCTGGATATGGGGACTCTGACTCAGAGGACAGGCAGAGGGAAGAAATGCAGGAAATGTGGCCCAGGAAGCTATAAGACCAGGGAGGGAAGGAGATTTCAGCTTCCCCGGCCCCACCCTTCTGGTCCAAGTCAGCATGGGAAGTGGGGTGGGTTGCAAGATTACTGTAATAGCTCCAAGTAGGCAGGGAAGACATCACTGAGAGAAGGAACAGGGATAATGACAAGGGGAAACCTCAGGATTCTCCTTCCCTGTTCCAGAGACCCTTGGGTGTTGCTTTTCTGTTCCCAGGTTTTATCTCAGACTCTGCTTCCATGAAACCAATGCTGGCTGCCCGGGCTGGGGGACTTCCCTACACCCTCCTAGCTGCTTGAGAGGAAGGGACAGCCCAGACGAGAGCCTCTTCCATACCCCACTACTCTCCACTCCCAGTAGGTCATGTGATAGTACCTTCACCACCTTCCTGGGCCCACCCAGAATCAAGTGTCAGCATCAAGACTAGTAGTTCTCCACTGGATGCACACAAGGGCCAAGTAGGGAGCTTAAAAAACACCAAAGTCTCGAGACAGGACCAAGGCCTCAGGTTCTTTTTATAAAGTGACTCTGACATGAAGCCAGCATTGGAACCCACTCACCAAAATTGAGCTCTCTGCACTCCCTGGCCCTTTCTGAGAAGGAGATGGGTGGGTAGGCAGCTCTGACCCAAACCTGAACCCAGGGTCTCCCTGGGAGAACTGAAGGAAGTAGCAGGGTTGGATGGGTGGGACATGGAGTATAAAACCAGAAAAAGGCAGAGGATCTGCCTCACTGTTCGGCCCTCCTGGCCTGACGGGATCTGAAAAGCTGAAGAAGAGCTTCAGACTCTGTAATAGGCAACCCTTATCCAGAACTGGTAGACCAACTGAACTGAAGATTTGGTTTGTGGGGTGTGCACCTTGGTGGGAAGGAGGGACAGGTTCGCTGAGGGGCCCACCCCATAAAATACTAAGGGCTACTGATGTACTTGGAGAGTATCTAGAACAATCCCGGTACAAGCCCTCCAAAAAGATGCAGGCCTCCAAGCCCAGGAAGCAGCTCCTTCCTTCACAAATAAGGCAGGGTAGCTACTCTACCTGAGGCTGGGAGGGAGACAGGAGACACAGTCTTGGAGCCCCCATGTCTATTAGGAAGAGGCGTTCAAGGCCCCACAGGATTTACCTCCGTGATCACTTCTCTCTCCAGTCATGCTCTGCTCTAATCCTGGCAGGCTTCCTGCTGACTCTGGAACACACCATGGCCCTCCCTCCCTCTCTTCCCTCATTTTAAGTTTTCCCTAACTCTCCAACCACCTAAGTACCAACTTATTTTCTTCTCACCACCTGACATGGGGCTATGGCTAGACCTTGATTTATATATTCATTCACTAGTCAAGTCATTCCACAGCAGTTCTCAAGGACAGGCATTAACCACAATATCTTAATGTAAACTGTCTGAGATGGGTCTCAGGCATAAAGTATACCATGGTATAAAGTGTACTATGTCTCTCAAGGGCAATGTGGCAACAACAAATATTTTAAATGTATATAACTTCAAACTAGCAGTCCCACAGAGATCTAGAAATTTATCCTAGAGATGCTTAAAGGGTACTCATTACAGCACTGCTTATAAGAGTAACACCAAACATACCATGCAGTAGAGCCTACTGATCAAGAGGAAGAAATTTAAAGTCAAATTCCAGCTTCACCTCTGACCAGTTGTACAACCCAGGGCAAGCCACTACTCTCTGCAGACCTCAGTCTTGTTTGTAAATGGGGGAGTTATAAGACCTTCCTTACAGAGCTATTGTGAGGGTTACGAGTAATAAAGGTAAAGCACTGCTTGATACACAGGTCAGAATCTGTTACCTTACTATTCTTACAATCAAGCAGCCATTAACAACAATGAGGTATACACGTATGTGCTGAATATGGAATGATCTTCAGTTATACTGTTAAGTGAAAAAAGCAAATTGGTTAATACGTGCAATGTTCTATGTGCTAAAACAATCAAAACAATAAAAAAGCTGGAGGGAGAACTTGTATGTGCTCATACGTGCACAGAATGTCTCATAAAACATACACAAATCGGGAACGTGGAAGTCTGGAAGGGGACCTCACTTTTTACCTTTCATATGGTTTGCTTTTATCACAAATTTTGAAAACAAAAGCAAAAACTCAAAATGCTCTAATAAATAAATAGCAGTAAGCATGAGTGTGATTCTGATATATAGCCAGGATTGGCACCCAGTGCTCACCCAACTCCCTGCTCAGGATGGGGTGGTGGGGATGTGTGACCAAGCTTCTTAAGACACTGGCCTGCCCCAAAGGGGCCCCCACTCTAGGGGCAGAGCCATACCACAACCCCAGAACCCCTGCCCTGATGCTAGAGCAGAGGGGAAACCTCCCTGGTGGGGAGGACGGGAGAGATGTGAAATGGCTGAGGTCCGAGCTTGCTGGAGCCAAGCTGGGCTCCTGCTGCCCACTGTCTGTGAGACAGGGACTTAAGCTGATGATTCCTGGCCTGAGGAACTGTCTTCCCCTACAGCCATGGTGCTCCTGTGAATTGTACATAAAAACTCAGAAAAAATGAAGGTGACTGCTGCTAAGATGGGTAGGCCTCAGAAGAGGAAGGAAGCAGCCCTGGGGGTCCACAAATCCCAATCCTAGCAGCCCATGCTGATTTCCTCACCTATAAAATGGAGACAACAACACTACCTATCTCATGAGGTTGCTGTGTGGACTAAATGAGTTACTGACAATAAAAATAACAGTTAACATTTATTAAGTATTTACTACATGCCAGGCACTGTTCTCAGAGGGGTCGTAACTCACCTAGAAGCACAGTTACCATCTTGATTTTAAAGATGAGGAAACCAAGGCTCAGAAAGGTGAAGTTACTTGATTATACAGCAAGTGACACAACTGGGTTTTAAACCTCGACAGTCTGACTCTAGAGCCACCAAAGAACACTGTTTTCAAAGTTACTATACAAGTAAAACCAGTATTTGGCTTGTTGTAGGGACTCAATGTGAACTGTTATCCTGAGGAAGAACATGGGAAAGGTTTGGACACATGCTACATGGGGTCCTGGGGTCCCCTACCCAGCTAGCTTTCAGGTGCACATACTCCCCCTCTTCTTTGGCCTCCATCACTCCCACCCATCACCTAGGTCAACACCTCTCCATCCAGCCTTGTAGAGGCCCAGAAGGCCAGAATGGCTTCAGCAGTGCCCCTTGAGATGGTTCTCTGGACTGATTCCTAGCTATACCTGGGGCCTGAGGGAGAGGTTCTAGAGAAGCCTAGCTCACCCATCCCAATGTTAACTTCGTGGGACAAAGAGCACTTCTCTACTGAGTGTTCAGGAAACTGATACGGACTATATCTAAATTCAAAACTCTCTTGAAGCTGTTTATGCCTTAGGTGCAACCTACCTTTGAGGGGATAAAGAATAGTATAAGATGACATGTGAATTTTGGAAGGGTTCTAAAATTCCCTCCTAGCTCTGATGTCCTGTAGCTTGAGAAATGAATTAATGCTCACCTTCTGTCCCCCTTTCATAGGTAATGACTTTAGTTTGTTCCTTTCAGCCGCCCAGACAAGCCACCCTACATGATCCTTCCTGTTATGGGTAGTTTCTAGCTTGCACAGTTCTCCTCCAGGAGTCCCCCATTCCATGTCTGAGGATTTCTGGCAACAAAGCCCCAGAAGAGCCATGGTGATGACTTGGGAGGTCAGGGACTCCTCACCTACCAACAAGCCTAGAACCCACATTTCTTAGTGCCATTGTTGGGTAGGCCTCCTCAGACACCTGATATCTGTTCCTGTTCCAGGTCTCCCTCCTGCTGTGCTCCCATCTCCGGAGACTCACCAGCACTGTTGGCCTCCGACTCCAGCAGGTGAATGTCATTGCAGTCCGCCAGTGAGTGCTCCAGGCAGAGCTGTAGGAAGCGGGCCTGGGTGCGGGTGACCCGCTTCAGAAGTGACAGCAGGGCCACTGTCTGTTCACACTCATTCCAGCCCTTGAACCAGCCAGCAAGGATGCCCACCTGGTCTCGGAACATCATGGTGCCAGGCCGGGGGCCAGGGTGGGGGGGACGGCGGTGGCAAGGGCCAGCGCCGTCACATGGTCTCGGCTGCGGGCTCCTTGTACCTCTCCCCTGAGGGCCAGGGCTTGAGGATGTTCCCTGGCGTGGTGGCAATGGGTGGTGCAGGGAGGAGGACACCTGCTCACATCAGGGGAGGTCTTGGTCTAGCCACTCCTCTCCAGGCTCCTGGAAAAGGAAGCAAGGAGGTCAGAGAGAATGAAGGGGCTGGAACTGGGCTGGTGAGTGTGGGCTGAGGGGTAAGGAGGCCTCATGCCTTCCTCTTTCAGGGTACTTACTCTGCTGAGCTCCTGGGAGAAAGATGAAGCGAACCAGATACTAAACCAACTCTCCCTCCAATCTCCAGATCCAGAGAAAAGGCTTGATTGGGAGTCAGAGACCCAAACAAAGAAGAAGATGCTGCCCCTCAGGTCTGGCTGTCACAGGGCCAAAGGAAGTAGATTTAAAGCAGAGAGTAAGTTGGCAAGATATTCTAGATGGGAAATAGGAGACAATGCACACTGTGGCAAAATATCTGAATTAATGGAGATCTGGCCCCAGGTGACATGACTAAGCAGACATGCGATGCTGAGCACATGCCCGTTCCTTGCTGGTCTCTGGTCACCTCCTTCAGGGGGCTGGGCAGAGTGACTGCTCGCCAGCTAAAAGGACCCTACGGACTCTTTGTATTATTTCAAGCTAAGACCCACAAGGCTAGGATATAGGTGGGTGGTGACCCTGGTGGAGATCTCAGGTATGTGGATAGCTAACTGATCAGTAACTGGGTGCCTAGGGTAGGGGCAGAGGTCCTTTTCAAAGATCTCCAACATGCTGGGGGGATCTCATCTGTTCCAACCCAGCTCTCCCACTCTGATCTCTAAGATCCCACCTCTCCCTGTTCTGAAGTGAATCTCTCCCTTCTTCTTCATCCCCTTGAAGGCTACTCCTGACCCAGGTCCTCTGGGTTGGGATGTCCCCTTGGCTCCCAGAGATGGCAGCTTGTCACTCAGACTCCTAAGAGCCAAGAAGATACCAACCTGAGAAGGCGACACATCAGATGTTAAAAAATCCCAAGCAAGAAAGTGTCCAAATTCCTTTTGCAGGCAGGAACTACACAGGAGCTGTGTCAACTGGGCAGACAACAGGCCTATTCTTCAGTTGACTGGTTTCTGGACACTACTCTTAAGGCTTTTTCTAAGAGTCTCCTGCTCCAGGTCTCCACTCACATTTCCCCTCTGTCTCTCTTGCAACCAGTGCTCTTGGCTCCATCCCCAAACCACATTTGGCTCCATCTCCCTCTGGCTGCCAAGAGGACTGAGAACTCCATACAAAGACCCATTGAACCTGCTGGGCTAGGTTTTAGGGAGCTATTGCCATCTCCCTGAATGTCCATGCTCCTGCTGAGGAGGGCTGTGAGGTACACCTGACAATGGCTGTGACTCACCTCAATAGATCCTCAGTGGGACAGTTGAACAGAGCAAACTGGTCTGGCTGTCAATCCCTTTGGATATAAGAAACAAGAGAAAGTGTGTGAGAGGGGAATGAAACCTTGCCCCCAGCTAAACAAGCCTCCCAGGTATCTTTTCAAAAGACAAATCAAATGTTGCCTTCCTGACTTCCTACTGCATTTAAATAAAATGCCTACAGGGTTCCCTGCAAGACTCTGGTGGCCCCTCCAACCTCCCTGTGTACCAAGTTCTTGTTCACTTGGACCTATCCATGGCTTCCCCTAGACCTATGCATGGCTGGCTTCTACTTGTCACTCAGGTCTCAGATCAGTGTCATTTTCTCAGAGAGATCTTCCCTGACCATCCAATCTAAGGAGTTTCTCTCTGTCACTCTATTATATTAGTGCTATTTCATTTATTCCATATAATTTGGCACCCTCAGATATCATCTTACTTTTTTTTGTTGTTTCTCTCTTCCCAACAAATGCAAGCTATATAGTTGCGCAGTGCCCAGGACAGTGACTAGGACTTAGAAGGTGCTCAATATTATATATTTATTGAATGAATAAATGAAAGTGAGCATGGAAGCCACAGTTGGGACTTCTACAGCTCCTGGGGAGAAGATGATAGAAGGAATGGCCCAAAGGATGGTAAAGGGATTTGGAAACCTTGCCCTAAGAGAAAAATTTGAAGGCACTGGGGAAATTTCCCCTGGGGAAGAGAAGACTCAGGAGGAATGGCATAACTGACTTCAAATACCTGAAGGGGTAGCACACAGAAGAAGAATTAGATTTCTTTATTTACTCCAGAGGAGAAACAGGGTAGATGGCTCTAAGTGAGAGGCAACATGAGATATGGGAAATGTTGAAAGTCAAGAAAATTCAGTTCTAGTCTTGCCCCAGCCACTCTGTCACTTTAATCTTTGAGCTAGTCTGCTTCCCTTCTCTAGAATGTGTGAGATAAGGAGCGAGACTGGATCAGACATGACAAATGGGTTTTACCTCACAGGCTAACTCCAGTCGATTGGTAGTGGCTGCCCAGAACACTGCAGTGAGAAGGGTCCTGAAGAAATGAAGCAATGGCAATATCCATCAATGGAGAATGACTAATAAATTGGAGCATACCTTATACAAGGGGATGTTATGTAATAATTAAAAATATGCTTGATCTTGATAGCAGCATACAAACAATATATTTATATCTAAGTATAGTGTTTGATCTTTAACTACCAAGATGGAGGGATGTCCATAAGTACATAGTAATATGTACAATGATGCCATGTTTGTAAAATGAAAAAAAAAAAAGAGCTATATACAAAAGCCCTTATATATATCTCATATGTCAATGTCTATGTATGTAGAGAAATGTGTATGCTGTTCATATTGGTTATCTTGGAGAGAAGGAGGAATTAACACTCTCTTTATATAACTTTGTACTCTTTCATTAGTTGCAAATGAACATATATTACTTTTGTAGTTTTTAAAGATAAATTTAATTTAAAAAAATCAAGGCTGCATTTTACTTTCTGGCTCAGTGAGAAAGAGTAATGTGATTGATTATCAGTGTTTGCCCTGGATACGGGATGGATGCGTGGTAGCTCATGTGCCTGAAAAAAATCAGTTTCCCTTCCCAGCTCCAGCATTTTGTGGCTTTCAGTCCCAAGGAGACAGCAGCTGCCTCAACATAAGGAAGAATTTTAAAATAATGTATCTGTCCAAGAATGGAACTGGCTGCCATATGAGGAGGTAATAAGCTCCCTGGCTGCTGGAAGTGGTCAAGCAGAGGCTGGATGAATATCCCTTGGGAGTGGGAGGGATTCCTTCACTGGGTGGCAACTCATAAGATAGAGGGACATGTTACTATTTCAGAGGGAACAACTGTGATGGGAGGTTTGCTATGCCAACAGCGTTTACGGCAAAAAGATGACCAAATCCACAAACAGACCAAAGTTGTGCACACTCTTCCCTATAAACACTTTTACTGGGTTGTTACTTTTCCCAAGCAACAGCACTGTGCCCCCCAAATAAACTGCTGACTGAACATTAATCCAGTTTCTTCCCCCGAGCCAAATGCTAGAAGCAAAGCCTTGAGACACAGCAGGATCTCAAACGTGATGCTCACAAGGCCAGGTTTTGAATGGAGCAGGCTGGTGAGGACTAGGGTGAGCTGGAAAGCACACACCCTGTCTAAAGGGAGAAGTTACTGTTTAGCTCTAATCAACTGCTGCCATGTAGGAATTTGGGTCCAGTATTGTTAGAACTTAGATTATTATATATATTTTTAAAGAGGAGCCAGAAATCTGGATTTTTAAATAAAATTCCCCTATTTTTAAATGTTGGAAAATAATTCATATTAAAAGAGCAACAATGAACCACTACAGAACAAACAAAGCCTGTGGCCTGCAGTCCTTAGACCAGATAGACACAAACTGTGATAAGACCAAAAGTCCGAAAACTATCCCTCTCGAGGGCCTAGAGAAGGTCCTACACGTTTAAGCCACCCCACTGCTCAGGAAACATTATTGGTAGAGAGGATCTAGTGCCCAAGTATGGCTTGGACAGTCCTCAGGAAACACTGGGGCTTTAGGTAACAAACAGTCACTTTTAAGAATATACTATTAGGGGGCTTCCCTGGTGGTGCAGTGGTTGGGAGTCTGCCTGCCAGTGCAGGGGATGCGGGTTCAAGCCCTAGTCTGGGAGGATCCCGCGTGCCGCAGAGCAACTAAGCCCATGAGCCACAACTACTGAGCCTGCACGTCTGGAGCCTGTGCTCCGCAACAAGACAGCCGCGATAGTGAGGCCCGCGCACTGCGATGAAGAGTGGCCCCCGCTTGCCACAACTAGAGAAAGCCCTCGCACAGAGATGAAGACCCAACACAGCCAAAAATAAATAAATTTTTTAAAAAAGAATATACTATTAGGGGAGGGACAAATTAGGAGTTTGGGATTAGCAGATACAAACTACTATATACAAAATAGATAAAACAACAAGGTCCTACTGTATAGCACAGGGAACTATATTCAGTATCTTGTAATAAACCCTAATGGAAAAGAATATGAAAAAGAATACACACACACACACACACACACACACACACACCCATACACTTAACTGATTCACTTTGCTGTACACCAGAAACTAACACAACATTGTAAATAAACTATACTTCAATAAAAATCATACCTAAAGGAAGTGTTCCTATGTTTTGGACAGGAGAAGAATGCTGGGTGTTTGGTCTGGATGGTGACTGGAGAGGAGGACTGGATGGCTTTCTTCCATCAAAAAGCCAGAGGCCTCCAGCTACCTCCTCTCCTGCGTGCTTGGCAACAGTGAGAAAGGAAGACCTGGCTTGGTGAGATTGGCCAGGGAAGAGGCATCAGCCCTGATTATCTGAAGACATCTTACTGTGGTAGCAAATTACTATGATGCATTCTGGTGGATTTGTCTTCCAAACATCCATGCCCATCTTCCGGTACCAGGCCCCTAAATTCCCTTTGGAGAATTAACTGTCTTTCTTGGATCTAGGAGCATACATGGAATAAAGCCTGGTCAAGGAAAGTCCTCCCTGGACTTTTGCTGGAAATATTGGGGAAAATAAGTTCTTGGTTAGGGCTGCTCAGATTATACAACATCTCCTGATATTCCTGGTTGCCACTTCTGCTACCTCACAGTGAGGGCCTACCTCAGAATGAAGCCAATACAGATGAAAGCAGAGTCAAAAGAGGGGAGAAAAAGAGAGACCTGTTCACATCATTTGAAGACCTGTCTCCAGTTAGCCTGAAGCCCCCTATCCCACACTTTTCAGTTACATGGACTAATAAATTCCTTTTGTGTTGAGGTCAGTTTGAGCTGGGTTTCTACCACTTAAAGTTTCAACTTTAAGCCTTGACTGCTCCCATACAAGAGAATTCACCACTGCTCTAGTCTCTACCCTTATGTGACCAAAAATGACTCCCTGCCTTTGAGAAAAGACACTAGAGGGGAACCCCTATGGTAAACTCTTTCAAATAGTCCAACAATGTGGCTGCCATACTTGGTCTCTAAGAGACCAAGTAACCTTCTTGAGAAGCATCTTCTAACCCTGGAGGGTGGGAAATGGAGTCAAAAATTGGCTAAGAGGTTCCAGGAAAAACTGTCCACTGGACTCTTTCTTTGGCCCCAGTGAAAAGCAGCCCACATACAGGAGGCGCCTCTGGAGGTCAGCTCTCCTCATCCACAAGCAGCACTGTGGAGTGAGACCTGGCTGAACCAGAGCTCTCCTACTGATACTAATTTGCTGTGTTGACCTTTGGCAAGTAACTCAATTTCTTCCTCAGTGAAGCTTGTTGTAAGAATGAAATGAAAGAATATATATAAAAACACCTAGCATGATGCTTCAAATGTCTTCACATCATATATTACTGTATCATGTGCCAGGCCTTATGCTAATAGCTTTCCATGGATGAGCTCATCTGATCTCAAAAACTATAAATATAAATATATATATGTATATAATAGTATTCTCATTTTACAGATGAAGACACTGAGGCACAGAGAAGGTCAAGTCACTTACCCAAGACTGCACACAGCTAAGCTGAGATTTTTAAGGCCAAGCAGTCTGGCTTTAGAGCTCTTGCTTCTTCCTGCAAATAATGCTACAGCGTATTTATTTATATTTGATTATATGAACTTATATAAATATATACATTTATATAAGTTTATATATATATTTATAAACATTTATAAGTTCCTTTCCACTGCCTAGAAAGCTGGACCAAAGCGTACACCCTTAACGCCAACATCTCTGGACAAATAACGGGAGGGTCCTATTAGCCTTCCCACCTATCCCTAGCCTTTCTACAGCATCCACATAGGCCTTGGAGGAACTTGTTCATTTCATGAGTAAAGTGATAGGCTAGTTGCCTAAGGTTAACTCACTATCCCAACTTAAGAACAGGAGAATGTCAGAAGCCAAGGGAGCCCAACTTCTCTCTTGTGAAAACCAACCATTATTTTCAGAAACTCGTGCAATATGCATATAAAATATGTATATTATTGCCTCAGCCAAGAATGAGGCTTTTGTATGAATGGTCCTGGAGAAGGGAAGGAGAGGAGGGGAGAAGCCAGGCAGGGCCTCCTGGAAGATAACAGAGCCTGGGGAGCTCTGGGAAACCTGCATAATTTGGGGCAAATGATTTTACCTTGCAGTGTTTTCTGAATCTGTAAAATGGGTTTAATAATAGTACCTACTCTCATAGTGTTATGAGGCATAAATACCTTCACAGAGTTGTTAGCTAGTATCATCATCCTGGATTCCTCTTTCTCTAATCCCATCATTAACTCCTATTTTCTCAACATGGAACATGTATCTGTATCTCTCCATTTTTACTACCACCACCATATTCAAGTCATCATCCTTTCTCACCTGGACAAATATATTGCCTCCTGCTTCCATTCTTGCCCCTGTTTTCCTTGCAGAAACCAGAGAACTTTCTTTACAAACAAACAAGCAAACAAATCACATCAGTGTCTTGCTTTAAAAATCCTCTAATAGGGACTTCCCTGGTTGTGCAGTGGTTAAGAATCCGCCTGCCAATGCAGTGGACACGGGTTTGATCCCTGGTCCCGGAAGATCCCACATGCCGCGGAGCAACTAAGCCCATGTGTCACAACTACTGAGCCTGCACTCTGGAGCCCATGAGCCACAACTACTGAGCCCACGTGCCACAACTACTGAAGCCCGTGAGCCTAGAGCCTGTGCTCCGCAACAAGAGAAGTCATTGCAATGAGAAGCCCGCGCAGCGCAATGAAGAGTGGCCCCCACTTGCCACAACTAGAGAAAGCCTGCGCGGAGCAACAAACCCAACGCAGCCAAAAAAAAAAAAAATCCTCTAATAGCTTCGCAATGCTTACGTGAAAATGTAAACTCCTTACCATGGCCCACAAGGCCCCACATGATCTGGCCTCTGTCAACCACTCCAAGCCCTTGCCCCTTCTGCTTCACTTATGCTTCAGCCACACCGATCTCCTTGATGTTCCTTGAACACATCTCAGGGGTTTTGCAGTGGCTGACCCCTCTACCCGAAATGTTCTTCCCCAGATCATCACATGGCTGGTTCCTTCTCATCAATCAGATCTGGGTTCATGTGTGCCCCAATCTTCCTCATCTCCCCAGTAGGAAGGGGTCTTTGGTCTGATATCGTCGTCAAAAAGTGTTTCTTCAAAGGCTGCAGCTCTTCCGGAAACACCTAGACTGTAAGATCCACGAGGGAAAGGAAGACTGTGGCTGTATTATTCACGGCTACATTTTCAATTCCTAGAATAGTACCTGGCACATAACAGACCCTCAGTAAGCATCCATGAAAAATTTCCCCACCTTGCAGTAGTCCTTTCTCCACATGTAACAATGCTTAGATTAGAATGCCCAGCTCTTAGATCTTCCCACAACTGGTGCCTTCTCATCTTTCAGGTTATCAGGCTCAACTGTCACCTCCTCAAAGAGGCCAATTCTGACCACCCTGTGTACAGTGGCCAACCTCCCACCTCCTTCACTCTGTTTTAATTCCTTCATAGCACATATCACTATCTGATTTCTTTTGTTTATATATCTTCCCTCCATCAGAATAAAAGACCCAAGAGCTCTAAGACCTTGACTGTTTCATTCACTGCTGTATCTCCAGTACCTAGAAAAGTGCTTTCATAAATTGCTTAATTGCTGGAGACATTTGAGATGTGCACACTCTACACTGCTGTTCTGTTACTTGCCCTCGACCAGACTCTATTCAACAAATTTACCCTAAAACAAACAAACCAAAACTCTACTCACAGTAATCTACTTAACCTTCTTCTAAAGTTCTGAGCCCTAGAAACCCAAAGCTGAAGTAGGGAACTGAACATTAGTACTCCTGGATTCCACTACCAAACCAGACCAGTCATCTCATTCCTGTTTCTCCCAGTAAGATCCCAAAGGAAAGTCTGGTGGGGTCAGACCAGCCATAAACTCTCTCTAGATCCAAACGACCATAGAGAAGAGAATGATTGGGGATGGGGAACAGTGAAGAGGGGGACTACCATCAACCCTCAGAAAGGTCATGGGACGGAATCACAGTCCTATCGGTTTAGCAAGCAAGAGAGTCTCTAAGAGCGCCGCTCACCTAAACATGTATCTTCTGTCACCATTTCACACTTATTCAGAGAGGAAACTGTTTTCAAACTGGGGCTCTCAGGAAAGAGTTATCTTTCCACTGAGACTGCTAAGAAGGTAGGGTTTAAGCCTACAGTTGTTGAGGGTCATCTTTGTCGTCACAAAGCAGAAAACAGTTGAGGATGAAGCTAAGTCAGTGGAGAAATGGGGAGAGATTACTAGGAAGATTGAACTCCTGGATGCAGATAGGTCTAGAGCCATCCTAGTTCTGGACTTTTCAGTAACATGAGCCAATTAATTCTCTTTATTTTTATTAAACCAGTTTTTTTTTTCCCCCCAGTACGCGGGCCTCTCACTGTTGTGGCCTCTCCCACTGCAGAGCACAGACTCCGGACCAGGCTCAGTGGCTGTGGCTCACGGGCCCAGCCGCTCCACGGCATGTGGGATCCTCCCGGACCGGGGCACGAACCCGTGTCCCCTGCATCGACAGGCGGGCTCTCAACCACTGCGCCACCAGGGAAGCCCTATTAAACCACTTTGAGCTAACGTACTGTCACCTATATCTTTAGAGTCTTAGTTGATATGAACTTTTTTTTTTTTGCTAAAACTGAGCACTTATATACAGGGCACTGTTCTAAATACTTCATACATATTAACTTACTTAATCCTTATAATAGTTCTATGAAGTAAGATATCATTATTACCTTCATTTTTCAACTCTGGAAACTACTAAGGACCAGAGAAGTTCAGTAACTTGTCCTAGGTCACAAAACAGGGGGTAAGCAATGATGTGGGATGCAAATCCTGTCTGGCCCCAGAGTCTGAATACTTGATCACTACACTACAATGTCCCATTGCACCCAAGCTATCTGAACAGAAAATCCAACTCTCTGACCCCAGACACTATCATCCTGGGATGGACAGAGCCCAGAGACCTTCTATTTGTGCCACCTGTCCTCAATTTCATCCTTTGTAAAATGAGGATAATCACAGTTTACCTACCTCATAGAGTTCCTGTGAATATGAGATGAGACAATACATGTGAAGCACTTAAACAGTGACTGGCAAATAATAATTACTCAATAAACGGTGGTCATTAACATTATTACTCTGTGGGTCACTAAAGTACAACTGGCAAATACAATGCAAATGCAAGAAATCTGTTTTCTTTCACCTCTGTCCTTTAGGTGAAGAGAAGAGATGCCATGGATTAGAGATGAAGAGTCTTTCTTGTCTTTCACCCACTGCATAAGCTGCTTCCTCTGCCTGGAAGGCCACTCATCCTTGTCCCAACTCTTGTGGAACAGCACCCAGAACAAATACCACCTCTTCTATGAAGTCTTTCCAGATAGAGGGTGCCTTCTCTTACTGCCAAATTTCCACAGTATATATAATTTGTACCTCACGTTCTGCCCCGTGTACCTGCCCAACCTCTCTACTGTACTGTGAGCTCCCTGAAGGCCGGCCCCAGTATTTACCTCATGATGTTTATTCTTCTCAAGCTTAGAGAGAAACAAAAACCCTTGGAGAAAGTTGAGAGCCCTGTGGAGGCCCCAGACCTACAAAGGCTGAGGAGGGCTGAGAAGCCAACTAGGATGGGGTGAGGCAGATCCCCAGGAATAGGACGTGGGGTAGCTAAGAATCAGGAAACAGCACAAAGAAAAGTTCCAGATGAGAGAAGGTGGGGAAGGCAGCCGCTCCTAGGAGGAGTGGCAAAAGGAGCCGGGTAGAGAGAACAAAAGAGGTAAGAGGAGAGGAGGGGGTGGATAAGGTGTGTTGAACCTGAATGGGGAGTGAGAGTAAGGAACTCACAGATTTCTGACCAAATGCTGGAAGAGCTGCCCATGAGCCAATGATTCCTAATAACTTACAGAGGGAAGGATCCCAGCTTGTGGGATTCAGAGAAGAACAAGTTACATCCTGGTACCTTCCAAACTCCCAGTCCAGTGAGGGTGGTGAGTGGACAAGTACATGAAAAACTACAAGGAAGAAGATGAGCGGTGCTCTAAGAAGTACAATGGAAGGCTCTGGGCAGTAAGACACAGAGAATGAAAAGACTGGAAGGTGCCTTAAGGCAAGGGTGCCTATGTGGAGAATAGATGAGGAATAGATAAGGAGAAGAGATGAACATGTGTGTTCAAGGAGGGAGCAACTTGAAGCAGAAGCACAGAAAGGGGATGGTATGGAGGGGTGGAGGGGAAGCCAGAAGGAGAAAATGCTGAGGAAGATCTGAAAGGGAACCATTCAAAGGCGGAATATGAAGTAATTGCTCAGAGGGTGGGGTAACCTTGTGGAGAAGCCAGAAACCTTTCAAAGAGGGTAAGGAATCTTTTGGAGGGTAGGTACTTCACAGAGGGGACTCCCAGGAAAATGGGGGTGGGCAGTAGGGCACAGAGGCATACCCTGAGATATCTTTCAGGGGGGCTTTCTATGGGGAAAGGGAAATCCTCTTAGAGGGCAGTGGTTCTCAAACTTGAGCATGCATCAGTATCACCAGGAAGGTTCCTAAAAACAGCTGGGCCCTACTCCTAGGTTTTCTGATTCCGCAGGTCTGGGTTGGGACCTAAGAATTTGCATTTCTAACAAGTTCTCAGGTGATGCTGATGTTGCTGGTCCAGGGACAACACTTTGAGAACCACTACCATAGGGGGAGGGATTCTTTTGTGAGGAGGCCTTCAAAGTGGAAAAAGG
Source organism: Kogia breviceps (assembly GCF_026419965.1). Classification (NCBI taxonomy): domain Eukaryota; kingdom Metazoa; phylum Chordata; class Mammalia; order Artiodactyla; family Physeteridae; genus Kogia; species Kogia breviceps. Next base: position 12,068,025 of record NC_081327.1, read on the forward strand.
AAGGAGAAGGCTTCAGAGAGGAAAATCAGGGGAGTCTTCAAGGAGAGTCTATGGAAGGTGGGAATTCCCTGGCGGTTCAGTGGTTAGGACTCCATGCTCTCAATGCCGAGGGCCTGGGTTCAATCCCTGGTCAGGGAACTAAAATCCCACAAGCCTTGCAGCATGGCCAAAAAAATAAAAACCTTAAAAAAAAAAAAAAAGAGTCTAAGGAAGGTGTTAAGGGTCTCTCCATCTCTCTGAAGGAAAGATCTAAAGGGAGGAGGGGTCTATGATAATAGAACCTAAGAAAAATGGTCTGAGAGAAAGTTCTCTGAGGGCTGGGATTTCAAGAGATGAGGGTATCTCTTAAGGATCTGTTTAATAAAAGGGGACATAGAGGCTCTTGAGAGGGGGAGTCTGTAGGATGCTGAGGGCTTATGGTGGGATAATGGGGGAAGGAGGCTCAGATCTGAGAAGGATCTCTAAGTTGATTTCAGAGGAAAGAGAATGGAGGAGATGAGAGAGTGTAAATGGGGGTTCTAAAAGGGGTATACCTGATAGGGCCCTGAATAAGGTTTCTTGGGGATGTCAGAGGGAGAACCTGAGAGAGAGTGTTCTGAGGAAGTCTCACAAAGTGCTGGGGTTGTAGATGCACAGCAATTTTGGAGAAAATTCTCTAAAGGGAGTCTGTGGAGGTGTGGTCTTCTGTGAGAGATCTTAGATTTACTGGAGCAGGATGACAGAGGTCTTTTTAGGAACAACTCTCAAAGAGCTCAGACGAGAAATCTCTGAGTAAAGGTCTCAATAGGATATACGGGGAAGGTGGGTCTTGGGGTGGGGGAATGTGGGAACATCAGAGTAGAGGGTTTTTCAAAAAAAAATTCTGGAACTTTCTAAGAAAAGGAGCCGGTTGGTGCTGGGGGTCTTCTACAGATGGTTCTAGAAGATTTGAGGGAAGCTGTGAGGGTGAGTTCAGGGAGGGAATCATCTAGGAACAGTCTCTTAGTAAGGCAGGAGGTCTCTAAGTGCTGATTCAAGGGTCTCTGTGCTGGAAGGGTCTCTGGGAAGGATTTCAAGGGCGTATCTCAGAGAGCTCAAGGAGGTGGCTGGGGTCTCTGTGAAGACAGGAGGTCTTGAAGACCTGCATCTCAGAGGGGTCGTGAACAGAGGGTCTTAGGGTTTACAGGGGTTGTGAGGAGGAAAGTTCATCTGAAACTAGATCTAGAAGGAGAGATTTTGAAAGGGGGATTCGAAGAGCAATTCTAGAAAATATCAGAGAGAAACTATGAGGAAACCTTTTGGAATCCTGAGGAAGAAATTTCTGGAACATTTTGTGTGGGTTACTAGGAGATTTGGGATACATAAAAAGGGTTTTGGAAGAGACTTGTGGAATGTGGAAGAAGAGTTCTCCAGAAATTTCAGGGAATCTCTGGAGATTTTCGGGAGAAGTGAGGAGTGTCTCAGGGGAAGATTTCTGGGGTATCTGAGAGTGATCTCTAGGGCATTTCAGGGTGGTGAGATTTGAGAAACGAGGAGGTCTTTGGGAGAGATTTTTGGGACCTGTGGGAGGGGCCAAAGGGATGACTTTCGGGATATGTCAAGGGGGAGTGTATATGGGAAATGGATTGGCAGCGTGGGGGGGGGGGCGCTCCAAGTGAGTTTTGAGGATCCGAGGCCATTTCAGAGTCTCTGAGGAAGATTTTCAGGGGACATCAGGGGCATTCTGGAGGATTCCTGGGGGAGGGGCTCTGAGATTTGGGGGCTATGAGTGGAAAATCTCCAAGGCGATTTCTGGTATGGGGGTAGGTGGGAGGGAAAATTCTTGGGATGTGTGAGAAGGAAGTCTGGGGGAGACTGTTGGGATGTGCGAAGTAGGTCGCTGGGGGAGATTTCTGGAATGTACGGGGTCTGGAGGGGATTTCGGGGAATCTCTGATCTGCAGGAGATTTTTAGGGCTTACGAGAAAGGTTCCTGGAGAAGATATCTGACACATATCGTTGGAATATGAGGAGTGGCCCCGGGGGAATATTTCTGGACGGAGGAGGAGGTTCGGGGATCTGGGACCAGACGGGGGTTCTCTGAGGAAGATTTCTGAGGCTTAGAACGGGGTCTGGAGCAGACGTGAAAATACCAGGGGTAGCCTCTCAGGAAGCGTTTCGCACCGCGGGAGGGGACGGAGGGCTTCGGGCGGATTCGGGGGGTCTGTGGGCGTGCCCTCCAGGGAGGTGTCCGAGGTACACCTGGGGGATCACGAGATAAGCTGCTGCCGGGCCCCCGGCCACCCTGAGGGGCGAGAATTTCGAAGAGAAGCTCGAGAAGCGGCCTGTGAGGGCGACTCGGGGGATGGGTGTGGGAAATTCTCTCGAGGGTCGGGACCCCGGAGGCCCGCGCTCCGCGCCCGCCGCCTCCTGGGGTCCCTGAGGGGGCGGGGCCGCCCGCGGCCTGGGGCGCCCCGAGGTGAGCCCCGCGCGCTCCGACCCGCCGCCGCCCCGCGTCCGCCCGACCCTGCCCGCTACTCACCGCCTCGGCCTCCGCCGCCGCCGCCGCCGCCGCCGCCCGGGCCTCCTCAGGCCTCCGCCACTGCCGTCGCCCCCTCTCCGGCCCGCGAGCTCCCCTCCCTCCTCCCGCACCGACCACCGCCGCCGCCACCGCCGCCGTCGCGCTGCGTCACCGCGCCGTGCGTCACCGCCCCTGGCCCCGCCCCGACGGGACTGCCGCGCGCCGGCATTAGCTGACGCCGCGATGAGGAACGGTGCGCCCGCCAACGGGCTGCGAGGGCAGCCCGAAGGGCGGGAGGTGTGAGCGGAGAAAGGCGGGGTCCCAGAGGAGAAGGGGGCCGCGGGGGTTGAACGAGGCCCACGAGGCCCGCCCCCCGCTCAGTGGGATTGGCCTGCTGCGCAGCTGACGGGCAGTCGGCCCGGCGGGCGGGGAAGGGGCGGGGCGCGCGCGGCGTTGCCACGGGCAACGGGCCCTGCGGAGCCCTGCGGAACCCTGCGGAGCCCGGGATTGGGCCTCCCTGCCTGCAGGGGGCAGTCTCGCGCGCGTCTACCTCAGCGGCCTCGAGCTAAGTCACAATTCCTGATTCTGGCGTTCAAGGCCCGGCTGTGCGCCCCGCCTGCACGCTCCGCTCTAGACCTGAGCCCCGCCACCATCTGACTGTTCAGGTTGCGAGTAACCGCTCCGGCTGCTGGAGTCCAGCTTTCCCACCACAACCGTCTCTGAGCCTGTTGCTTCTTCTCTCAGATAGGAATTGAAAGAGAGGAAGCATTTAAAAGCCCTAGGTAGGGCTTTGGCTCAGTGGTTAAGAATCCGCCTGCCAATGCAGGGGAGAAGGGTTCGAGCCCTGGTCCGGGAGCCCGTGTGCCACAACTACTGAGCCTGCGCTCTAGAGCCCACGTGCCACAACTACTGAGACCGCGCGACTAGAGCCTGTGCTGCACAGCAAGAGAAGCCACCGCAGTGAGAAGACCGCGCACTGCAACGGAAGACCCAATGCAGGCAAAAATAAATAAATAAATAAAATAAATTAAAAGAAAATTGCTGATAAAGCACTGGGCGCAAAGCCTTCAATAAGTGGGAGTTGTTGCCTCTGACTGTTGTCCGGCACACTGTCCTGGATCAGCGTGAACGTGGGGCGCTCACTCAGAAGGCTGTCAGGTGACAGAGGCATGGTTGTTAGAGGAACCCAAAGTAAAGAAAAGCTTGGCCACTTGAGAGAGTTTGAATTTGTCCTGAGGACATTGGGGAGCCATGGAAGGGGCTTCAAGCCAAGGAGAGTCAGTGGGGGTTTGGAAAGATGTCTCTGGCTTCTATATGGAAGATGGATTGGAGGAAATAGAACTGGAGCTGAGAGTCCAGGGAGGCATCTGGAGTAGGAGAGGGGCGTTTGCACCAGGGTGGGAGTGTGGGGAGAGGGGAGGGGAGGAGGAGTGGGTGGCAGGGATGGATGCCCAGGAGGCCTGGGGAACTTCTCTGGGACTGGGTGGCCGCAGAGGGGTAGGAGGGAGAAGTCCAAGACGAGGCCCTTTGCCTAGAAGGTTGTGGGGGGATTGGGAGCTTCCCTGAAAAGGAGACCCAGAGGAGAAGCAGGTTAGGAAGATGCTGAGCCCAGTGTGTGCCACCCAGCATCAGGATTTAGGCGGCTCCACAGCCCTGGGTCTGGGGCTTAAGAGAAAAATTGGGGCTGGAAACCAAGTTTTGCATATGATCAAAGATGGTAATTGAAGCTGTGGGAGTTAGTGACCTAGCCTGCAGAGGGTATGAAGGATGAATGGAGACAAGCAAGGACTGGACAGAACTTTGAGAAGAGGAGACGTATAAGGTTTGAGCAAAGGAATTGACACTCTCAACAAAGATTGAGAAGGAACAGCCAGAGAGAGAGGAGGAAGAAAACCAGGAAAACATGGCATCTCAGACGCTGTGAGGAAAGGCCATTTTATTTATTTTTATTAAAAAAATTTTTTTTAATTTATTTATTTTTGGCTGTGTTGGGTCTTTGTTGCTGCTCGCGGGCTTTTCTTCGTTGCAGGGCGCGGGCTTCTCATTGCAGTGGCTTCTCTTGTTGCGGAGCATGGGGTCTAGGCGCGCAGGCTTCAGTAGTTGTGGCATGCAGGCTCAGTAGTTGTGGCGTACGGGCTTAGTTGCTCCGCAGCATGTGGGAATCTTCCCGGACCAGGGCTCGAACCCATGTCCCCTGCTTTGCCAGGCGGATTCTTAACCACTGCGCCACCAGGAAGCCTAGAAAGGCCAGTTTAAAACAGTGGGGGGATATCACAAACCCTAAGCACTACCCCCTCCACTTAAACAACAACTTTCACACCATATAGAATGGTTGTGCTCTAAGGATGCTGGTTCATTTATTCAGTCAATAATATTTCTTGAGTACCTAAAATGTGCCAGGCACTACTCGAAGTGCTAAAACTTCAGCAATGAACGAGGCAGGCAAAAATCCCTGTCTTCGTGAGGCTTACCTTCTAGTTGGGGGGACAGAAACAATAAATAAATACTTACAATGTAACTTGGTAATAAGGTCTATGGAGAAAAAGCAAGCTCAGGGGATTGAGAGATGGAGTTGGCACTGTTTTAGATGGGGAAAAGCACCTTTGATCGGGTGACATTTGAACAGAAATCTGAAGGAGTGAAGGGGTGAACCATGAAGGAAGGAGGGTTCCAGAAAGGAGCCAGCAAGTGCAAAAGCCCGGTGACAGGATCATTCACAGAACCAAAAAGGGGCTAGTGTGGGTGGAGAGGAGTGAGCAAAGAGGAGAGTATTGAAAGACAAGGTCCAAGAGGTAATGGAGGAGGGGTCGTGGCAGATGATTTAGAGTTTTTAAGGCCACTATAAGGACTTTTGCTTTCACCCAAATAATAGTGGAGCCATAAGAGGGTTTTTGAGAGGGCAGGCATGTCATCTGGCTTGGTTTTTTGTTTTTGTTTGTTTTGTTTTGTTTTGTTTTTTTTTGGCCAGGCCGTGCAGCATGTGGGATCTTAGTTCCCCTGACCAGGGATCGAACCTGTGCCCCCCACAGTGGAAGCAGAGTCCTAACCACTGCACAGCCAGGGAATTCCTGGCTTGGGTTTTTTTAGGTTGTCTCTGACAGTCCTGAGAAGAACAGAGTGTTGAGAGGGGGGCAGGAGCAGAGAAACAGTGGTGAGGGGGCTGCTGTGAGATTTCAGGCAGAAGAATATGGGCTGTGGAGCGGGAGAATTGGACCAGTTCTGGTTATGTTTTGAGGTTCAGAACTGACAATTTCTGAGGTACATTGTCAGAGGAAACAGACGGGTCAAGGATGACTCTAAGACATGCAGATGGATATGTCACACTGGCAGTTGGATATAAGAGCCTAGAGTTCAGGGAGAGGCCCAGCTGGAGAAATAATTAAGGTATCCCCTTTGAAAACCAAGAAACTGATTCTATCAGGAAGACAGGAAGATGGATGGAAAAGAGAAGGGGACCGAGGACTGACCCCTGGGACACCTGACTGTTAAAAGGAAGCTGACATATGATCCTGCAATCGCGCTCCTAAGCACATATCTAGAGAAAACTATAATTCGAGAAGATACATGCACTGCAATGTTCCTTGCAGCACTATTTACAATAGCCAAGATATGGAAACAACCTAAATGTCCATCGACAAATGAATGAATAGACCTAGAGATTATCATACTAAGTCAGAAAGGGAAAGACAAATACCACATGTTATCACTTATATGAGGAATCTAAAATGTGACACAAATGAACTTATCTACGAAACAGAAACAGACTTGCAGACATAGAGAACAGACTTGTGGTTGGAGGGGTGTGGGAGAGGGATGGATTGGGAGTGTGGGGTTAGCAGATGCAAACTATTATAAGTAGAATGGATAAACAACAAGTTCCTACTGTATAGCACAGGGAACTATATTCAATATCCTGTGATAAACCAAAATGGAAAAGAATATGTAAAAAAAGTATGTATGTGTATAATGGAATCACTTTGCTGTACAGCAGAAATTAACACAACATTGTAAATCAGCTATACTTCAACAAAATTTTTTTTAAAAAAGAGAAGGTCTGAGCAGGCACAGCCAGAAGAGCCAGAGGAAAACCAGGCCAGGGTGGTGTCCCGGAAGCCAAGTGAAGAAAGTGTTTTGGTCACGGGGAGTGATGGATGGTGTCAGATGCGGCTGATGGGGCACAGCAGATGAAGACTGAGAATTGACCATTAGGTCCAGCACCACAGATGTCCTTGGTGGCCCTGACAAGGGTATGTCATTGGAGCGAGACAGGAGTGAGTCTGCTGGGAGAGGGTTGAAGAGTGAATTGGGAGGAGAAATTGGAGGCAGTGAGTGTGGACCGTTCTTTCAAGAAGTCTTGATGAAAAGGGAAGGAAATGAATGGGCAGTGGCTGGACTGGAGACAGGATTTTCAGCTTTTAAGATGGAAGACATAACACAGTGTGTACGCTGAGGGGAAAGATCCAGTAGAGGTGAAGACATTGATGATGCAAGGAGGAGAGCAGCTGCAGCAATGCCCTTGAGGAGGTGTGAGAGGGTGGGATCTGCCCACTGCTATGGAGGGAAGTCGGTCCAGTGGGCCAGACATCGTGGGGCTGGATCCTTTAACAATTCTCTATTGTTTGCTTATATTTTCTCACGGAAATGCACAGGTTTCTGACCAATTACTTCCCTTTTATTTCTCCTTTATATGACAATTAGGACATTATATTGATTTGGGGGAGAACTTATGTGTATAACTTTGTTGTATTATCGAGGAATTTCATTTCAGAATGGGAACTGGGGGGGCAATACAAAATGCTCTTAGTAAAAAAGGAGTTATTGGTCTGATAGGATGGAACACCATTGTTGTAGTGCCATTATAAGGCCCATGAGGTTGAATAATTGCAGGAAAAAATTCACCATTACTTGGATGCTGTGGAGTCTTCTCTCTATTCTCCATTTCCCCATCAACCTAATAAGTGGAAGTTTGACCAGCAAACATCTCTAAGTTCCCCCTTTCAGCTCTGGAATTAAAATATTCCAGGTTGGGGGGGGGTGGGAATCCAGGAAGGCTTCGTGGAGGAGGGGCTAAAGAGCTCATTATTCCATTATCAAAAAATCTACAGATAATAAATGCTAGAGAGGGTGGGGAGAAAAGGGAACCCTCCTACACTGTTGGTGGGAATGTAAATTGGTACAAACATTATGGAGAACAGTATAGAGGTTCCTTTAAAAACTAAATATGGAACTACCATTTGATCCAGCAATCCCTGCGCATATATCCGAAGAAAAACATAATTGAAAAAGATACATGCACCCCAGGGACTTCCCTGGTGGCGCAGTGGTTAAGAATCCGCTTACCAAGGCAAGGGACACGGGTTCGAGCCCTGGTCTGGGAAGTTCCCATATGCCACAGAGCAACTAAGCCTGTGCACCACAACTACTGAGCCTGCTCTCTAGAGCCCGTGAGCCACAACTACTGAGCCCACGTGCCACAACTACTGAAGCCCACGTGCCTAGAGCCTGTGCTCTGCAACAAGAGAAGCCACTGCAGTGAGAAGCCCACGCAGTGCAATGAAGAGTAACTCCCACTTGCTGCAACTAGAGAAAACCCATGCACAGCAATGAAGACCCAACGCAGCCTAAAAAAAATAAATTAATTTTTTTAAAAAAGATACATGCACCCCAATGTTCATTGCAGCACTATTTACAATAGCCAAGTCATTAAAGCAACCTAATGTCCATTGACAGACAAGTGGGTAAAAAAGATATGGTACATACATACAATGGCATATTAGCCATAAAAAAGAACAAAATAATGTCATTTACAGCAACGTGGATGGACCTAGAGATTGTCATATTGAGTGAAGTCAGACAGAGAAAGACAAATATATATCACTTGTAGGTGGAATCTAAAAAAATGGTACAAATGACCTTATTTACAAAACAGAAATAGAGGGCTTCCCTGGTGGCGTGGTGGTTGAGAGTCCGCCTGCCGATGCAGGGGACATGGGTTCGTGCCCCGGTCCGGGAAGATCCCACATGACGCGGAGCGGCTGGGCCCGTGAGCCATGGCCGCTGAGCCTGCGCGTCCGGAGCCTGTGCTCCGCAACGGGAGAGGCCACAGCGGTGAGAGGCCCGCGTACCACAAAAAACAAAAAACAGAAATAGAGTCACAGATGTAGAAAACAAACTTATGATTACCAGTGGGGAAAAGGAGGGGAAGGGATAAACTGGGAAATTGGGATTCACATATATACACTACTATACATAAAATATGTAACTAATAAGGGTCTACTGTATAGCACAGGGAACTCTATTCAATACTCGGTAATGACCTATACGGGAAAAGAATCTAAAAAAGAGTGGATATATGTATATGTATAACTGATTCACTTTGCTATACACCTGAAACTAACACAACATTGTAAATCAACTATACTCCAATAAAAATTAAAGAAAAAAAGCTCATCATTACCTACTGTATATTGAGTGTGTCCATCATGCTGGGAGATATGTGAAACTGTTTTATCCTCATAACAATCCTGAATCAGAGGAGTGAAGTTACTTAGCTAGGGCCACACGATAAGGCAGCTTTCGAACCCGGTCTGGGTGACTGCAAAGCCTGGGAGGTCCCAGCAGATGAGGGGAAGGAAGGAGGGGGAGGAGTCATCTGTGACAGTTGTCCCAGAATGGGCATAAACAGGATGTGGTGTTAGATGAAACCTTTCCCCTACCCCACACCCTGCCCCCTGTAGCCCTGGTCCCCACCCCTAGAGGACAGAGGAACCCAGAAAAGAAGAGGCCTGTGGACAGAAAAGTCATGGTCTGGTCGGGGGCCAGGGTTGTATGGAAAGGGCTAGGGGCTGGGGTGGGGCTGGGGCTAGGAGGATGCCAGGGTGAAGGTCAGGCTGTGGAAGGGAGGTCAAGGCTGGGGGAAAAGAGACTGTGGTTCCGGGTTTAGCCCCAGGCAAGCAGATCCCTGGGCCACCCTGGGCGTTGCCCAAGGGCACCTGCTGAGAGGGCTCGAGTCCAGCCTCTGCTCTGCAAGGGGCAGCATCGGCCCTGAGGGAAAGGAGCCTTTTCCTAATGTCCACAGAGGCAATCTATGGGCTATTGGGTCTTCCTCTTCATTAGTAGATGGAGAAACTGAGGTTTGGGGAAGGGGCCAGGGCTGAGGCCAGGCGACTCAGCTCTTGCTGGGCTCCTCTGACAGTCTGACTCCCTGGTGGTGTGCGAGGTGGACCCAGAGCTAAAGGAAAAGCTGAGGAAATTTCGCTTCCGAAAAGAGACGGACAATGCGGCCATCATAAGTGAGTGTCATCTTCGCTTCTGGAAGGATGGGGTATTGGGACAAGTGTGGGGGCAGATGGGAGGGGCCTCTAACTCCCAAGTGCCCTCCCTCCTCAGTGAAGGTGGACAAAGACCGGCAGATGGTGGTGCTGGAGGAAGAATTTCAGGTGAGGGGATGGGGGGATGGGACCTCCCAGAAGAGCAGGGTGGGACTGGGAGACCCAAGAGACTCTGACTGATGCTAAGAGCCTGGCATTGGGGGCCAGAAAGACCCGGAGGTCAAGTCCCAACTTAGCTGTGACCCTAGGCGAGACTTCACCTGTATGGGTCTCTCTTTCCTCATCTGTGAAATGGCGATAGCAGTCCCTATCTCTTAGGGTTGTCTGTGGATTCAATGATTTAATCCTTGTAGTGGGTTTATGGGTTTAGAAGAAAAGTGTCTTAACACCTCTGGGCTTCAGTTTGCTCATCTGTAAAATGGGGATAGCAATAAGACCCACCCCTCTGGGATTTGGGAGAGGTCAATGAGTTAATCCATGTATATTTCTTGGACTAGTGCCTTGGCACACAGTAAGTGTTCATTTAATGGCAGTCTTTTTTTTTCTCTCCCCTCATCCCCAGAATATTTCTCCAGAGGAACTAAAAAAGGAGTTGCCAGAGAGACAACCCAGGTATCCTGGGGGAAGGAAGGGGAAGGTCAGGCCATGGGGAGAGGGGTGTTGATAGGGATACAGACTGAGGGACTGCTTGGGTTGCAGTCCTATTCATGGGCTCGGGATCTATGTCTTTAAAGTCAGATGTTCCTGTCCTAGGATTTTTGGTTTGTTTACCAAAATTTTATTGCAGAATTTTACACTAATAGTCATATGTAATGTTAGAGTTTGCTTTTTTTTGTACAAACCATGTTAGGTTTCGGTCTCAACAGTGCACTTGCTTCATTTTTTAAAAAAAGTTAAATTTTCCTTATTTTTCAATACTTGGGAATACTTTGAGTAGCAAAGGATTTATTTGACCTGTAATGATTGGGGAGAATCCTGTGTGAAGCCAGAGGAGCCTGGTACTTTTGTATGTGGAGGAGCTTTTTGACACTTCTATGAAAACTGGTCTCTTTAGATTTTTCATCTCGACTGGGGTGAATTTTGGGTGCCCTACAACTTTGAGCCTCAATCCCAGGCTCTAGATCTCAGCCAGGACCAGCATCCTGGGCGTCTGACAAGTGCAGTCACACAGGCCCTGTACCCAGAAGGGAGCCTTGAATGCAGGGCTTGATGCTCTACGACTGCCTGCTGTCTTGAAATTCTTTATAGTTTTATCTTTGAATCTGTGTTTTGTGTGAAGTGTGATGGAACAATGGAGCATGTGCTGGGGTCTTGGAGCCTCCCTCAGCTCATATCTCTAGCTTGGATGTGTTCTCAGCTACCCACTCCCTGCATTGCCCAGCAATGGCTGCTGCCCTCTGTCCCAGGCAGGGGACCTGATTACAGATTCAGGGAGTGTCAGGGTCAGGGTCCGCACTCACCCCCCACATGACAAGTTCCAGGGTGTGCCTTTGAGCATTTCCACTCCCTCTGTGAGTGTCCCCACGCCCAAGACAGCGTGATTTTAAATAGGAAAATTTAAAAGATCAATCTGGAGAGAGACTGCAGAAGAAAGGAAAAAAGCCTTATAACAAAGGGCCCTGCATTTTCATTTTGCACTGGGCTTGGGAAATTATGAAGCTGGCTCTAGTCTCAGCCCCCAATTCTAGTCCTCTGGATAGTAAAACATAGTGGTTGAGCACTTATACTCTACCAGCCAACTTCCTGGGTTCAAATCTATCCATAGAAACTTGGGCAAGTGACTTCACCTCTCTGGGCCTCAATTTTCCCATCTGTAGTATGGGGATAATAATAGTACCTACATCATAGGGTTGTTGTGAATCAAATAAGCACTTATTTATTTATTTATTTATTTATTTTGGCCGCACCACTCGGCATGTGAGATCTTAGTTCCCTGACCAGGGATGGAACCCGCACCCCTGCAGTGGAAGGGCAGAGTCTTAACCACTGGACCGCCAGGGAAGTCCCTAAGCTGTTTTTTCTTTAAAATTTTTTTTATTGAGATATATTTGACATATTATATTTGTTTCAGGTGTACAACACAATGATTTGATATTTGTATATACTGTATTACAAACTGTTCACCACCATAATCTAGTCAATACCTGTCATCATACATAGTTTAAAAAAATTTTTTTCTTACGATGAGGACTTTTTTTTTTTTTTTTTTTTTTTTTTGCGGTATGCGGGCCTCTCACTGTTGTGGCCTCTCCCGTTGCGGAGCACAGGCTCCGGACGCACAGGCTCAGCGGCCATGGCTCACGGGCTTAGTTGCTCCGCGGCATGTGGGATTTTCCCGGACCAGGGCACGAACCCGTGTCTCCTGCATCGGCAGGCGGATTCTCAACCACTGCGCCACCAGGGAAGCCCACAATGAGGACTTTTAATATCTACTCTTTTAGCAACTTTCAAATATACAATACCGCATTGTTAACTATAATTACCATGCTGTACATCACATCCCTAGGACTTATTTAAAATAAATAACGGGAAATAAAATAACTGGAAATTTGTACGTTTTGACTCCCTTCACCCATTTCACCCCCCCACACCTTCGGCAACCACTAATCTGTTCTCTGTATTTATGAACTTGGTGGCTTGTTTCTTTGTTTTTATTTTTCATTTTTAAATTTTTATTTATTATTATTATTTTTAGTTATGATCATTTTTAATTTCATTAAGGTGCCTCATGCAGTGCTTGGCACGTAGTTAACACTCAAAACTTGACAGCTATTATGATAAGTTACCTATGGTTTCTAACTGCCAAGATTATGGCTTTGTTATTTAACTTTTTTTGGTTTATTTTGGTTGTGTTGGGCCCTCGTTGCTGTGCGCGGGCTTTCTCTAGTTGTGGCGAGCGGGGGCTACTCATTGCGGTGGCTTCTCTTGTTTCAGAGCTCAGGCTCTAGGCGCATGGGCTTCAGTAGTTGTGGCATGTGGGCTCAGTAGTTGTGGCTCATGGGCTCTAGAGTGCAGGCTCAGTAGTTGTGGCTCACGGGCTTAGTTGCTCCATGGCATGTGGGATCTTCCCGGACCAGGGCTTGAACCCTTGTCCCCTGCATTGGCAGGCAGATTCTCAACCATTGTGCCACCAGGGAAGCCCTGTTTTTATTTTTTAAATTCCACACATAAGTGAGATCATAAGACATTTATCCTTCTCTGACTTATTTCACTTAGTGTAATGCCCTCAACATCCATCCATGTTGCAAATGGCAAGATTTCATTCTTTTTTTATGGCTGAATAGTATTCCATTGTGTGTATATGTGTGTGTGTGTGTGTGTGTGTGTGTGTGTGTGTGTGTGTGTGTATACTTCATCTTCTTTATCCATTCATCCATCAATAGACACTTAGGTTTTTTCCATATTTTGGCTATTATAAATAATGCTGCAATAAACATGGGGGTGCATATATCTTTTCGAATTATTGTTTTCATTTTCTTTGATAAATACCCAGCAGTGGAATTGCTGGATCACATGGTAGTTCTATTTAGCATTTACTATTATTATTATTATTTTAATTATTAAAAAGATTTAAATTTTGAAATTATTATAGATTCACAGAGAGTTGCAAATATAGTACCCCTTATCGAGTTTCCCCCAATGGTTACATCTTACCTAACTATAGTGCAGTATCAAAACTGGGAAATTGACATTTATACACTGTATGTATAGTTCTATGTTATCTTTTTAAAAAAATTTAATTAATTTATTTTAATACAGCAGGTTCTTATTAGTTATCCATTTTTATTATTATTTTAAAAATCATTTATTGTGTTTGAGGCCAGTACCCTGGGTCTCAGTTGTTAACCCTAGGTTCTCAGACTCAGTCAAGATTTCAAAGTTGTGGTCTCAGGTAATGGGCACTGGGCCTGGGCTCCAGACCAAGTCCTGAGTTTGGATTCCCTCTTGCTGCTGTAGGTTCGTGGTCTACAGCTACAAGTACACGCACGCCGATGGTCGAGTGTCCTACCCCTTGTGTTTCATCTTCTCCAGCCCCGTGGGTGAGACACAGCTCTACTCATCCTGAGAAAGTGGTCTTAGATTCTGTGTGAGGGTGTGTAAGCATGTGTGTTTGAGTGCGAGTGTGTGTGCATGCCTGTGACTGGTGATTGTGTGACTGTGTGCATGTGTGTAGGTGCCTGTGTGAGAGTATGGTGTGTGTGGTATGAGTCCTGAGAGGGCATTGGGTGGAGGTGGAGGCACAGAGCCCCCATCCTCCTTAGTCCTGAGGTGTATAAGCAAACTCACTTCTTCCTTTTACCTAGAAACCCCTGTCTGGCCGCAAACCATCTCCAGGGACCCTAAAATAACTTCAAGCCCCCAAACAAACCTGGAGACTCTGACTACAGCCTCCAGGGACCTCCTTAGAACAGTTCCTGGGACTCTTAGAAAACTCCAGGGTCTGCAGGACATTACTAGGGCCTTAGAGAACACTCTGGAATTCCCCAGTTATGCTTCCTCCTTCTCTTTTCCACACAGGCTGCAAGCCTGAGCAACAGATGATGTATGCAGGGAGCAAGAACAGGCTGGTGCAGACGGCAGAGCTCACAAAGGTCTGGGCCTGGGGCTGAGGCTCCCGAGTGTGAGAGGGAGAGTCTGGACTCCTGGTCTGAGGCAGGAGGGGGCTGGGGATCTGAGTTCCTGGGTGTGAAAGAGGAGGGGGTCAGGGCCCTCACTGTTTTCGGTTCCTGAGTGGATTATAACACTGAGCCCTCTCTCTGCCCAGGTGTTTGAAATCCGCACCACTGATGACCTCACGGAGGCCTGGCTCCAAGAGAAGTTGTCTTTCTTTCGCTGACCTCTGGGCGGGCGACCTGAACTCAGGCACCCTAGGACCTGAACATCTGAGACCTTAAAGAAATTAAAATGCAAGAACTCAGAGACCCTCAGTTCTGGCTCAGTTTCTGTTCCTCACTGTGGGCCGTAGGTGGCAGTTCTGCAGTACCAGCCTTAGGCCAGTAGAGGGCAGGCAGATCCAGTGGATGCCTGCTGAGGCCTGGGAGTAAAGGAGGATACAGTACCTGTTCCTCTGAAAGAAAGCGGGGGGCCTGCAGGATTTCCTAGGGAGAAATGCGGGAGGCCTGGTCTCCTAGAGGGATTGGGGGGATATCTGAATCTGTGGAGGGGCCACTCCCAAGGGGGACAAGGACACCTGTGTCCCTGAGAGTAAAGAAGGCAGAGTGCCTGTCTCCCCACCTCTCACCTTCCCACCCTAGCGGGCATTAGCTTGTACCTATGCTAATTTTCTCAGTGATCCCCCAGGCAGGAAGATTTTAAAGGCAGAAAAGTGGTTGAAGTTGCTATAAAAGTGAAATATAACAGCTTCAGGGGCTGGGGAGTTGCTGGGGGTGGATGGTTTGTGCAGTTGGGGAGGCCTGAGGGCCTCAGTCTGGGAAAGATTAAGAGGATCCAGGACTCTCAGTGGACCCCTGAGGAGTATGAGGTTGAGGAGGCAGGAAAGGGACACTGCCTGCCCCTGTCTGGAGAGTCTTCTTTCTTTCTCTGTCATCTCTGGGTATTTGACTTTCTCAGGATTTCTGTTTCTGGGGGACATTCATTGAGCACCCACAGTGTACCGGGCTCTGAGGATTCTGAGATGGGCAGGTTTTCACAGAGTTGAATCACTGTCTCTCTCTGCCTCTCCTCCAGGTCTCTGATTGTTCCTCTCTCTGTCCCTAGATTCAGGAACCTGGGAATTCCCTCCTCCCACCATTTTCCAGGTTCCCAGTTGAGAGGTGGCTGTTGCCATGGTAACAATGACAGAGTGACCTTGGGCCCTGGCTGCCCCTCCCCCGGCCCTGTCGTTCCTGGGGGAGGGTCTACAAGCCCAGCTCCAACCCTTCCCCTTCCTTCCCAGCCTTAACATGCCATGTCCTCATCACCCCACTCTGTCCCATCCCTTGCCCCTTGTCCCCAGTCAGGACAAGCCCTTTGCTTGAGGGATTCAGGATAGAATCGCTCTACACTGGGCTATAGAGAGATCCCCACTGCCCTCAGTTTTCTGCGGGGGAGAGGGTTGGGTTGAGCGCCTCTCCTCTCTTTCACCCATGCTGGTGCCCCTATCCCATTTCTCTTGCTAGGGGTGTCTCTACACCTCCCT
Organism: Kogia breviceps; assembly: GCF_026419965.1. Lineage (NCBI taxonomy): Eukaryota > Metazoa > Chordata > Mammalia > Artiodactyla > Physeteridae > Kogia > Kogia breviceps. The sequence goes on from NC_081327.1 coordinate 12,083,973, forward strand.
CTGCAGAGCCTCAGTTCCTGAAGGCTAGAGATGAGGAAATAGGAGGGGTCATTCAATGAAGAGGTCAGCAACTCCTGGTCTGCCGGGATCAGAGAGGAAAAAGGACTTGTCCAAGGTCATGAACTTACATGATCAAATGGATAATAATAGCCAACTCTTTGATTGAGGGCTTCCTATGTGCCAGGTACTTCTATGAGCACTTTACAGGTAATAACTAATTTATTTCCTACAGTAACCGTGAAGAAGGTACCAGTATTATCCGCAATTTACAAATGAAGAAACTGAGGCACAGCAGTCAAAAATAGTTGCTCAAAGCCACACAGCTAGTGGTCTGTACAGTTAAAACTTTAACCCAAAGCTATCCTGTGGTCCACGGCCACTCCCTCTCTTAGGCAGGGGATTCGGGGAACCTGCTCCTCCTCCTCTACCTCCTCTTTCTCCTCCCACTACTCCCCACACCACAGTTGAACTGTCTGCCTCCAGGTTCATGATTGCAAACTATCCAATCTGAAAGAGGCATGTGCAAGGACTTGCCCAATCAGGAGCAAGGAGTTTGGAAAGCAGGGACCAATCAGAGAGGGTGACTCTGAGGGGCAGTCCAATGCAGAGTAGGTTTGAGTAGAGGGCTTGTGGAGGGACCAATCAAAGAGGTCAGAACAGAATACCGCTGTACAGTGCAAAGTGGGCTCAATGGGGCGTTGCTTTTGGTTTGGGGCCAGGCCTTTGAGGGGCGGTACAAACAGGGAGCCACCTCCTCTCTTTCCACCAACCTCCTCTCTAGGTTTCCACAGATCCAGGCTCCCTAGGCTTTTCCTGGGGCACTTCTCCCTGCCAACCTTGAATGTGAGCAGGGCTTATGTTGAACAGGTGAAGACTGGACGTTAGGTCGGAGCTGAGAATGGGGTACCCAAGCTAGGCCTGAAGGTCCAGTGCCTAGGCTGAAAGCTTGACGCTTTTGGAGCCTAAGGTGGAGGGGTGGGGCTTAGGTGGGGGCAGGGCCCAGACTGAAGAAGTATGAATGTTATAAATTTTAGGGTGGTGTCTAAGGTAAGGGGGTGGGGCTTGGGCTGTGAGGGTGGGACCTAGGCTTGAGGGGTGTTATTTAAAATATTTATTTATTTATTTATTTATTTTTGGCTGCCTCGGGCCTTAGTTGCGGCATGCGGGATCTTTCCTTGTGGGTGCGGGGGCTTCTCTCTAGTTGTGGCCCGTGGGCTCAGGCCACGTGGGCTCTGTAGTTGTGGCATACGGGCTCTGTAGTTGTGGCCTGCAGGCTCCAGAGTGCTTAGGCTCTGTAGTTGTGGCACATGGGCTCTCTAGTTGTGGCACATGGGCTCTCTAGTTGTGGCGTGTGGGCTTAGTTGCCCCACAGCATGTGAGATCTTAGTTCCCTAACCAGGGATGGAACCCACGTCCCGGGCATTGGAAGGGGGATTCTTAACCACTGGCCCACCAGGGATGTCCCGAGGGGTGTTATTTATTTAGGTTAGATAAGGCAGGGATTTTGCTGTGGGGTGGGGCCTTAAGAGACAGAGGGTGGAGCCTATGCTTGGGGGCAGGGCCTAAGTTGTGGAAGAATTAGATTGGATCTCTATGTCTAGGTCAGGAATTAGGGCCCCAGCGAAATAATCACACTATCGGCTTCCACCTGTTGCCCTGTTTTTCAGGCCAACTCACATTCCCTGACCTCATGGGGCATTCCCCTGCCTCTGGGGTATATCCCTCCCCTTGCAGGGACCCCAGGCTGGGAGATCCTGTTTATTCCTGAGTGTGGGCTCTCCAGTGAGTATGCAGCAGATCTAGCTTCCAGACCCTCTCCTAAGAGGAGTTCAAGAACACATGTTTACCGAGCACCTACTGGGTGCCAATTACTACTCTGGGCACTGGAGAAAATTGGTGCCCATGCCACCTCCCTCAGGTGGCTTATATTTCAATGACTAGACAATAAGCAATAAACAAATAAGTAAACAATAATTAGGTAAACAAACAAGCAAACAAGAGTATTAGCAAGAGTGATAGGGCTATGAAGGAAATAAAATGAGGTGATGGGATGATAGAAATGGTGGGACCCATTTGAGGTTTTTTTTTTTTTTGCTGCCTCTTTAGTCTCTAGAAGAGTCCTCTGGTTTTTTCCCCACCAACATTTATCATGAAGAATTTCAAACATACAGCAAAGTTGAAATAATTTTACAGTGAACACCCATATATCCACCACCTAGATTCTACCATTAACTTTTTTTTTTTTTGGCTGCGCCATGTGTCATGTGGGATCTTAGTTCCCCGACTGGGATTGAACCCGTGCCCCCTGCACTGGAAGCTTGGAGTCTTAGTCACTGGACCGGCAGGGAATTCTCTACCAATAATGTTTTGACTGTACTTGCTTTAATCACATAGCCATCCATCTATCCATCCATTCATCCATTTTTATTTTTAAAGTATTTCAAAGTAATCTGCAGACATCAGGAGAATTGGTGGTGGGGGGGATGTAAATTGGTCATGGGAAAGAGATCTCTGAAGAGATTACATTTGAATTAAGAATTGAATGAAAAGATGGGATCAGCCATGGAAGGGGAAAAGAGTGCAAAGGCCAAGGGGCTGGAACGAGGTGCTATGTTGGAGGAAGAGAAAATTCATTATTGAGGCTAAAAGAAAAGCGTGGTCCGGGATGAGGTCAAGAGGTGGGCAGGGGCCAGAGCTCACAGGGCCAGATATGCTGAGAGAGGCTGTCTCTGCCTGGGCTCAGGCTCTTTGTTTCTCCATCTCTGTATACCTTTGTCTCTCTTATTATTAACTTCTCACTGCCCTGCCCCCTTCCACTCCCGTCCATCCCAGGCCTGCCCTCACCCTCTTGCCCCTTCGCCTCCACCTTGTTCTGACATTTACCATCTGTATGACCTTAGGCAAGTGACTAAACCTCTCTGTGGCTCAATTTTCTTCATCTGTAAAATGGGGATAATAATGCGACTTCCTCATCTGGCTGCTGTGAAGAATGAATGGAGTCATATATGTGAAGCCCTTAGATCCACTCTGGTACATAGTAGTGTTGGACATGTGTCCACTTTTGCTGTTGCTGTTATTATTCTCCCACATCTGTCCTCCCAGTCCTGGTCCTCCACATCCTGGCAGGGAGCACCAAATACCAGGGTGAGAGGTTGGGATGGTGCCTGGGTGGTGGTGGTAATGGTGGTGGTGATGGTGAAATCTAAAGACTAGGGAGATGGGATTGTGAGTGTCCCCAGGGGGATCTGATGGTTGTGAGTGGTTCACTAGAGCTTCACTAGAGGGAGGTTCACTAGAGGGAAGCTCTGCAGAGATGCCCTTGACCCGGGGGGGCAGGGCAAGCTCCATGTGATGATGTGGCTAGGAAGAATTTAGGGAAGGGGTTTAGGGGAAGACCTTGGAATCCAAATGGGATTCAAAATGGGAGGGATTTGGGCCACCAGGAAGCTGGGGAATTGCAATAAGACAGATTTTGAGGGGAGGACTTGCTGGGTTTAGGGGCTAGTGAATATCTCAAAAAGAGGTGGAAAGTGGCCTGAGATACTCAGTGGGAGAGGGGATGGGGGTCAGCTATTCGATAGGAGTTGGGCAAAGGGGTCTGAACAGGGAAGGAACATGGCATTCTGGACTCCACAGAAGTCACAGGGAGGGGGAAGGGTCTTCAGGGTTCAAGAGAGAGAATAGGAATGGGGAGGAGGCTGGGTCCTCAGGAGGGCAGTACTGGTGGGGAGGATAATCAAGAATCTGGGGCATATTGGGCATTCTGTAAACCAAGGGGTGCCTTGGAGGGGAGGACGGTCTGGGATCTAATGGGGGTAATCAGGAACGTTTAGGGTCTCCCATGGGGGTAAGGGACATATTTGGGCCTCCTAGATGTTAGACGTGGTCTGGAGTTCCTATTGGGGGGCAGGGAATGGTTTGAGGTCGATAGGTTAGAAGGACATAGAGGGTCCCCAGGAAGGAGTGGGATATGGTTTGTGGTCCTGAGTGGCTGTAGAACATGGTTTGGGTCCCCAAAGGGAGTAAGGCACGATCTGGGGTCTCCCTGGATGTTGACATATGGTCTGAATCCTCTCAGGATGTTGGGGTGTGATCTGGGGGCCCTGAATGATGGGGTGTGGTCTGGGGTCTACCTGAATGTTGGGGTATAACTTAAGGTCCCTGATGGGAGTGCTGTGGATCCCCTTGGATGCTGGAATGTGGTCTGGGGTCCCCTTAGATTTGGGGGTACAGACTAAGGTCCCTGATGGGTTTGTGGCAGAGTCTGAGGTCACCAAGGAGAGTAGGACATGATTTGTGGTCCTGGATGGCTGAGGAACATGGTCTGGGTTCTCAAAGGAGGTAAGGCATGATCTGGAGTTCCCCTGGGTATTGGGACACGATCCGAGGTCTCCACTAGGGCTTCAAAGGTTGCCCATGTCAGTCGGGGCGTGGTCTGGTGGTCTCCGGGGAAGCCGGCAGGGCTGTAGGTGGGACTGGGGAGGGGTTGGGGGCGGGCCGGCAGCTCCGCAGGGGAGAGGAGTCTGCGGCGGGCCCAGGGGCGGGAGTCGGGGGCGTGTGGCCACCCCTCCCGGCCCCTCCGGTCGGCGTCCCCTCCCCGCTTGCGGCGGTGTTGGCGGCGGGGCTCCGGCGGCGGGCGGTGCGGAGGGCGGAGCTCCGGGAGGCGGGAGGGAGGCGGCCCCGCGGCACCGCGCCCCCTCCTCCGGCCCTCCCCCCACCATGGCGCGGAGCGAGGCGGCGGCGGCGGGGCCGGGCCCGGGGCCCCCCTCTGACTGGGTGAGTGCGGCCCGCAGCGGCCGGGGAGGCGGCGGGCGGGGGCGCCGGTGTGAGCGTGCGAGCGTGTGAGTGTTTGTCCGCGGCGCTGCGGCGGGCCCGGCGTGCGCTCGCGCGGCCCTCTGTGTGCCCGGCGCCGGCGTGTGCGGCTCCCTGCTTGTGTGGCCATCCGGGTGTGTGCAGGGTGTCGAGCCGAGATACTGTATCCTGCCGTGCGTGTGTGTCCCCCGGGTGGCTGCTCCTCCTGCTGTGTGTCTGGGGGGCTGTCGCGCACCCATCGGAGGGGCTGTGTGCCTGTGTGTGTGCGTGGGTTGTGTGCCCAGGTGTGGGTCCCACACCCCACCCCCCCGCAGCTAGTGTGGTCGCGCGGCTAGCTGCGTTGGGTGTTTGTGTCTGGGTTGGATGTCCATCCCAGGGTCTGTGTAGCCGGGTGTGCCCGCTTGGGTGTCCATTTGTGCGTGTGTGTGTGTGTGTGTGTGTGTGTGTGTCTGCGGGTTGTATGTCTCCGAGGGTGTGTGTCTGTGCGTCCATGTCAGGTTCCCGGCGGGGCGCTGGGGCTCAGCGCCTCGTGGGGCCAGGCCTCTATGTGGGTTTGGGGGAGGGGAGTTTGCCGCTCCCTCGGTCCATGTCAACTCCGGGGGCGGGTGGTCCTCGGCGGTCCTTGGGGGAGACGGCCATGTCTTCCCCTTCCCGGTGGCTGGGTTGGGGGGATGGGCAGCCAGTAGGTGGACAGATGGAGGGATGAGAGGCCGAGGGATGGACAGATGGGCCCTAGGGGAGGGACGCAGACCCGGCCCTTTCCCACCCATCCCACCCCAATCCCCCACCGGCCAGATCTCCGCAGATGGGGCCGGAGTTGCCTGCATCCAGATAGCCAGGCTGAGGCACCTTTGGGCTGCTGGTGGGAGGATTGCCTTGGACCAATGCTCTACGACTCAGGCCCCCAACCTTCTAAGATTCGACCTGCTGAACTCTGACCTGGCTGGGGAGGGGTTGTGCTGGGAGGGAGGGATGTTAGGATTTCTTTGGCCTGGGAAGTAGGTGGGGCGGGGGTGCCTCAGGGCTGGGAGGCATGTGTGTCCATGACTGTGTGTAAGTGGGATTCTCTGCTTATCCGTTGACTGTGCCACGGTGGTTCAATATTTTGTGTGTATTTGTAAGTGTGTAAATCCCTCACAGGGCAGTTGTGTGAGCATGTCTGTTATGAGTGAACATCTTGGAGTGTCTGTGCGAAGGTGGATCTTTCTGTACCTGTGTGCTTGTTTGAGTATGTATCAGCCTTGTAAGTGTCTGTGCACGTTGTGGTTCTGTGTATGTGTGTGAGGTGTGTATTCGCAAGTGTGTGCATTTGTGCATCTGTTGGTGTAGTAATGTATCAGCTTTGTGACCATGCATCATGGGGATATGTGAAGTTGCATGAGTGTGTTTGGGCATTTAAGAGCATACACCTGTGTATCTTTGTGCGAGTGAGCATCTGTTACATGTGTGTGCCCCTGTGTGTTGGTGAGTGTGCAAGGGTAGATCTGTTATAGGTGCACGCACCTGGGGACACGTGGGTTTCACTGTTGTGTGTGTGCATCTGTGTGTGAGTGTACAAGGGAAAAGGCAATATTGCATGTGTGGTTGTGTGTCGGTGTGTCAACCTTGAGGGTATGTTTCTATACTGTGAGTCCATTTTTGTGTTCACGTTGGTCTCTGGGGGTGGGGTTGTGTATGTTCAAATACATATATTCAGGATGACATGCGCACATGTGCCTGTGTCCTTGACACAAGGCTGACCCCACTTATGGGCCCAGTGAATTGGGGCCCATGTGGCATGACCTGTGGTATGCTGGGATCCATGGATACAAGTGTGCCCACATCTTGGTCCAAGAGCCTATTGAGGGCAGGGGGCACACAGATCATGCTGCTGTGTCCATGGAAATCCAGATGGAGAGTCGTGGGTTGTGGGCCCATGTGGGTTCAGTCGTGGGTTGTGGGCCCATGTGGGTTTTGGTGTGACAGTGGTGTGATGGTGAAGATGGGAATCTCTGGTCCTCCCCCAGCTCCTGGTACTGTTCAGGTCTTTGAAGTTGGGGGACTGGGATGTGGATTCTGGAAGGAGGAGGCTGGGAGCCTAGAATCCTGGGTTTGAAGGAGAAGAGGGCTGGGGGGCCAGAGTCCTGTGTCTTGAGAAAGGAAGGAACTGAGACTTGGACTCTTGAATTTGAGGGAAGGGGAGGGTGGGGTTCTTAGCCTCTTGAGCCCCCAGAGGACAAAGGACAAAAGTCCTAGACTCTTGGGTTTTAGAGGGTGAACAGTCTTAGGCCCAGACTCCTTGGTTTCCAGAGATGACTTCCTGGGTCCATCTGAGACTATGCAGAATCTGCAGCAGGAGAGCTGAGAGAGTGATCACACCAGGGACTTCCTTGGCTGAGATGGTCTCTGAGGCAGGTCTCTGGAGGGGAGCCAGAAGAATGTTAACAGTGTGGTTTTGTTCCTTTGCAGGTACTGGCCCAGGCCCTGATTCCCTGAAGAGAGGTGAGTGGGGGTCCCACAGGCTGGGGAGAGAGATGTGGAGTGACTGGGCTTGTTCTGAGCCAGCTGGAGGCCTGGAGCACTGCCTTGTATGGATTTCAGTGGCGGGTATGGCAGGGACCAGGTGCCCCCCAGGCTGGGGGGCAGTGACAAGGTCAGGAACATCGTGTTTGGGTAAGGGCTCGAAAGAGCCATGGCATGGGTGGTAGGCGGCGGTCTCAGACCTGGAGGCATCCCCTTTCAGGTTGAGTCAAGTGGTCAGAAAAGGGAAGTTTCCACATACCAGTAAAGGATGTAAAAGAGTTTCCTGACGTGGTATGACCCTGCATTTGGAGAGTGGCATGGATATGGTTTACCATTTTGTGTGTGTGTGTGTGTGTGTGTGTGTGTGTGTGTGTGTGTGTGTGCATGTACGTGGGAAAATCTCCTGATAGACCTGCTGGTGGCTGACAAAAAACCAGAGAAAACGATAATTTAACGCTAAGACAGCTAACATTTATATAGTGTTTACTCTGTCAGCAACTACTCTAAGCATGTTACAGTGTATTATCTCATCTAATCCTCACAATAAGCCTATGAGGCAGGTGCTATCATCCTTGTTTTACAGATGAACACAGTGAGGCACAAAGAGAGGAAGTCACCTGATTAAAGTCACACAGCAGGGAATTGGGGTGTGAACCTGGAAAGGTTGGGGCCAGATTCTGTCGGGCAAGGCTGCACTTGCCTCTCGATGAATGTTAGCTATTTTCAGTGTTATTAGTACAGTTTCAACTTGAGTCCCACCCAAGCTGTGGGACTTCCCGTTGCATAGATTGTGGTTCTGAGCCCTAGAGACCCTACTGCCACGCAGGTACAGAGCTGGGCCTCCTACCTTGGGAGCGCCACCTCCCAGGCCAGGGTTTTCTGTCCGATGTAGAGCAGTGTCCTGGAAGGAGTGCGAGACAAATTAGTGGAGGGCCTCAGAGATGGTGGGATGCCCTGACTTTGCCTTTTTCTCTCTTCAGCCCCATCACTGTCTCCCTCAGTCTCTCTCTTTCTTCCCGTCTTTATCTGTCTCTATAACACTCCTAGTTTCTCTTCCTGTCTCTCCCCCTCTCCATCTCTGTGTCTCAGTCTCTCTTTTCTGTGTGTGTCTCCTCCACCCAGTTTTTCTGTCTCTCTTTGCTTCAGTCTTACTGTCTTTTCACCTTTCTTTCAGATTATTTCTCTTGTTGTCTCTGTCTCTCTCTCTGAATCTGTTTCTCTGTAACTACGAGTCCATCTCTCCCTCCCCCTTGTCCCTCTCTGTCTCTTGGTCCCTCCTCTGTGTCCACAGTCCCCCCTCCCCATGGGCTGAAGGATCAAGGCCACATCAGGCCACAGGCCCCAAATGCAGATTCCTGGGAGGTGGGCCAGCAGGGACTGGGGCATGGGGTGGGGTGAAAACAGTTTCAGGGACCCCCCTTTCCCATCCTTTTCTCTTCACCCCCCACCCACCCTGTGTTGTGATGGGAGCTGACATGTCGTGGGCTGCAGCTGCCGCAGGGGGAATCCCTGCCGGAAGGTTTTGCCTGGAGCAGAGGCACAGCCTGATTGTGTGTGTGTGTGTGTGTGTGAGTGTGAGTGATTGTGTGTGAGTGTGTGTGTGTGTGTGTGAGTGATTGTGTGTGAGTGTGTGTGTGTGAGTGATTGTGTGTGTGTGAGTGATTGTGTGTGAGTGTGTGTGTGAGTGATTGTGTGTGAGTGTGTGTGTGTGAGTGAGTGTGAGTGAGTGTGTGTGAGTGTGTGTGTGTGTGTAGGCATATATGGGGCCTTGTGTGGTGCCCATTAATATGAGCATGAAAGTCTGCCCCTTGCGTGGGAGCTCAGCAGAGCCCAGGATGAAACCAGGCTCATAGAAAGACTTCTCAAGACTGAGCAGGGAGAATGATGTGTTTTTCTCAGCCTCTCCCACCTTCAGACCCCCTCTGCTACAGCCAGAGGTTGGTGGGGGGGTGTATTACCCTTAACATTTACTGAACACTTACTGTGTGCCAGGCCCCATGCTCAGTGACCCCTATGAATGAGTTCACTGAACTCTTGCAGCAACCCAATGAAGATAGTACAATTATCAGACCATTTTACAAATCGGGAAATTATGGCCTAGTTAGGGAAAATCATTGGTTTGGGGTCACAGAGCTAGCAAGTTGGGGAACCCACGACTTGAACCTGAGTCTATTTGATCTCAAAGCCCTTGCTCTTAATAATAGTGCACATTTCTATCTCTGGCACATATTGGACAGGATGATAATAATAATTATCCCCTTATATGTATTGAACACATTTTATGTGCTGGGCACTGTTCTGAGTATACCATGCTCATTAATCCATTTAATCCTCACAGAGGTAAGGCCTGTTTTTATCTCCATTTTACAGATGAAGAAACCGAGATTCAGAGAGGTTCAGACACTTGCCCGAGGTCACACAGCTAGTAAGTGTCAGAGCTGGAATTTGAACCCCTTGAGTATGGCTTTGAAATCCATGACTTTAAGCCCTAGTCAGCAGTGATTTTTCAAAATATATCATGGGTAGTGGAAGACACAGGCTGGGCCAGATGACATCCCTCTGGTTGTGAGATTATAAGAGGTCTGGGAGCTCCTAGAAGAGGGGCAGAGGTGGGGGTAGGACACTCAGAGGTGGGGCAGTGGTAATTTACCAAGCAGCAATGGAAATACTGTTATCTATTAACAAGCGCATGCCAACTGATGATCAGTCTTGTCACTGTCCTATAAGGACCCGCTTGTCAGGAAGGGAGGGATCTGGGTCCGACTCCTAGCAGGAAATCCCAGGGTGGCCAGGCTGGTGGTCAAGCCCTACGCCTGGGTGACCCTTCTCCTTCCTTGCAGATCTCACCTCCCACTCCTCCCACCTTCCCCCTGCACCATGGCTCCGGGCCCCTTCTCCTCGGCGCTCCTCTCGCTGCCGCCTGCTGCCCTGCCCTTTCTGCTGCTTCTCTGGGCGGGGGCATCTCGAGGCCAGCCCTGCCCCGGCCGCTGCATCTGCCAGAATGTGGCGCCCACGCTGACCATGCTGTGCGCCAAGACCGGCTTGCTCTTTGTGCCGCCGGCCATCGACCGGCGCGTGGTGGAGCTCCGGCTCACCGACAACTTCATCGCGGCCGTCCGCCGCCGAGACTTCGCCAACATGACCAGCCTGGTGCACCTCACACTCTCCCGGAACACCATCGGCCAGGTGGCGGCCGGCGCCTTTGCAGACCTCCGCGCCCTCCGCGCCCTGCACCTCGACAGCAACCGCTTGGCGGAGGTCCGGGGCGACCAGCTCCGCGGCTTGGGCAACCTCCGCCACCTGATCCTCGGCAACAACCAGATCCGCCGGGTGGAGTCGGCCGCCTTCGACGCCTTTCTCTCCACCGTGGAGGACCTGGATCTGTCCTACAACAACTTGGAGGCCCTGCCGTGGGAGGCCGTAGGCCAGATGGTGAACCTGAACACCCTCACGCTGGACCACAACCTGATCGACCACATCGCCGAAGGTACCTTCGTGCAGCTTCACAAACTGGTTCGCCTGGACATGACCTCCAACCGCCTGCATAAACTGCCCCCTGACGGGCTCTTCCTGAGGTCCCAAGGCCCCGGGCCAAAGCCACCCACGCCGCTCACGGTCAGCTTCGGCGGCAACCCCCTGCACTGCAACTGCGAGCTGCTCTGGCTGCGGCGGCTGACGAGGGAGGATGACCTGGAGACGTGCGCCACCCCTGAGCACCTCACCGACCGCTACTTCTGGTCCATTCCCGAGGAGGAGTTCCTGTGTGAACCTCCACTGATCACTCGGCAGGCAGGCGGCCGGGCCCTGGTGGTGGAGGGCCAGGCGGTCAGCCTGCGGTGCCGCGCGGTAGGAGACCCTGAGCCGGTGGTGCATTGGGTGGCACCTGATGGGCGGTTGCTGGGGAACTCGAGCCGGACCCGGGTCCGGGGGGATGGGACACTGGATGTAACCATCACCACCTTGCGGGACAGTGGCACGTTCACGTGCATCGCCTCCAACGCCGCCGGGGAAGCCACGGCGCCGGTGGAGGTGTGCGTGGTGCCTCTGCCTCTGATGGCGCCCCCACCGGCCGCCCCACCACCTCTCACCGAGCCTGGCTCCTCGGACATCGCCACGCCCGGCCGACCTGGTGCCAATGAATCTGGGGCTGAGCGCCGGCTTGTGGCTGCCGAGCTCACCTCCAGCTCCGTGCTCATCCGCTGGCCAGCCCAGAGGCCCGTGCCTGGCATCCGCATGTACCAGGTCCAGTACAACAGCTCCGCGGATGACTCCCTTGTCTACAGGTGGGTGCTGCAGTCCCAGGACCTCCTCCCACCCCAGGGGCCCTCCCTCCCATCTGCCGGCTCACTAGGCCTTCTTGCTCAGCTGGGGTTCTAGATGGGTACGTAGAGTGGTCTCCAGCTCTCATTTGCCATATTTCCTTCTCTCTCTCTTTCTGTCTCACTGTCTTTGTGTTTCACGCATTTTGCATATCTTCGTTTAGCACCCACATGAGCCAGACCGGGGCTGGGCACTGGAGTTATCGCTGTGAATGTGCCAGGATGATCCCTGCTCTCATGGGGCTTGTGGTCTACGTCACTGCTCGCCAAAGGTGTCCGATTGTCTGCCTTGTCAGTTAGACATTCTAGAGCATGAAATATACTCACACATATATATTTACAGTTACACTTATATTTGGAAATTATGTACCAGTGCTACTGTATCAACACATTGGGTACATTATAGAAACAGAAAAGTATGAGAAGAAGATATAAATACCAATTATTTCCACCATCCTTTGGGTTAGAAGCCGTTGCCCCGGTGAGGACAGACGCGTATGGTGCAGACAGATGTTAAAGAGTTACTTTCCCCCATCATCTGTTTTTCTCTTGTCCTCGCCGTGTCTCTGTCTGTACCTTCTCTCCCTCCTGTCCTCATGAGGCACTAAGCCCTTGCTCTCTGCTAGGCCCTGAGCTGGGTGCGGGGGACACAGGGAGACCAACAGAGCAGTCCCTGCCCTCAGGGAGCTCACAGCCCAGAGGGAGGAGGCAGTACACGATGAATGAACAGCCTTGGCCTCGCGTTGCCTCTCCAACGGGTAGTTTTTGAGTGTGGCTCACAGCCACAGACCTGGCACACAGTGGGAGAGTTTGATAGGTGGTTGTGGACTCTGTGGACGTCTCTCCTTCGTCCTGGCTCTGCCTCCCTTGGGCACACTGTAGAGTGCCCGCTGAATGCTTAATCCTGTGTTTGACTTCACTTGGCGGCACCAGAGGGGGTGGAGCCATTTCCCCACCCACGGGCAACCCCAGATCTTGGGGGTGCTCAGACCTGCACTGAGAAGTCTGCCTCTTGTTCTCCATCTTCACCTTGCCCAGTGTTCTCTTGGCCACGGTCCTGGCACACAGTAGGCACTTTCCCATTGTTGGTTGAATGAGTAGGTGCCTCCCTTTTCTCTTGTCTCTGTCATCCTCATTTTCCTCTCTTTTTGAATCTGGTCACCAAACACTGAGTAAATGCCTACTGCATGCCAGTTTCCATGCTGGGCCCGGGCCTACCGAGATGGATCAAACACTGGCCCAGTCTTACAAACATTAGGGCAAACAAACGAACAAAACAAAACCTTTTATAACGTACTACCAAGGATTCTCCTCCATTCGACCTTCCCAACTCTGCTGTGAGGCAGCCATGATCCCCCTCCCATTTTACAGACAAGGATAGTGAGGCTCAGTCGGGGGAAGTCACCTGCTCAAGGTCACACAGAAAGAGGCAGAGCCAGGATTCCAGTTCTTACCCTTCTATCTCTTAATTCTGCCCTTTTTACATTGAACACATGTTTATCGAGCACCTGCTGTTTGCCAGGCAGGGATTAGGGGAGATGGATAATACATTTCTGTAAACAGCTATTGGTTTCTGTGATTCCCCACCTCTGTCTCTTTTCCTTCTCTCTCTAACCCATGGTCAGTACATGATGGAGTGGAGGGAGGTTTACAGGTCCCCAGACTCTGCATGTATGCCGACGTTGACGGCCCTCTGTCTCCAGCTGGGCAACAGACCCTGGGACTCTTCTGTTCCCTGTAGGGCCACAGTTCCAATCCTCTGTCCCCCATTGCAGGCGCCTGTGCTACAGCACTGCAGGGGTTAACTTCCTCACTGCCGGTGGAGGTGACAACCAACCAGAAGCCTGCTCTGCTGCTTGCTTGGGTCTTATAGCCAATTAGAGACACATGGGCTCAAGCTTTCTTAAGGAGCCAGCCTCTGTCCTTGAAAAGGGGGGAGTCCCTAGCAACTGGTTATTTTGGGGGAAGGAGCAAAAGGAATCCAAGGCCCTTTGAGAAAGGATGATGAGAGAGGAAGACTTACAGCCATGGGCCCAAGGTTGGATGGGGTGGGGGGGGGCAGTGGTCTGTGAAATGGAAGGCAGGGGGAGAGTCGGAGAGGTGGGCCTTTATGAGGTGGTGAGGGCCTTACTGGAATTCTTTCGGTGGGAGGATGGCTGTTGGTGGTGGTGGAACCTTCTAGAGGTGGAGGAACTGAGGTGGGTTTTAGGACCAGAAGGTGGCCTGTAGAGATGAGGGCATGGCCTTTAGAGGAGGTGGCGCCCCTGCAGCCTAGTCCCCACGCACATGAAGAGGCGGTTCTTGTCTCTGGTGACCCACTAAGAGCTTTGTGGGAAAGGAGGGCTTGCAAGATTGAGTGCATGCAAATCTATATGGATGTGGCAGTCCCAGGTTAGCCGAGGCTGGACATGGAAGGGATGTGCCCAACAGAAGAGGGGCAAGGCCTAGTGGGAAAGGTCTTACAGATGCGGAGGAGCACACTGGCAGGAGAGTGTGAGCCACAGCAAGGGTTACTGGCCAGCATCGTGTGGGACGCAAGCTGTTAATGAAATTATTAAGTGCCAGGCTGTGGGTATGTTAACTCATCATACTTCACGCCATCTCTATGGAGTAGGAATTGTTAATACCCCCATTTGGGGGAAATGAGACACAGAGAGGTTAAGAAACTTGCCTGAGGTCACAGAGCTAGCAAGGAGCAGAAGAGAACTCAAACCCTGGCATCGTGGCTCTCAGACTTTGTCAGCTTAACCACTTCTCTACACTGCTGCTCATTTGAGGGCAGGGCCCCACAGCAAGAAAGGAGCATGCTTTCTTGGCTACATTTGCCCCAGTTATGGATGGAACTTACTGGGGGGCATGATTTAGTGACTTCAGGCAGTATAGGGGCAGGGCATGCACAGAGTGGTTGCCTTTGTTACCCGGACACAGTGCAGGACATGCAAGGAGTGGACATGGTCCTAGGCACAGTAGGGGAACCATCTCCAGTGGACCGTTGTGGGGTGTGTCTTGGAAGGCACCTGTCAATCAGAAGGGAAGTGGCCTTTAGCCCTGGCCCCTGAGGAGGCGGAAATATGTAGTTGAGGGGCTTGGCAATTGTCCCAGAAGATAGATGCAGCTACGAGATGTGTATACCCAAGGATGTACAGATGAGGGGGAGTGGTCTGTATCATGGTTTCCCTGAAAGGACAGGAATGTGTAGAAGAGAAGAACTAGAAGAGCACCCATTGCCCCAGTAGGAGTAAGACGGGGTGTGAGGTGACCTCATTGTCCACTTGAGTGAGGGTGGGGCATCCAGGTAAGGGGGCGTGGCCTGTAGCATCCATCCCCTTAAAGGTGGGAATATGTAGATAAGAATGCTTCAATGGCATTTGTCCTAGTAGGAATGAGACACTGCTAGGGAGCATGCCCCTTGAGGGCAGGGCATAAAAACTGTAGCATTCCTCCCTGGCAGGGGCCAGGATATGTAGATGAGGGTAGATGAATGGCTAAAATTATCCTAGTAGGTGATGAGACACGGACAGGAGGTGGGTCTGAGGGTGAGGTATGGGCTGTATCAAAGGTCCTGAGAGGGTGAGAATTTGTTGCTTGAATGGCGGCTGTTGTCCCAGTAGAGTGAGACACTGGTAGGGATGTATCGTTTGGTCCCCCCGGGTGGGACATGCAACTGAAGCATCGTGGTTCAGAGTGGAGCTAACCCCGCGCTGATCCCGCCCCCTCCCGCAGGATGATCCCATCCACCAGCCAGACCTTCCTGGTGAATGATCTGGCAGCGGGCCGCGCCTACGACCTGTGCGTGCTGGCCGTCTACGACGATGGGGCCACGGCGCTGCCCGCCACCCGAGTGGTGGGCTGCGTGCAGTTTACCACGGCGGGGGATCCCGCGCCCTGCCGCCCACTGAGGGCCCATTTCTTGGGCGGCACCATGATCATCGCCATCGGGGGTGTCATTGTCGCCTCCGTCCTCGTTTTCATAGTTCTGCTCATGATCCGCTACAAGGTGTACGGCGATGGGGATGGCCGCCGAGTCAAGGGCACCTCCAGGTCGCCTCCGCGGGTCAGTCACGTGTGCTCTCAGACCAACGGCGCAGGCGCAACGCAGGCCCCGCCCCCGCCGGCGCAAGACCGCTACGAGGCGCTGCGCGAGGTGCCGACCCCGGCTGCTGCGGCGGTGGCCGTCGAGGCAAAGGCCGTGGCGGCCGACACGGCTTCCGCGGAACCGGAGGCGGTCCTTGGACGCTCCCTGGGCGGCTCAGCCACCTCGCTGTGCCTGCTGCCGTCCGAGGAAACCTCCGGGGAGGAGTCCCGGGCCGCGGCGGGCCCTCGGAGGAGCCGTTCTGGGGCCCTGGGACCGATGGCTTCGGCGCCCCCCACTTTAGCTCTGGTTCCTGGGGGAGCCCCGGCCCGGCCGAGGCCGCAGCAGCGCTATTCATTTGACGGGGACTACGGGGCGCTCTTCCAGAGCCACAGTTACCCGCGCCGCGCCCGGCGGACAAAGCGCCACCGGTCCACGCCGCACCTGGACGGGGCCGGAGGGGGCGCGGCCGGGGAGGACGGAGACCTGGGGCTGGGTTCCGCCAGGGCGCGCCTGGCCTTTACCAGCACCGAGTGGATGCTGGAGAGTACCGTGTGAGCGGCTGGCGGGCGCCGGGACGCCTGGGTGCCGCGGACAAAAGCCCAGCCGCCCGGACGCCGGGGCAGGACTCGGGGGACAAAGCGCCGAGCCACGACGTCGGACTGCAGGGGAGGCGTGCTCTTCTCCTCCCTGGAGAGGGTGGGCGGCCTGGGCTGCGGCTCGAAGTCACGCCCCCACGCTCTGGGGGGCTTGAGGGCGGGCCGTCGAGCTCCTCTCCCCAACGGACTTTAAGCCCCCCTCCTGCCCCTCCCCCCGCGCGCTCGCGGACCTCGCTGGAGCCGGTGCCTTACACAGCGAAGCGCGGGGAGGGGCAGGGCCCCCCCGACACTGCAGCACTGAGACACGAGTCCCCTCCCCCTGCCCGGGACCCGGGGCAGGGGCAAGGGACCCATTTCTTGTATCTGGCTGGACTAGATCCTATTCTGTCCCGCGGCGGCCTCCAAAGCCCCCACCCCCACCCCATTCAATTCCCTGGTCCCGTCGGGTCTGGCTTGGGGTGCCCCTTTCTCTGTTCCCTTCGTTTGTCTTTGTTCCGCCTTCTGTCGTCTCTGTCTTATGTCCTTCCCTGTTTGTTTCTCATTTCTCTGTCCCGTCATCTCTTCTCCCTCTGCACTCCCATATTGCATCCGGCCTCGTTGTCTCTCCAGATTATATCTCCCCAGTACACATTCTCCCGGGCAGGTCCCATTGGAAGGACCAGACTCTCCCCTATTCCTTCCTCTTAACCCCCAAATAAATCCCCACATGAACAAAATCCCAAACCAAATCCCCCTCCCTACCGGAGCCGGGACCCTCCGCCGCAGGAGAATTAAACATTTTTCTGTGTCTGAGGCCACTCTGCTGACCTCTGTGTGTGTCCATGTGTCTTGGGGAGGTTGAGAAGGGAGGGTGACCTAGATTACAGCATAAGGGCTCTTAAGTGAGACTGAAGGTAGGACAAGCTAACTGGGCCCGGGGAGATTTGCAGACAGTTTCCTACCCTCTGAGAGACTTAGAGGTGGGGAATAATATGTCAAAAACAAAACAAACAAACGAAACCCCAAAGGCACAAACAATAGCTAAGGTTTAGTGAGTGCTTGCTGTGTGCCAAGCACTTAATTCATTTAATCCTCACAACAGCCCTAGGACGTCAGTACCATTATCCCATTTTATAGATGAGTAAATTGAGGCCCAGAAGTAAAGTAACTTGCTCCAGGTCACATAACCAGAAGGTGACAAAATTGGGATTTAAAAAGGCAGGCAGGCTTCTGAGTCTTTAGTGCTGAGCAGCTAGGAAATGTTTATTCTACACATAGGCATTGTGCTAAGCACAGCTCATCTCTCCAAGGTCGGACGGCTGTTGGAAGCAGATGGATTTGGCCCCATTTTACAGACAGGAATCTGCACCCGAGAGTGGTGAAGTCACGTGCCTGAGGCTCCCCTGGTGAAGAAACTGGAGAGCTGGCAGTTTGACCTCAGTATCTGTTCCTCACCACTACCAAATGTAGCCTCTGATGTCTGTGTCTGGAGGCTGGGGAATGACCCCAAGGACCTTAGTTAGCTGAGCGTGGGTATCCAAAGCCAGCCTGGTGGGGGAGGGGATGAGGGAAAGGGCTCATTGGTCATGCTGTCTGGAATCTGAGGGCTCTTAGGTAGTAGAGAAGGGGTCTGCTTAGGGCACAGGGCTTGGTGTGGGGAGGGGAGTTTCTCAGGTGAGGGTGTGGGCTGTGGCTGGGGAAGGGAAGTTGTTTTGGCCGGTGGGCCCTGCAGTGAAAACTCTTTCCCAATCCTGGGGAAGAAGGAAGAAGGCCTAATGCCAGCCAGGGGCCTCCTGAGGCCTGGGGAGGAGGAGAGAAAGACAGAAATAGAAACAGAGCAGGAGGGAGGGGAATGGATCTGGGCAGACAGGGTGGGAGGCAGCAAGGACAGAGCCACCAGAGAATCACAGGCCAGAATCACCCAGTGGCCTAGCCACACTTATCTATCTCAGTCATCACGACTCCTGGGTACTGAGGGCTTCCCACACACCAGGCACTGTGTTCACAAACCCTCCCTGATGCATGAATAGAGAGTGTGCAGCTCAGCCCCTGGCACATAGCACTCACAAAATGGACTTAGTAAGCATGATTACATCTATACTCTGCAACAGATGTGTGTGGTGTGTGCACCCTCTTATTTATTTTTGGATAAGTAAGAAGTGGATTTACTTAGAGACACTCCACAGACAGAGTGTGGGCCATCTCAGAAGGCAAGAGGCCTTGTGTACCCTCTTTTTTTAGATAAGGAAACTGAAGATCAGAGAGGTAAGGACTTGCGCAACATCATGCAGGCAGTAAATGGCAGAGCCGTGATTGGAAAGTTTACTGCCTCCAAATCCTGCACACCTAACCATCTGACTATATTGTCTCTGATCCACCTGATAAAGCTTTCTTGAGCATGTACTATGTACCTGGCCCTGTGCAGGGGATACAACAGTGAACAAAATAGACACAACGAGAAACCCCTGCCTCATGGAGCGTATATTCTAGAGGCAGGAGACAGTAATCAAGTAAATAATGAGTGTCTGGTAGTGAATAAGTGTCACGTTGAGAATGAAAACAGGATGACGGGATGGGATGACTGAGAGGCTTGCTTTAGGTTAGAAGGTCAAGGAAGGTGATGTTGGAGCTGAAGAAATCCACTGTGGGAAGAGCCAGGGAAGAGCATTCCTGGCAAATAGAACGGCATGTGCAAAGCCCCTGAGGCAGGAGTGTGCTTGGTGTGTTGAAGGTATAGCGTGTCTGGACTGGAATAAGGGGGAGAGTGAGAGGAGAGCAAGTGGGAGAGGCAAGCAGGGAGCAGGTTCTGCAGAGCCTTGTGGGCTGTGGTCAAGAGTAAAGATTTTTTTCTCAGAGCTGTGGGAAGCCAGTGGAGTGTTTTCAGCTGGGGCAGTATATGGCCTGATTTCTATGGAGAATCCAGCTTTGAGCAGGGTGTGCCTGTCTTCAAAACAAAATCAGGAACTACCACCTCAGAACTTGGCATCCAAGCATTGTCATATTTGGGGCCCACATGGTCCCTGGTTCAACCCTTTGAATGACAGCCATCACCTTTCTTCCCCTGTAACTTCAGGTCTTTCATTTAACAGAGAAGTATTTATCAATGCCAATGACATGCTTGGTTTTGTTTTTTCCCAAAATTGAGAGCTTTAAACCCAAGAACAGGTACATTAGGTGAGAGAGGGCATGGTATCATTCTAGGGGAGTGTTGGAACATCTGCTCTGTGCCCTGGCTCTGTGATGGGCACTGGTGACCCAGCAGTGACCAATTGGTCAACGGTGACCAATTTACCAAGCAGCTCCAGTTCCTGCCCTCTTGGAGCTCAGGCAGACAGATGGCAAAAGGGCTGCGGTGGGAGAAACATAAAGCCTATCAGAGCCCAGAAGAGCTGCCTGACCCTGCCTGGAGGTTCAGGGAAGTGTATTAGAGTCTTGGTAGCAAGTGACAGGAAGTCAGCTTAACTGGATTAGGTGTAAAAAGTGTGCATTTGTTGGCTCATGTATCTAGGAAGGAGGCAATCAAGGGTAAAGCTACCAGGAACTTGGCCTTAGAGACTGGAACCCAGACTCAACTCCATCATGACACTCTTCCCATTCATTTCTCTTCTCTGCTTGTCTCAGATTTATCCCCTTCAACTGCGTGTAGTAGGGAAAATGGCCATTTATTTACAGACACAGACTCAATCCTTCTAGCACCATAGCCCAGAGGTGAAATGGCAAAATCTCCAGTCCTAAATGAAAAAAAAAAAAAAATCCCAGGGAAGGGCTCTGATTGGCCTGACTGGGGACACATGCCACCCCTGCATTGATTGTGATATCCAAAGGAATGGAATGCTTTGACTGGCCAGGTTGTGGTCACATGTCCAGATCGTTTGGCCTGGGGAAGGGGGAGGTGCTAAAAATATTAGCATGAACCATAGGAATTTGCCAGTTTTGTAGGTTAGAAATGGCAGAACATTGGCAATTTCATATGGTTGAACCTAAATAGTCACTGGAAAAGTAGGATGGGAAAACTTATTGGGCACATAAAAGCAATAGAAACCCCAGTGCTCCACTCAGAAGGATTTTTGGTGGAGGAAGTGATATTACTGAGACATAGGGAATGAGTGGAAATTAGATGAAGACGTGGTAGTGGTGGGAGAGTAGTGGGGACATGTCCTAAGCAGAGGGAACAGCTTATGCAAAGGCTGTCATGAGGGAGGCAAGGGAAGCCTGGCCACTTTACTCTGGAGATGGAGTGCTCTGACTGGGCACACCTGAGTCTTGTGTCCAACCAATGAGGGAATGGGAAAGGGGGGGTCATGCCCCAAAGGAAAATTGAGCTTTACCAGGTGAAATGGACACTGGGCAGGCAAACCAAAATATACCCAGTTCAAAATTTCTTTGTTAGGCCTTGGCATCTCCAAGCAGAGGTTTGCAACCTTGTTTCAATTATGGCACTCATACTGAAAAGGGGTATATGCCTGAACTCAGACATGTCCTACGTGATCCAAATTTTTATTACCAAATAACTGGTCTCTTTCTCTGGGTTCTTTGCTGGGCATACAGAGATGGATTTTTGAGGATACATTTGGCTGAAGAAACAAAACCCAATTAACATGACTCAAGATATTTGGTTATCTCATTTAATATGTCTGAAGTTGGGAGTTTGGAGCTGTTAATGCAACAGCTTATTGATATCACCAATGACCCATTCTCCTACTATTTTGTTCCACCTTCCTTAGAAGAATAGTTTCATATTCTAGGCTTGCTGCCTCATTGGCCACCACAGCTCCAGGTCTCTCATCCTTATACCAATGAACTAAGCAGGAAGGAAGGGAACAAATGGAAGAGTTTTCTTTGTGTTAGGGAAGAAAAAAAATCCGAAAATAATAAAAATGACAGCAATAAACGCATATATGGGGCTTAACCTGTGCCAAGAATTGTTTTCAATTCTTTACATAAATTAACTCACTTAAGAAGCCCTTTAGTCTCATGGCCACTCCAAACTGCAGAGGCAAGTGATCCACACTGGGCCTTGTCCAATTTCATGACCCCCAGAATCTGTGAGCATAATAAGATAGTTGTTGTTTTACTCCACTAAGTTTGGGGTGTTTGTTATGACTTGGAGGATATTGTTTGTGTGAAAGCTGGAGCCATGGCTGCTGTCTTGATACCATGAGGTAGCCAGAGTAAGAATCAGTCAACAGAAATGGAAAGAACCTGGTTCCCCAATGACATTGTTGAATGAATGAATGAATGAGTTTTAGAACTGCCCTGCCAATGCACTTTTTACTGTGACGTAATAAATTCATTTTTGTTCTACCCATTTGAGTTGGGTTTCTGACACATTATAGGATAAAGCATTCTCCTGACTGATAGACTTCCATCTGTCCTAGGTACATATGGAAAAGAGAGATATACAGTTCACCCAGACAGGGAGAGATACATAAACATGTGCATAAATACTCACACACGTGGGCATGAATATGCTGTTATACATCTTCAGTTGGACTCAGGTTCGGGCAGATACTCACTTGGATGCATATACATACACAGTCACAGAAGTCAGGCACACGCAAATATACGCAACCTGTCATGAATTTTGCCTTCACTACACAGACATCCACACTCAGTCACAGACCCACAGTCTCACACACACACACACACACACACACACACACACACACACACTCACATACTCAAAGATTCATTTATCACAGAAGATTCCAAATGCACAGGTCTCCTCTGGCAGCACGATTCAGGTCCCAAGTGAGGAGGTGGAAGAGGATGAATGTGACAGAGGCCTTGAGGCCATCTTGAAACTCCTGTAGGAGAGATGAGAAGGTGGTTTCCCATTGCACAGGCGTCAGCCTCCTCCTTACCCAGGGCCCAGGCATCCACCCTCTTCCCGGGTCACTCACCTTCTTTGGGGCCTCCTGGAGCCGGTGCAGCCAGTACTGGAAGCAGCTCCTGGGGCCTGGAGCCTGCTGTGGGCTGAGCTGGGACCTGTGAGCAGAGGAGGGTGGTGTTGAGGGTGTGAGGCAGGGCCTGGGACAGAGGGGGACGTACAGGTGGCCAGAGCCCAGACACGGCCCGGGGGCCCCGAGTGCTCACACAGGCCTGGAGCTTGGAGTGGATGTGGTGCAGCGTGTGAAGGGGCTGGTCCAGGATGTGGTCCAGGGATGAGTTCGCCGTGGCCTCCAGGACATTCAGTGTCAGGGCCAGCTCCGCCTGCAAGGCCACGGGGCGCTCCCACAACAGAGGAGAGGTGAGAGAGAACAGGTGAGGTGGAAAGGTGAGGAAGGATAGGCAAGAAGGCCCAGATAAGTGGGGACAGGTAGGAAGAACAGGGGAGGAGGGCAGGTGATATGAGACATATGAGGGGGACAGGTGATGGGACAGGTAAGAGAGAGACAGGAGAGGGGAACACATGAGAAAGGAGGCAGATGACGGGGATACAGGTGAGGCAGAATGATAAGAGAAAAGTGAGGGAACAGATGAAAAAGTGAAATGGGGACAAATGAAAAGTGACTCATGAGGGAGGTCGCAGAGGTCTGAAGAACAGGGATGGGGACGGGTGAGAAGAGAACAGTTTGGGGAGGTAGGTGAGCGCAGGACGGTTGGCTGCATAGGTGAGAAGGGTGGAGGAAGGAAGAGCGTTTGCTGGGCAAAGATCAGCGGAGGAAGATGACAAGGGACAGAGGTGAGAGCGCGAGGAGGGCAGGTGAGAGGGAATCAGTGTTCAGAGTAGACGGTGACAAGGTGGGCAGGGCAAGGGGCACAGGCTGGGGACACAGCCGGGAGAGAAAAGAGAAGTGAGAAGGAACAAGGTAAGAGTGCAGGTGAGAGGGACAGGTGGGGGAGATAGGGAAGTGAGGACAGGCAGAGACATGATAAAAAGGAACCCAGGGGAGGGACAGCGTCAAGGGAGCAGTTGGGGAGGCGCAGGGGCCCAGGACAGATGAGGAGAGACCAGAGAGAGGGAAGCACAGGTGAGATAAAGGACATCCGGGGCCGCCTGCAAAGCCAGAGGAGAGGGGCCAGGTGAGGGCAGGCGGGCCTGACTCCCTCAACTCACCTGCAGCTGCTTCAGGTCCCGGGTCCTGGGGAAGAGGCGGGAGCTGCCGTTCCAGTCCTTCTGCAAGAGCGAAACTTCTCAGAGAACAAGGGCAGGTTCAACCCACAACGGGGGGGGGGACAGAGGCTAGCAGCAAGGATGAAGGTCTAGCAGGAGGGCTTGAGTTTAATCCACAGCAGAGAGAATAGATGTTAGTCATAGCCGAAAAGCTAGAGGCTAGCCTATTTAGCAGGAGGATAGAGGTTAGGCCAACAGTAGCAGGGCAGCAGCTTGGCTATGGTAGAAGGGGTAGAGGTTAGCCCACAGCAGGGACTTACCCAGGCATCTTTGGCTTTTTTTTTTTTGGCTGCACCCCGCGGCTTGTGGGATCTTAGTTCCCTGACCAGGGATCGAACCCGGGCCCGGCAGTGAGAGCGTGGAGCCCTAACCACTGGACTGCCAGGGAATTCCCTCCTTGGCTTTCTTGAAGGCCACCAGCTCGCTTGGCAGCAGAGAGTTGAACATGCCAATGTCGCAGCCCTTCCTGGTTGTGGTGGGGACAGGACATGCTCTAGCCAAGCCCAGCCCCACGGTGGTCACCAGAACTAGCGTCAAGTCTGAAGACACGGCCAAATCGCAAACTGCTTCCCCAGCTGCCTGGCTCGGCTTTTCATCCAGGCTAAATGTGCAACCCTGGCTGAGGGCTTTGACTTTAAAAGGCATGAGTGGGTGGGGCCAGCTGCTAAGCCAGGTGAGTTGACAGGTACGTGTGGGACCAGGTGAGCTCAGAGCTGCACCCAGGAGGAAAGAGAAACTGAAATCCCAGGAGGGAGCCTGAGAAGTTCCTGAACCTAGTTTAGGAAACCCTGGGATGTTGGGGAGGCAGTGACTGAGGCTGAGGCAGGAAGGGAAATGGGAAGCTGTCACCGCAGGGCAGGGGCTGGGGCGGGGTGTGTGTGGGCGGGGCGTGTGTGGGCGGGGCTGCTGAAGCAGCAGAGAGGGAGCTTCCTCCACTGGTTTAAGCGTGTTCCACGAACTCATTCATATTAGGCTCCGAACATTCCCGTGAGTAGTTATTTTGATGATCACCCCCCATTTTACCAGTGAAGGAACTAGGGCACAGGAGGGTAAAGTGACTTAACCTAAGGTCCCACAGGTGTTTAATGGCAGAGCTGGGGTTTGAATGGAATCCCATGCAATTACTCCCTATTCTGTGTACAGCCAAAGCAGAAGATGGGGACCTCTGGGACTCACAGACGTCCAGCTTTCCTTTCTCTCCCTCTGGCTAGCATGGAAGGCTAGGAAGTTCCCCGTTTGCGGGGCAAGAGCGCGTGCTGGGGACTGGAGGGGCCGCCTGGAAAGAAGGCAGTGAGTAGGGCTTCCAGAAGGCAGGCAGAGTCTGGTCGCTTTGCTATCATCATCCCCTGCGGTGATAATCATTGTGTAGCAAGAAGGGAATTGCTCTGATGTACAGGCACTTCACATTTTTCATTCCTTTATTTTTTTCTTGGCCCTTAGGTGCAGAAAGATACTAATCATACTCTTCGGATCATAATATAGAATCACAATTGGCCCACGAAAGACCCTCTAAGGTTTTACCCCCAGCCTCACGCCCAATCTCTATCCCATTCCTCCCCTTCACAGACACCCACTTTAATGCGCTTGATACATAGCTGCGAAGATATATCTTTATACTTTGTGATTTTGTGTGTGCATATGTCTCCAATTTACATAAATGGGATTGGGCTATAAATCTTGTTCTGTTTCTTCCCCCTCTTTTTTTAAACTTAACAGTATGTTTCTGAGGTCTCTCCATGTAGTGATGTATATCAATCTCTCTGTTTCTTTTCTTTTTTAAAAAATAAATTTATTTTATTTATTTTTGGCTGCGTTGGGTCTTCTTTGCTACACGCGGGCTTTCTCTGGTTGTGGCGAACGGGGGCTACTCTCCACTGCGGTGCGTGGGCTTCTCTTGTTGCGAAGCATGGGCTCTAGGCTCATGGGCTTCAGTAGTTGCGGCACGCAGGCTCAGTAGTTGTGACACACGGGCTTAGTTGCTCTGCGGCATGTGGGATCTTCCCGGACCAGGCCTCGAACCCGTGTCCCTTGTATTGGCAGGCGGATTCCCAACCACTGCGACACCAGGGAAGCCCCCAAGCTCTCTGTTTCTAACGGCTGTGTTGTAGTCCATGGTGTGCCAACAGCACTCCTTCACTTATTTATTCCTCCAGTGATGGACGTTTAGGTTGCCTCCAGCTCCCTATCACCATAAGGCTCACACACATCCTCTCTGCGGGAGGTTTCCGAGGCTGCTGTAGCCCCAAGCAGGCGCCCCCACCATATCGCTTCAGCTCATTTTCTCTCTCACTTGTACATCTGGTTCCCACACGCGCTGACAGCTTCCCACCTCATGTGCCCATATCTTTCTGCTTCTCCATCTGAGGTCTTTCTCCTGTGGGCATGCAGAACAAACTGGAAGTGCCAGGATTAATTCCCCATGGGCAATTTTCAACCAGTGAGGGTCAGGAGTTTGTGATTAAATCGTTTTGCTTCCCTTTTCCTCAGTGAGTCAATTCTGAGGTATGTTCTACATGATTTCTCAACTCCTTAGAGGGTCCTGGGTACCAATGAGCTCTAGTTGTTCACAGTGGTCACCCTTTCGGGGCTGGGACTAGGGTGAGGAAGCAAGGTGTCTAGGGTGCAAAATTTAAGGAGCCAGCCCCCCTCAGGTTCAGGTAAGCGCCGTAGGTGCCTCACTTGCCTCACCGAATTCCACACTCTGCACCGTTTATTGGCTTTTCCCCTCTTTTTTTTTTTTTTTTTTGCGGTACGCGGGCCTCTCACTGTTGTGGCCTCTCCCGTTGCGGAGCACAGGCTCCGGACGCGCAGGCTCAGCGGCCATAGCTCACGGGCCCAGCCGCTCCGCGGCATGTGGGATCTTCCTGGACCAGGGTACAAACCCGCGTCCCCTCCATCGGCAGGCGGACTCTCAACCACTGTGCCACCAGGGAAGCCACCCCCCTGCTCTTTCTTTAAAAAAAAAAAAATTAAAAAAATAATTGTGGGCTGTGCCTCGCAGCTTGTGGGATCTCAGGCCCCCGACCAGGGATTGAACCCGGGGCCATGGCAGTGACAGCACCAAATCCTAACCACTAGGCCACCAGGGAACTCCCAGCTTTTTTCTCTTTCAGTCCCAATTTTCCCACTCACATGTATTTCCTGGGGATAGCTCCCAGATAAACTACCTACACCCTTTGCTCAGGGCATGCTTTTGGGAGATCCCAAACTAAATCCTGATCCCTATTCAGGAGTAAGATTTCTGAGTCACAGGGCACACCTGTGCTTATTTTGTCTAGTTAGCACCATTCCGTAGAACTTTCTGCAATGATGGAAGGGTTCTATATCTGTAATGTCCAATACAGGAGTTACTAGCCACATGTGGCTGTTGAGTACTTAAAATTTGGCTAGTGTGTTGGAGGAACAGAATTTTCAATTTCTTTCTTTCCCTTAATTTAAATCTAATTGCTATATGTGGCTGGTGGCTTCCATAATGGGCAGTGCAGTTCTAAATACTCATCTTGTTCTCCCAAATAGTTGCACCTGCTTCACTCCCTTTGGAGGTGCTCGAGAGATCCTGTATCCCTGCAATAGGGTGGCCTCCTCAACACCTGGCTCTGACTTAGATGATGAGGTCCTAGACTTTGACTATGAGCCTGATGTAACATAGATGAGACTTTTGAGGTTGAGGAGAGAGGAGAGTGAATTTTGCATGTGGAAGGAATGTAAATATTTCATGGCCAGAAAGCAGACTGTAGTAGTTTCAAAACATGTCTTCAGAAACTTTGACCCTTTTCCCTACCGAGAAGTGGGTCTGTCCCTTTCCCTTCAATCTGCTTTGACATTTGTTGGGCTGTACCCTGCAGGCCTGCAAGCCCTGTACTTGCCCAGCCTCAAGGTCAAAGAAAGAGCCCAGAGTCAGTGACAGAGACATCAATGGTTTAATGGATGGGGGGATCTTACATTTCTGAAGCAAGGTCTTGGAGTGACACCCCACCATGTGTGGCAGACAGAGGGCAGGACATGGTGGTAGCAGGATTTGCTACGGGGGTTTGGGAGGGAGGTTACCAGTTAGAGGGGGGAACTGATGTCAGGTTGGCTCACTGGTTACCAGGGAAACCAGCAGAGGAGCATGGCCCCTCACCACCCCTCAGATAAGCTGTCTTGGTGGAGACATTCTGATCCAAAGATTAGAACAATTACTAGCTGGGGCTGGAGGCAAGTCTGCAGGTGTTTACTGATTAAGCTCTATGATTTAGAGGAAGGGTCAGTCATGTGAGTAGGGTGTAGGTGAAGCAGGGACTGGTCAAGCAGGGGATGTACAGAGAACAAGAGAACAGCCATCTTGGGTGGCCTAATTATACAACCTAGTGGCTCACGTGTAACCATAGGTGCTGCATGACCTCTGGCTCTAAGTCAGAAAAGACTTAGGCAGCTTCTGTGTGGTTCTCTCTCTCTCTCTCTCTTTTTTTTTTGCCATGCCACAGGGCCTGTGGGATCTTAATTCCCCAACCAGGGATCAAACCCATGCCCCCTGCAATGGAAACGCAGAGTCTTAACCACTGGACTGCCAGGGAAGTCCCTGCATGTTTCTCTTGAGAATCTCTCTCTGGGGAAGGCCAGCTGCCATGTGAAAAGGATGAATAATCCAAGACCACCATGCTCCCACCTTCACTCAGCATCAACTGCCAGCCATGTGAATGAGACATGTTGGACATCCAGCCCAGCTCTCAGAACCCCCAGACTATGGTTGGGGCTCTATCATCTCTAATCCCCACCCCACCAATGACTCTGCACAGCCATTTTTACTCTACTGCTCCCAGGCCTCTGTGGCCCAGAGAACAAAATAATTATATATGCACACACACATTCATACATATAGAATCTCCCCTTTTATATACAAATGGGTATATATATATATATATATACACACACACACACACATATATATATATATACATACATACATGCATACATACATACATACATATCTGGTTACAATTACTATGAAACAAATTATTCCAAACTCCAAAAAATGTGATTCAGCCACTGTACAAGGTGACCAGCACTGGGAATGTATAAACAGAGCTCTGATTATTGCTCTGGCAGTAACATTTTAAGACAGGAATTAGAGCCTTATATTATAATACTCCAAATATCCAGGATACAAAAGAAAATAATTCATTATATTTGACATCTCAAGAATCAGGAAAATCCTAAACAGAATGGGAAAAGCCAATAAGTAGATACCAACACCAAGATGATGCAGATATTAGAATTATTTGACAAGAATTTTAAAGTAACTATTGTAAAAATGCTTCAAGGAGCAATCATGAATACTCTTGAAACAAATTAAAAAATAGAAAGTCTCAGAAAAGAAATAGAAGACATAAAGAACTGAATGGAAATTTTTGAATTGAAAATACAATACTTGAAATATAACTCACTGGAAGGGGTAAATAGAAGAATGAAGATGAGAGAGAGAAGAATCAGTGATCTTCATAATAGACCAATAGAAATTATCCACTCTGCACAACAGAGAGTAAACAGACTGAAGTCCAAACAAAAGAGAAGTAGATTTTTAAAAATTAAAAGGGAGCTTTTGGGACAAAGGGAGCCTCAGGGACCTTTGGGACAATAAAAAATGATCTAATATTCACATCATTGAAGTTCCAGAAGAAAAACAGAAAGAAACTGGGTCTGAAAAAAAAATTTTAAAGAAATAATGGCTAAAAATACCCATACTTAGCAAACTGTATAAACCTACAAATTCAAGAAGCTGAATAACCCTTAAACAGGATAAATAAAAAAAATCCAGATCTAGGAACATCATAAAAACACTTCTGAAAACTAAGGACAAAGAAAGAAACTTGAAAGGAACCAGAGAGAAAAGATGCATTACATTTTGTAGGGGGATAATAATTTGATTGACAATGGATTGCTCTTCAGAAACCACAGAGGCCAGGAAAAAGTGACCCATTTTTCAAACGCTGTAATAAAAGAACTGTCAACCCAGATTTCTTTATCCAGTGAAAAGTATTCTTTAAGAAAGAATATGAGACTTCCCTGGTGGCACAGTGGTTAAGAATCCGCCTGCCAATGCAGGGGACATGGGTTCGAGCCCTGGTCTGGGAAGATCCCACATGCCGTGGAGCAACTAAGCCCATGTGCCACAACTACTGAACCTGTGCTCTAGAGCCTGAGAGCCACAACTACTGAGCCTGCGTGCCACAACTACTGAAGCCTGCATGCCTAGAGCCCGTGCTCTACAACAAGAGAAGCCAGTGCAATGAGAAGCCCGCACACCGCAACGAAGAGTAAGAGTAGCCCCCACTCGCCGAAACTAGAGAAAGCCTGTGTGTAGCAATGAAGACCCAATGCAGCCAAATATAAAAAATAAAATAAATAATTTTTTTAAAAAAGTAAATGGATGGAAAAAGATATAACAATCAATAGAAAGCTGGAGTGCCAATAGAAATACTAGATAAAGTAGGCTTTCAGAAATTATCAGAGACAGAGAAGGACATTACATAATGATAATAGGGTCAATGTACCAAGGAGACAAAACAATCTTAAAAGTGTATACACCAAATAACAGAGCTTCAAATTACAGGGCTTAAGCAAAAATCAACAGAATAGAAAGGAGAAATAGAAAAATGCACAGTTACAGTTGACTACTTCAATGTATCTCTCTCAGAATGACTAGACACAAAAATCAGCAAGGATATAGTAGACTGAACAGTACCATCAACCAACAGGATCTAATTGACATTTGTAGGACATTCCACCCAACAACTGTAGAATATATATTCTTCTAAAGGGCACACGGAACATTAAATAAGATAGACCATCTCCCAGGTTATAAAACCAGCCTCAACAAATTTAAAAGAATTAAAATAATGTAGAATATATTCTCTGGGTACAATGGAATCAAACTGGAAATCAATACAGAAAGCAGGACATTTTTCAAACACTTGGAAATGAAACAATGCACTGCTGAACAATCCATGGGTCAAATAAGGAATCTCAAGGCAAATAAAAAATACACTGAACTGAACGAAAATGAAAATACACCATATAAAAATATGTGAGATACAGCTAATGCAGTGCATAGAGTGAAATTTGTAGCCTTAAATGCTTATATTTGAAAAATATTTTCTCAAATCAACAATCTAAGCATCCTCAAGAAACTAGAAAAAGGAGAGAAAAATAAAACCAAGCAAACAGAAGGAAATAAATAAGAAAGATAAGAACAGAAATTAATAAAATAACCAGAAAAACAATAAGGACAATCAATAAAACAAAAAGCTGTTTATCTGATATTGTAAAACTGATAAACTTTTAGCAAGACTGAAGAATAAAAAGAGAAGACACAAATGACCACTATCGTGAATGAAAGGAGATATAACTATAGACCTCATAGACATTAAAATAGAAATAAGGGAATACTACAGGCAATTCTATGGATATACATTCAACAACTTAGACAAAAAGGACAAATTCCTCAAAACCCACAAACTACCAAAGCTCATGTAAGATGAAATAGACAATATAAATAATCTTATTAACTACTGAAGAAATTTAATCTGTAATTAAAATGCTTCCAAGAAAGAAATCACCAGGCCCAGATGGTTTAACTGTAGAATTCTACCAAATATTAATTTAAGGAAGAATTAACACTAATTCTTCACAAACTCTTCCAGAAAATTAAAGAGGATGCAACACTTTCCAATGCATTTTATGAGGCCAGCATTGCATTTCATTCCAAAGCCAGATAAAGACATAACAAAAATAGAGGAAAAAAAAAAGAAAAGGGAACTGAAGATCAGTATTCCTCATAAACATAGACCAAAAAGAACCACCTAAAACTTTAGCAAATTTTATCCAGCAATAAAAATACATGTAAAAAGTCAGTACATACCCAGAAGAATTGAAAACAGGAACTCAAAAAGTACTTGTATGCCTATGTTCATAGCAGCATTATTCAAAATAGTCGAAGGTGGAAACAGCCAAGTGTCCATGAACAGATGAATGGATAAACAAAATGTGGTATATACATATAATGGAATGTGGTATATACATATAATGGAATGTGGTATATACATATAATGGAATGTTATTCAGCCATAAAAAGGAATGAAATTCTGATGCATGCAACAATATGGATGAACCTTGAAAACATTACGCTAAATGAAATAAGACAGACATAAAAGGACAAATATTGTGTGGTTCTACTTATAGGAAATATCGAGGATAGGCAAGTTCATAGATACAGAAAATAGTGTAGCAGTTACTCAGGTCTGGGAGCATGGAAGACAGAGGAGTTATTACTTAATGTGTACAGAGTTTCTGTTTGGGGTGTTGAAAAAGTTTTGGAAACAGATAGTGGTGATGGTTTACACTAATGTCACTGAATTGTATACTTAAAAATTGTTTAAATGGCAGAATTCCCTGGCGGTCCAGTGGTTAGGACTCCACTCTTCCACTGCAGGTAGCCTGGGTTCCATCACTGGTTGCAAAAGTAGGATCCCGCAAGCCATGTGGCACAGCCAACACAAACAAACAAACAACAACAAAAAACCCCACAAAAAACTAAAAACAAAAAAATACCAAAGATTAAAAAATGGCTAGGGCTTCCCTGGTGGCTCAGTGGTTGAGAGTCTGCCTGCCTATGCAGGGGACACGGGTTCGAGCCCTGGTCTTGGAGGATCCCGCATGCCACGGAGCAACTGGGCCCGTGAGCCACAACTACTGAGCCTGCGCGTCTGGAGGCTGTGCTCCGCAACGGGAGAGGCCGCGATAGTGAGAGGTCCACGCACCACAATGAAGAGTGGCCCCTGCTTGCTGTAACTGGAGAAAGGCCTCGCACAGAAACGAAGACCCAACACAGCCAAAAATAATTAATTAATTAATTAATTAATTAATTAAAAATGAATATCTAAAAAAAAAAGGCTAAAGTGGCAAATTTTACTATATGTATATTTTTTACCATAATTAAGGAGGAAAAAGGTAACCTTACTGGAAGAATGGAAGTCCAAAGTGAATAAAGATGTTTTATATTTTTCAAAAAAATCATACACAATGACCAAGCAGAGATTTATTCCATGAATGCAGGTTCAATATTTGAAAATCTATCAATGGAATCCACCATATTAACAGACTAACAACAAAAAAAAATCATACTATCGTAAAAGCTTTTACACAGCAAAGGAAACCATTGACAAAATGAAAAGACAACCTACTGAATGGGAGAAAATATTTGCAAATGATATGACCTATAAGGGATTGATATGCAGCATACATAAATAGCTCATATACTCAACATAAAAAAAACCCCAAACAATCCAACTAAAATGAGATATCACCTCACACCTGTCAGAATGGCTATCAGCAAAAAGACCACAAATAACAAATGTTGGCAAGGATGTGGAGAAAAGGGAATCCTTCTACACTGTTGGTGGGAATGTAATTTGGTGCAGCAACTGTGAAAAACAGTACGGAAGTTTCTCAAAAGACTAAAAATAGAACTATCATATGACCTGGCAACTCCACTCCTGGGTATATATCCAAAAAAACCAAAAACACTAATTTGAAAAGATACATGCACCCCAATGTTCATAGCAGCCTTATTTATAGTTGCCAAGATATGGAAGCAAACTAAGTTTCCATCAACAGATGAATGGATGATGAAGATGTGATTGATACACACACACACACACACACACACACACACACACACACACAATGGAATACTACTCAGTCATAAAAAATAATGAAAATTTGCCATTTGAAGCAGCATGGTTGGACTTGGAGGGCATTATGCTAAGTGAAATAAGTCAGAGAAAGATAAATACTGATGATATCACTTATATATGGAATCTAAAAAATACAACAAACTAGTGAATATAACAAAAAAGAAGCAGACTCACAGATATAGAGAACAAACTAGTGGTTACCAGTGGTGGGGCAAGGGGCAATATTGGGGAGGTGGGGTGGTAGGTACAAACTATTGGGTGTAAGACAGGCTCAAGGACGTATTGTACAACACAGGGAATATAGCCAATATTTTGTAATAACTGTAAACAGAAAGTAACCTTTAAAATTGTACAAAAATTTAAAACATTAAAGAAAATCATGTGATCATATCAGTCAATGCAGAAAAGGCATTCGACAAAGTCTAACGTCCATTCATGATTAAAAACTCTCAGCAACCAAGGAATAGAAGGAAATGTTTTGACTTGATAAAGAGAAATCAGTGAAAAAC
This sequence comes from Kogia breviceps, assembly GCF_026419965.1. Classification (NCBI taxonomy): domain Eukaryota; kingdom Metazoa; phylum Chordata; class Mammalia; order Artiodactyla; family Physeteridae; genus Kogia; species Kogia breviceps. Next base: position 12,117,616 of record NC_081327.1, read on the forward strand.
ATTTAGGTAATCTCATAATGGTGAAATACTGAATGGTTTTCACACTAAAATCAGGAACAAGGTAAGGATGCTGACTCTCACCATTCTTGTTGCTTTTATTGTGGTAAAGTACACATAATATAAAATTTACCATCTTAACCATTTGTAAGTGCACAGTTCAGTAGCATTAAGTACATTCACATTGTTGTGCTATCATCACTGCCATCCATCCACAGAACTCTTTTCACCTTGCAAAACTGAAACTTTGTACCTAATAAATGATAACTCCCCACTCTCCCTTACTCCTTGCCCCTGGCAACCACATTCTACTTTCTATCTCTATGAATTTGACTACTCTGGGGCACCTCATATAAGTCGAATCATACAGTATTTTTCCTTCTGTGACTGTCTTATTTCACTAGCATAATGTCCTCAACGTTCCTCCGTGTTGATATGTGTCAGAATTTCCTTCAATTTTAAGGCTGAATAATACTCCATCATATGTATATATCACATTTTGTTTATCCAGTCATCTGGCAATGGACACTTGGGTTGCTTCCATCTTTTGGCTATTGTATGTAAGGCTATTATGAACATGGGTGTACAAATATCTTCAATTCTTTTGGGTATACACCCAGAAGTGGAATTGTTGGATGGTATGGCGTTTAAAATTTTTTTTAGGAACTGCCATACTATTTGCCAGAGTGATGGCACCATTTTACATTCCCACCGACAGTGCACAAGGGTTCCAATTTCTCCACATCTTTACCATCACTTGTTATTATTATTTTTTTATTAACAGCTATCTTAATGAGTGTGAAGTCTCACCACTCTTATTTAACACAGTGCTGGAGATCCTAGGCAGTACAATAAGGAGAAAGAAAAAAAGAAAGAAAAGAAAGAAAGAAAGAAAGGAAGAAAGGAAGGAGGAAGAAAGAGAGAGGGAGGGAGGGAGGAAGGAAGGAAGAGAGAGAAAGAAAGAAAGGGAGAGAGGAAGAAAGGAAGGAAGGAGGAAAGAAAGAAAGAAAGAGAGAGGGAGGAAGGAAGGAAGGAAGAGAGAGATAAAGAAAGAAAGAGAGAGAGAAAGAAAGAGAAAGGGAGAGAAGAAGAAAGGAAGGAAGGGAGAGAGGAAGAAAGGAAGGAAGAAAAAAAGGAGGGAGGGAAGGAGGGAAGGAAGGAAGGAAGAAAAGAGAAAGAAATAAAGGAAGATTGGAAGGGAAGAAATAAAACTCTGTAGAAGACATGAATGTGTATGTATAGAGACACCAGGAAAATACAAAAACTCCTAGAATAAGTGAGTTTAGCAAGAATAAGGTACAAGGTAAACACACAAAATGAATTATGTTTCTTTGTACCAGCAGGAGACAATTGAAAATCAAAATTAAAAATAGGATACCTCTTATAATTGCTAAAAAAACCCCACTTAGATATAAGTCAACAAAATATGGATAGAATCTGTATGTTAAAAGTTACAAAATTCTGATGAAATGTTACCGAGTCCAAGCTCATATGGCTTGCTGCACAACAGGCCAATAAAGCGAGAGATGAGTTGGGGCAAGGAATAGGGGCTTTATTCGGAAAGCCAGTAGACCAAGAGCGTGGTGGACTCGTAAGAACCATCTTACCCGAGTTAGAATTCAGGCTCCTTTCATGGTAAAAAGGGAGGGGGTGTGGTTCCTCGTTGCAAGCTTCTTGGTGGGGAAATCCTGTTTTCGCAGCTATTCACTGTAGGGCTGGTTGCAATGTTCCTATAAACCTCCAACAAGACAAATGCCATTCTCTATCCTGCCACTTTGTATCTCTATATGAATGGAAGAGTGTTATATCTTTAAAGGTCAGATGGGCTATCATGTATATTTCAGGCTATAGGCGACATTCTTTTACAAAGGTGCAGAGCCAGAATTACTAAGCAGAGGCAACAGAGCACAAAGGGTTAGAGCTAAAGGAATAGATCGCATATGGAATCAGGTTTGTTCTTCTCTTTTTACAGAAAGGCATCAAAGGAGAAATAAATAAAGGTAGAGACATACAGTGAACAGGAATGCTCAATGTAGTAAAGATGTCAATTCTCCCCAAACTGATTTGTAATTCAACTCCTATCAAAATGCCACAAGATTTTTTTTTAGTATATATACACAAGCTTATCTTAAAATTTATATTTACATGGATTATTATATTTAAATTTATATGGGAAAGAAAAACAAGCAGAACAGTTAAACAATATTAAAAAAGAAAAAAAAATGTTAGAGGAATCACACTACCTGATCTCAAGACTTATTAGATAGTGACAGTACTGGGGGAAGCATAAGACACATTAATCAATGGACCAGAGTAGGGAACCCAAAAATGGGGCCACATAAGGATGCCCAGATGAATTTTGACAAAAATTGACAAACAGTTCAAAAAAGAAGGATAGTCTTTTTAACAAATGGTGCTGGAACAACTGGACATTAGTAGACAAAAATATGAACCTTGACCTAAACTTCACATCTTATACACAAATTAACTCAAAACAGGTCATAGATCTTCATGTAAAATGTAAAACTGTAAACTTTTAGAAGAGAACATAGGCGAGCATCTTCATGACCCGAGATTAGGCAGAGTTCTTAGAGACTTGACACCAAAAGCACGATCCTTTATTATTATTTTTTTTGTGGTACGCGGGCCTCTCACTGTTGTGGCCTCTCCCATTGCGGAGCCCAGGCTCCGGACGCACAGGCTCAGCGGCCATGGCTCACGGGCCCAGCCACTCTGCGGCATGTGGGATCTTCCCGGAGCGGGGCACGAACCCGTGTCCCCTGCATCGGCAGGCGGATTCTCAACCACTGCGCCACCAGGGAAGCCCTATCCTTTGTAAAAAACAAAAAGGATCAATTGGACTTCATCAAAATGAAAACTTTTACTCTGTGAAAGGCTCGTTTAAAAGGATGAGAAAATAAGTAGCTGACTGGAAGAAAATATTTGCAAACCACATATCTGACAAGGACTAGTATCTAGAATATATTTTAAAAACCTCAGAAGTCATCAATTTTAAAAAGTCAAAAAATCCAATTAGAAAATGGGCAGAAAACATTGACATTTCACCAAACAGTACATTCAGGTGGCAAATGAACACAAGAAAAGATGTCAGCATTACTTGCCGTTACTAAAATGCAAATTAAAATTATGCAAATTAAAATCATGATGAAATGATGATTCATCATTCACTTCACACCTACTAGCCTGGCTAATAATAATAATAATAATACTGATAGGACCAAATGCTGGTGAGCATTAGAAGAAACTGGAACTCTCATACATTGCTAATGGGAATGAAAAATGGCACAGCCATTCTAGAAAACAGTTGGAGATTTCTTAAAAAGTAAAGCATACACTTACACTGCATGACTCAGCAGTCACGCTCCTGGGCATTTGTCCTAGAGAAATAAAAATTCATGTTCACACAAAAATCAGATATGAATATTCATAGCAGCTTCAATGGCCCATTAAACTATTTAATACTAGCTAAACTGGTTAATATTATTAGTTTGTAGTAGCCCCAAACTAGAAACAATCTGTATGTCCTTCATCTGCTGAATGGTTAATATTCCTTTGTTGTCACATCCATGCAATGGAAGAGTACTCAGAAATAAAAAGGAAGGAACTAGTGATACACAAACTGGATGAATTTTAGGGGCACTGTGCTGAATGAAAAAAGCCAATCTCAAAAGGTTACATGCTATAGGACTCCATTTGTATAATATTCTTGAAATGACAAATTATAGAGAACAGATTAGCAGCTGTCAGGGGTAACAGAAGAGGAGGGAAGGTATGACTGTATAAACGGGTGGCACTTGGGCTTTCCTCTGTGGCGAGAAGATAATTCTGTTTTTTGATTGTGTTACTTATACATATGATAAAATGTCACCGAATTATACACAAAAGTCCAGAAACAAACAAACAAAAGAGTGCATTGGAAAGCTGGGGAAGTCCCAAGTCCCAGTAAGGTCTGTGGTCTAGTTAATTGCATTGTGACAATGTCAATTTCCTAGTTTTGAGATCGTGCTATAGTTACGTAATAATGGATACAGGGAGCTTCTCTGTAGTATTTTTGCAACTCTTGTAAGTCTATAGTATTGTAAAATTTTAGAAATTTTTATTTTTTATGTACTATGCAGTAAATGTACTAAAAGAAAAAAAATGATTCCATGCGCATTTTCCCCTTCAGCTCATACTCCTTTTCCCCTTTCTTTCTAACCTCCCTTTCTACCCCTCCCTGCCCTACTCCAATCGCCTTAGATAACCATTGTTAACTCACAGCTTTTCCTATACACTTATATCAAATGCAGATTCATGCACATATTCTCGTTTTGGTTTTACAAAAGTGCCATCAGTCATATGTTTTTCTGCAATTTGCTTTTCTCACTTTGCAGTGCTCCTGGAGCTGGCCAGCGTTTTCCTGGGCGGTCAGGGTAGGTCTGGAGGAAGGAGTAAAGGGGAGGCACGAGTTCCCAGGTGGGGGTGGGATGGGCTGAGTCAGGAGACCCTGATTGGGGTCTCAGCCCCCCTCCCACTGCACATGGCTCCCGTGGTGCCTACCGGGCCACCTTGAAATCTCTGGTGCGTCTCTCAGGAGCCCCACTGCAGGTGTGGAGGGGACCCAAGGGGCAAACACGGGGGGGGGGGGCGCGATTTCAAGGTCAGAGGCTGGGAGACGGCAGAAGGGGGCACTTCGGTTCCGCTGGGGGTAGAGGAGGTGGACTGGCTCCACCGGCTTGCCCTGCAGAACGTCGGATGCCACCCCGAGGTTGCAACCCCAGGAAACCTCCATCTCCTACACAGCCTTTTCTGCACGTTCCTCCCCACCTCTTGCTTATCCCTCCTGCGCAGGTCTGAATAGGTCCCCGGCCCCTACATTCCTTCCCGGCCCTGAGGTCCACAGCCCTGCCCACCCCTGCCCAGGGTGCCCAGAATCCCTGAGAGCGTTTGGGGCGCCCTGGGTGGGAAACAGGAAGCCCTTGCTAGCAAAAAGGATACAGAAGAGGAGACAAGTGGGGAATGAGCGAAAGGGGAATGATGAAAAAGACAGAGGCAGAGGGTTAAAGGTGAAGGGGGAGGTCTGTGAGGAGTGACTGAGAGGCGACAGGTGGGCAAAGCAGGCGAGGGAAGCCACACCTGGGTTCGAACAGTTGAGAAGGCTGAGTGAAGGGGGCAGGGAGTCGGGACAGTGAGAGAGTTGAAGGGAAGTTAGGAGAGGGAGAAAGGGGAGGGGAGACGGGTTATAGAGGCTGGGGAGGAGAGCCGGATGAAAAGGCCAGGTGAGGCGGCCAGGTGAGGCGGGAGAGTTAGGACGCTCATTGGACTCTCCTTCTCTCTGACTTGCTCCTTGCCCATGCCCGCCACCTGTGCCACTCAAATGTGTCTCCTCACCTCTCTCTCTTCAGCCTGACTTTGTGGGTCTCCTTCTCACTGATCACCTGTCCCCCTTCACCTGACCCCACTGTCCGGCTCAGCTCTGCCCCTCACATGTACCCATCTTTAAGCCCCCCCAGCTCCTTGCTTGCTACAGCAGGTCCCAGCTTTCGGGTCCTCTGGAGGGGCAGGAGCCATGCCCACCAAGTCCCTAAGGATTCTCTCATCTGTTCTCATCATATATATATATATTTTTTTGCGGTACGCGGGCCTCTCACCGTTGTGGTCTCTCCCGTTGCGGAGCACAGGCTCCGGACGCGCAGGCTCAGCGGCCATGGCTCACGGGCCCAGCCGCTCCGCGGCACGTGGGATCTTCCCGGACCGGGGCACGAACCCGTGTCCCCTGCATCAACAGGTGGACTCTCAACCGCTGCGTCACCAGGGAAGCCCCAAGCGGTTTTTAAGGTTTTATATTCAAGTCTGTCTTATGTACTTCAAACTCTGTATGCCTACCTGACATTATATTACATATTTTTTGGTAACAGCTTTATCGAGATATAATTTGCACACCATATAATCCACCTATTTAAAGAGTACTCAAAACGAACACAACATTGTCAATTAACTATACTTCAATTTTAAAAAAGTATAATTCAATGGATTTTAATATATTCACACAGTTGCGAAGCCATCACCACAATCAATTTTAGAACATTTTCACCACCCCCAAAAGAAATCCTATATGCTTTTGCAGTCACTCCCCTTTTCCTCTCAATCCCCGCACCCCATCCCAGCCCTAGGCAACTGTTAATCTACTTTCTGTCTCTATGGATTTGCCTATTCTAGCCATTTCATACAAATAGAATCATATAGTATGTGGTCTTTTGTGCCTGGCTTCTTTCACTTAGTATAATGTTTTCAAGGTTCATCCATATTGTAGCACAGATCAATACTTTCTTTTTATGCCTGATAATATTCCGTTGTATGGATATACCACATTTTGTTTATCCATTCATCAGTTGGTGGACTTTTGGGTTGTTTCCACTCTTTGGCTATTATGTATAATGCTGCTATGAACATTTATGTACAAGCTTTTGTGTGGGTATACGTTTTCATTTCTCTTGGTTATTGTGGTTCAATTTTGGACTCAAACTTATGCAGATGCATCTGATTGGTGGAGCCCAGGTCACGTGTCTACAGAAATACTATCTAGGACAAAGGGAGTCTGGGAGTGTGAGTTTTTTGGCTTCTACCTGAGGAAGTCTGAGTCTTGTAATGTGGTAAATTACCAAAATGTGGGAGGATATTTTTGTAAGTTTTAAACATCCTGCTTCTTGTTTCACTCTTTTTGCCTGCTTTTTTTTTTTTTTTCCTGCAGTTTGTGTGATCCTAGTTCCCAGAGCGGGGATTGAACCCAGGCCCTCGGCAGTGAGATCATGAAGCCCTAACTAGTGGACAGCCAGGATATTCCCTTGTCTGCTCTTTGATAATAGAGATAGGCCTTTTATGAATTTTTCCTTGGCCTGTCAGGAAGGTGTTCAGCCAGGCCAGTAGAGGGCGCCAGAGGTTACACCGTAGGAGAAAGAGGCTTTCCGTGGTGGCTTGCCACTGCTTGGTCCTGTGTGGTTTCTCCTGGCCACATTACAGCAGGGTACATTTTTCTCTTCTTCTGTGTCCTTTCTCTCTTGACCTGAGTGGCAGTAGGGTATCTGGCAGCCTCAGGCAGCATGGGCTGTGCCCTGATGGGTCACTGATTTCACCCCCTTTCCTCAGCCCTGTGAAAATTAATAAAGGGGAAACCTCCCTAAAAAGGAGTCAGGAGGTACATACTTTGCATGTTGGGCAGGAAGTGACACTGGTTTGCTACCACCAGCAGGAGGAAGAAAAATTTCTACTTGCCTGGCAACAGCTGAGCCAGTGAGAGTCTCCCACAACTCAGCCAAGGAAAAGCCACTAGAGCCTAGAACAATGCCTAGCACACAATAGGTGCTCAATAAGAATTGAATGAGTGTGCTTCTGGCTAACACCCCAAGGAGCAGGAAAAAAAAAAAACCAACTTAAAATCGTTTGGAATGTGGTAGAAGTTTTAAAAAAAATACTTGTTGACTTGGCCCCAATTTTTTATTTTGAAAATTTTCACTCTTACAGAAAAATTGTAAGAGTAGTACAATGAACACTCATATACCCTTCACCTTGATTCACCGCTGTTAATATTTTGCCTTCCTTTCTTTCTCCCACTTGAAAGTAAGTTGCAGACGTCACTACTTCCCGCCTAAAAACTTTCTATGAAGCTCCTAGAAACAGACATCTCCATAAATCACAGTCCTCCCCAATGCTAACATTAGAGTAACAAGAGCAACACTATATTATCTAACATGCACTCCATGTTAAAATTTATCCAGTTATACCAATAATAGCTCTGTTCTTCATATTTTTTCAAATTCAGGATCCTATCCAGTCTAGGACCTGTGCATTGCATTTAGATGTCAATATCACGTCTCTTGCCATCCTTTGATCTGGAGCAGTTCCACAGTCTTTTTGTTTTGTTTTATTCTTTCATGACATTGACATTTTTGAAGACTCCAAGCTAGTTGTTCTGTAGGATATTTTGGCTTGGGTTTGTTTGATTCTTTATTCATGATTTAAATTCAGGTTAAAAGTTTTGGCCAAGAGTAATTCAGAGATGATGTTGTGTCCTCACTGTGTCATATCCTGAGGAACATGCAGTCAGTTTATCTCCTTTTTGGTGATTGGGTTAAGGTGGAGTCTGCCAAATTTCTCCATCATAAAGGTTTATTTGCTTCTTCTAGTTAATAAGTCACCTGTGGGAGGATACTGGCGATTGTGTGAATATCCTATGCTCCGGCAGCTTTTCACCCAAAGGTTTTAGCATCCGTAGATGATCTTCATCTGAATCATTTATTCTACTGATGGTTACAAAATGCCTTGAAGATTTTGAAATATCAATTTTTTTTCTAGCATACACAGTGCAGATTTTCCATCAAGACGGAAAAATTTTTAGCAGTCTGGTATTCTTTGACAACGACGTGGAAACAAGTTTTTCTTGCTTTTTGCTTGAAATCTTTTTGTAGCTAGATTCGCGCACAGCCTGAATCTATTTGTCTATTTCTCTTCCTGTCCTTATTGATTTTTTCCCTCTCCTGATTTAGAATTTCTTGGAAAGACTGGCCACACGTCCCTATATTCTAGTGTTTGTGGAGAAATCATTAAACTCAAGTGGGCAATGAAGCTTCAGGAGCACGGATAGGTGATGCTGATCAAGATAATGATAAGTAACATTTATTGAGCACAGATGACGTGCTGAGAATTATTCTGTGATTTATATGCATTAAATAACTTTAGATTTTCAATAACCTTATGAGTTAGGTGTCATCTTTATTCTTATTTCAGAGGAAAGTGAGGTACAGAGAGGTTAGATGATTTGATCAAAGGCACATACCTAGTAAGTGGCAGATCTGGGACCTGAATCCAGTGATCTCACCTGAGATTATCTATCTGACTCACCTCAACTTTAACAGAGACTTTGTAAAGAGGAAGACTTTGAAGCAGCTCCCAAGTATCTTGGGAAAAGACTGATATTGATATCAGTCAGGGTTCATTTCTAGAAGAAATAAACCACTCTAGCTATTCTAAACAGAAAGGAGTTTAATAGTAAGTATTAGGCACTTACTGTGATGGTTAATTTTATGTGTCAACTTGACTAGGCCATCGTGCCCAGGTATTTGGTCAAACATTAGCCTGGATGTTTCCTTGAGTGTGTTTTTAGATGAGGTTAACATTTATTTTTTTTTAATTTTTTTTTTTTTTATGATATGCGGGCCTCTCACTGTTGTGGCCTCTCCCGTTGCGAAGCACAGGCTCCGGATGCGCAGGCTCAGCGGCCATGGCTCACGGGCCCACCCGCTCCGCGGCATGTGGGATCTTCCCGGACCGGGGCACGAACCCGTGTCCCCTTCATCGGCAGGCGGACTCTCAACCACTGCGCCACCAGGGAAGCCCAGAGGTTAACATTTAAATCAGTGGACTTGGAGTAAAGCAGATTTTCCTCCACCAGGTGGGTGGGCCTCATCCAATCAGTTGAAAGCCTGAATAGAACAAAGAACTGACCTCCTCTGAGCAAGAGGAAGTTCTGCCAGCAGAAAGTCTTCGGACGTGAACTGCCACCCCCCTTCGTTCCAGGATATCCAGCTTTTCAGTGCACCCCTGCAGATTTTGGACTTGCCATCTTCTGTAATCATAAACCTCTGTCTGTCTCTCTCTTTCTGACTCTCTCTCTATACATCTGTATCTAAATCTATATCTATATCTCCTATTGGTTCTGCTTCTCTGGAGAACCCCGACTAATACACGTATAAAATCACTTAAAGGCTCAGAGGAGAAAGCTGTAGGCTTGGCCTCCAGAAATGACTCTCAAACAATGCTGCAGAACTTACCCAGAACTTACTATTTCTGCCACAAACAGAAGATGGGAGTTCAAAAAACTAGAGCGGGACTGTTGAATTCAGGAGCCAATTGGGAGAACTGATTATTCATCTGTAGTCTCAGCCTCCAGCTCATTTGTCTCCACTCTGCTCTGTGATTATAGGGCTGAAAGCCTACAAACTACATTTTCCTAGACTCTTTTGCCATCTTCTGATTAAGTTCTGCCAATGAGGCAAGAAGGGATCAGGAACTTTCTTCCGGCCTCTAGCTCAGAACGGCATCCTCTCAGTGGCTGTGTGTCACAGCTGGGGTTCCCAGGGAGAGCAGTAGGGAGGGCTCCTTCACGCCTGTGAAAGAGGGAACTGAATCAGTATTGGGCAGAGGGGAAGTTGACCTGTGATGTATTCCCAATAAAGATCTCTCCCGACCTTGTGGGACCTCTGGATGGCTCTTCAGAATTGTCTTGAGTTGGGGTGAAGGATCTGGGTCTGTGTACCTCCATGTTCATCAGTTATTGGATGCAGGCTGCCCTGGAGTGAGGTGTGAATTTAGGCAAAGCAGTCTCCTTCAACTCAGGCAATTCCTAAAGAGAGCTGACAGCTAAGCAATGCCAGCACCTGGAGAAATTCTTCATTCCTGAATGGGAGTCTGGGTCATTTATTGTAGCATCTACCACACAGAGGATAACTCTAGTTTCAGCTGGAATACTGCAGTATTCCCAGTCCTAGCTCCTCTGTGCCTTCCCTAAAATATTCTAGCAGGCCAATATGCCATGCACCTTGGATGATCAAAGAACCAGCTGCACGGAACCTACATTTGATGATCAGAAAATCAGCTTCACAGTTCTCCATTCAGAGCCTGTGCACCTGATGCAGGGGGCTCCCTTCAGAGGCCAGAGCATGAGCTGCCTTTGTGCCTCCTTGGAGGGTCCAGCCCCAGCTCTTGGTAATCTGGGACTCCACCAAGTGGGGCCTCATCTCTCAGACCCTGGATTCTGGGAGTACCACCTGTCTTCTTTTGTTCTTCAGTCCCAGAGGGGACAGTGGATTTATTCCATTACAATCTTCCAGTTACTCTGACATCCGTTTTTTGCTCATTCGGCCTTCCAAACCTCTGTGCAACCGAATATCTGAATTATTTATTTGTTTATATATTTATTTTTATTGAAGTATAGTTGAATGACGATGATGTTGTGTTAGTTACTGCTGTACAGCAATGTGCGTCAGTTATACATACACATATATACATTCTTTTTCATATTCTTTCTGATTATGGCTTATCACAAGATATTGAATACAGTTCCCTGTGCTATACAGTAGGACCTTGCTGTTTATCCATTCTATATACACCAGTTTGCATCTGCTAATCCCAAACTCCCAGTCCAGTTCTCTCCCACCCCCAACCCCCTTGGCAACCACCGGTCTATTCTCTATGTCCCTGATTCTGTTTCTCTTTTGTAGATAGGTTCATTTGTGCCACATTTTAGATTCCACATATAGGTGATATCATATGGTATTTGTCTTTCTCCTTCTGACTTACTTCACTTATTATGATCATCTCTAGTTGCACAAATATCTGAATTTAAAACCCTCCTGCTTGAAATAACCCAGAGTGTTTCTCTTTTCCTGACTGGAGCCTGACTGATCCCTCTGCTACAAATAGCTGAAGATGGGAGATCACGAGGTTATCACTGGAACAGATGACTTCAAGAACACATCCTATGTTGGGACTCAGTGATTATGAGGTTGTCCTATGCTTCTTTTTTTAAAAAAAAATTTAATTAATTAATTTTATTTATTTATTTTTGGCTGCGCTGCGTCTTTGTTGCTGCGCACGGGCTTTCTCTAGTTGCGGCGAGCGGGGGCTACTCTTCCTTGCGGTGCACGGGCCTATTGTCATGGCTTCTCTTGTTGCAGAGCGCAGGCTCCAGGAGTGCGGGCTTCAGTAGTTGTGGCACGTGGGCTCAGTAGTTGTGGCTCAAGGTCTTAGTTGCTCCACGGCATGTGGGATCCTCCCAGGCCAGGGCTCGAACCCGTGTCCCTTGCATTGGCAGGCGGATTCTTAACCACAGCGTCACCAGGGAAGCCCCCTACTGCTTCTTGACACCTGTGAATCTCTCTGTAGGAATTTTCTGGAATGCTGCTGCAGAACAAAATCAAGACAGTCGGAGGAAAATCTACGTCTCATTTCTCCCTTTTAAATCTCTGTGACCACACCTAATTGGCCAAACCTAATTTGCATCCAGAACTTGACTGGAAAGGAGTCTGAGAAAGATTTTTAAGTTCCCAGCGTCTACAATTCAGGATGATACAGTGGAAGGAGGTTGAAAGGATGCCACTTTACCAATTATCCCTTCTCTCCCCACTGAACAAAAGGCTCGCCCAAAGTTTTACCACTGGCAGTCGTGGTAGGCTGCTGAGGCTGGGGGCCAGATTGTAGGGGTGGAGCGAAGGATTCGGGTGAGTCTAGAAGACTTAGAGGCTGAGGTTAGTTTGAGCAAATCCAGGTTAATTGGAAGAGGGAACAGGGCCTGAGAAGGTTGTTGGGTGAATAAGACAGCAGTGAGTGGTGGGGGACTTCCCTGGCAGTCCAGTGGTTAGGGCTCCGGGCTTTCACTGTGGAGGGTTCCAGTTTGATCCCATCCAGCAAGCGGTGCAGCATGGCCAAAAAAACCCCAAAAAACAAAAGAAGCGAGTGACAGAAGTATGTTACAAGGCAAAAAGGAGACAATAAAACAGAGAGATTATCCTGGGTTATGTGAGTGGGCCCAAGCTAATCCCATGAGCCCTTAAAAGCAGAGGACTTTCTGTGGCTGGGGTCAGAGAATTGAGGCAGAGGGAGAAGTTAGAGAGATTCGAAGTGTGAGAAGGATTCCACCCAGGGTTGCTGGAAGGGGCTGCATAGAAAACAAGAGCAGGAACACAGGCAGCCTCTAAGAGTAAACACTCGTCCCTGCCGGACACCCAGGGAGGAAGCCGAGAACAGGACACTACAACGATAAGGAGAATTCGGCCAGCAAACCTGAGTGAGCTTAGAAATGGATTCTTCCCCAGAGCCTCCAGGAAGGAAGGCAGCCCTGATAACATCTTGATTTTGGCCTTGTGACAGACCCTAAGCAGAGGACCCAGTTCAACCCATTCAAAATTCTGATCTACAGAAACTGTAAAATAATAAACGTGTGTTGTTTTAAACTGCTAAATTTGTGGTAAGTTATTACGGCAGCCATAAAAAATACTAAAAAAAATAAAGTAAGAGAGAAAAAGCCCCCAGATGAGCATTTACCCTGCCTGATGATCTCCATGTGTGTCCTCATCAGGCTGCAGAGGAAGAATCAGCCCAGCCTGAGCGGTTTCTGAGGCCAGGGTCTATAAATGAATCACCCAGTATATGGCCCTTTTCTGGCTTATTTCAGGAGTGCAAGGAAGGGAAGAATTACAGAGTAGCAAGAGAAAACTTTAGCAGCTGGTGATCTATTATCTTGATTGTGGTGATGGTTCTATAGATGTTTTCATATGTCAAAATTGATCAAATTGTAAACTTAAATATGTGCAGTTTATTGTATGTCAATTATATCTCAAAAAAAGCTGTATGTAAAAAATAGGGACTTCCCTGGTGGCACAGTGGTTAAGAATCTGCCTGCCAATGCAGAGGACATGGGTTCGAGCCCTGGTCCGGAAAGATCCCACATGCCACGGAGCAACTAAACCCGCGAGCCACAACTACTGAGCCCGCGTGCTGCAACTACTGAAGCCCGCACGCCTAGAAGCCCGTGCTCCGCAACAAGAGAAGCCACCGCAATGAGAAGCCCGCACACTGCACCGCTTGCCGCAACTAGACAAAGCCCATACACAGCAACGGAGACCCAACACGGCCAAAATAAATAAATAAGTAAGTAAGTAAATAAATAAAATAAAAGCAGTAAACTGATTTAAAAAAAAGTCACTCCTCATTTCAAAAAAAAAAAAAAAAACAGACAAGGTTAAGACAGGAAAAGACAAGCCGTGGATGAGGAGAAGATGTTTGCAAAACAATGATAAAGGCTTTAGATAAAGGCTTTTTATCCAGAATATATTTTTGAAAACTTGCAACTCGATAATAAGCCAAAGGAAAAAAAAAAAGCCAAAGAATCCAATAAAAATAAGCAAAAATTTTGAACAGACACTTCACCGACAAAGATATATAGTCATTAGGGAAATGCAAATTAAAATCACAATGAGGCACCACTACTCACTCAACTGAATGGTTTTAAATAGAAGGACTAAAAATACCAAGTGCTGAGGAGTTTGAGAGTAACTGGCCTGGGAACTCTGTGAGGGCAGGACTTGGGCTCTCTCGGTCATCACAGTGTCCAGTCGTCACCTAGTTCAGGGCCTGTCACAGGGTAGGCACTCAGTAGATACTTATTGAGTAAGTGGACAAAATTCTTTGGGAGAACATTTCTTGATGATTTCTGGGATCCCAGAGCAACTGGACTTTCTCTCCTAGGGGCTCCCCTGACGTAATGTCCCACCTCAGGGGTGATGACTTCACTATAGTTGTTGGTTCATTCATTCATTGCTTCATTCATTAATCATGTATTTCTTTTACTTATTTATATGTTTATGTACTTATTTACTGACGTACAGTTGATTTACAATGTTAGTTTCTGGTGTACAGCAAATTGATTCAGTTTTATATATATGTACATACATATACACATGTATATCTTCTTTTTCATTTTCTGTTCCATTATATTATGTTATTATAAGATATTGAATATAGTTCCCTCTAGTATACAGTAGGACTCTGTTGTTTATCTATTTTATATATAGTAGTTTGTATCTGGTAATCCCAAACTCCTATTTTATCCCTTCCCCTGCCCCCATTTCCCTTTTGGTAACCATAAGTTTGTTTTCTATGTCTGTGAGTCTGTTTCTGTTTTGTAAATAAGTTCATTTGTATCATATTTTAGATTCCACATATAAGAATCACATATTTCTGACATCTGTATTTCTGGCATCTGCAGAGTCCAGGCCTTTGTCCTCGATACTGAAATCCAGTGTGGCCCACCGTCTCAGCCCTCTGAGGACTCAGAGGCCACATTAAGAAAGAGATCATACACTCAGTATGTGTCATGTGCAAAGTGTGTCGGAAGAAAGGTGAATGTGCTTACTGATGGAGCCAATGAAGGCCTCTCAGAGGAAGAGGGGATCTCGTTAGAACTTAAAGGATAAAGAAAAATGTCTGAAACTCCACAAGGACAAGGAAGGGTCTGTCTTATCATTACTAAAACTCCAGTGACTAGTACATGGGCAGATGCAAACTGGTAAATATTTACATAAAAGAACGCTGCTGTTTTATATGAGGCCCTCTATTTCCACACAGAAAGCATGACTGTGTGAGGTCACCAGGATGCATTGGCTGCAAGTAACTGGAAACACTGTCTCAGTTGGGCTTAAGCATTAAGGAGAATGTATTTCACGACAATTAAGGAATCTAAATGTAGGTGGCTCTGGAGGGTAGTTAATGCATTTTAGAAGATGAAGGAAGTATGGAAGGCTTAGATTCCTTCCTTCTCTCTGATCTGCTAGTCTTAGAGAATTGACTTGTCCTCAGATCCTTATGGTCCCAAGATGGCTGCTGCAGCTCCAGGCATCACATGGAGACACAGCGACATCTAGGGTAAGAAGGGGATGGAAGGATCTCCTGGTCCTATTAGCAACCAGGAAACCTGTCTTGAATATGTAGGTTGATGCTCTGCATTCATTTCAACTTCCCTCTTGTATGCCATCCTGCCTGCAGGGGCTGAAAGGTTTAAAACGACATTTCTGACTCCGGTGCAGCTGGGATCTGCCTTACGTTTGGGTTCTTCCAACCAGATGCACTCAGACAAGATTTGAATGATGGATGACGGGTGGAGGCCATTCTTCTGCTGGCTCTACCCCCATGGAAGTGTCTGCTTTTTTGTGGTGGTCTTTCTGATCATAGCAGTTTCTGGATGGCACTTGTCCCATAACTGTGACAGATCCCTGGTGTGTGGCCTGTGGCCTTCCTGATCATGGCGGTGGAAGCCAATTCCTAATTAAACAGTCAGGATCCTGATCCTAGAAAGGAAGTGGGCCTTTGAAAAGCTCTGGTTTATGGTTTGGCTCTTAAAGTTATACCTGAATGGTCAACACAGAATCTATTTGTTCAACCTTTCTGACACTTCTGTAAGCCACTTATCATCCTATAATAAATCCCTTACTGCAGACATTAACCAGAATTGGTCCTGGTCTCTGTAATGAACTGTATAAGTTTGCCATGGCTACTGTAACAAATTACCTCCAATTTTGTGGCATAAAACAACAGAAATTTATTCTCTCACCTTTGTGAGGCCAGAAGGCTATAATCAGGACCACTGGGCCCAAATCAATGTGTTAGCAGAGCCATGCTCCTGGCATGGCTCTGGCAGCTCTAGGGGAGAATCTGTTCCTCGCCTCTTCCAGCTTCCAGTGGCTGCTGGCACTGCTTAGCTTGTGGCTGCATCTCTCCATGTCTGCCTCCCTGGTCATGTTCCCTCCTCCTCTTCTCTGTGTGTAATCTCTCTCTCTCTCTCTCTCTCTCTCTCTTTTCTTTTCTTTTCTTTTTGGCCATGCAGCTTGAGGGATCTTAGTTCCCAGACCAGGGATTGAACCCAGGCCCTCGTCAGTGAAAGCACGAAGTCCTAGCCACTGGCCCACCAGGGAATTCCCTCCCTTTGTGTCTCTCATCATGATGCTTGCCATAGCATTTCAGTCTCACCCTGATAATCCAGGATAATCCCATCTCAAAAACTTAATCACATTTAAAAAACCTTTTTTTTTCCCTCCAAATAAGGTCACATTTACAGGTCCCAGGGATTGGGACATGGATATCTTTGGGAGAGCCATTTTTCAGCCTACTGCATGAAACACCATAAAACCTTTCTCAGAGGGCTTCCCTGGTGGCGCCGTGGTTAAGAATCCGCCTGCCAATGCAGGGGACACAGGTTCGATCCCTGGTCCAGGAAGATCCCACATGCCGTGGAGCAACTAAGCCCGTGCGCAACAATTACTGAGCCTGCGCTCTAGAACCCACGAGCCACAACTACTGAAGCACACGCGCCTAGAGCCCGTGCTCCGCAGCGAGAACTACCGCACCGAGAAACCTGCGCACCGCAACGAAGAATAGCCCCCGTTCGCTGCAACTAGAGAAAGCCCGCGTGCAGCAACCCAACAGAGCCAAAAGAAAGAAAGAAAACAAATACAAAACCTTTCTTAGAGCATCCACCTCCCCGCAAGCCAAATTCCCCTAATCATGGGCCAATTGGGTCACTGTGAAACACGTCCTCTCTCCTTTTTTTTTTTTTTGACCACGCCGTGCGTCACGAGGGGATCTTAGTTCCCTGACCAGGGTTCAAACCCGTGCCCCCTGCAGTGGATACTCTGAGTCTTAACCACTGGACCGCCAGGGAAGTCCGAAAATATGTCCTCTCTTTTCCCTCTGGATTCACTCTCCACTCTGCTCTAGGTCCGGGAATGTGGATTACATCTGCTGGGACTCCCTTGCCTTCTGTCTTCCGGCTGGGCTCAGCGATGGGAGGTGTTAGCAGAAAACTGGAGAGAGGAAAAGAGAGCAGGTGGGCATTTACTCTCCTACTTCCCTGCCGGGCTGTGGGCTGGCAGCAGTGATGTTCCAGAATCTCTGTCAGGGGACCGGTAACCGCTCCCTCCCAGGTCCCTTCTGGTGGTTTAAGAACAGTGATAGCTTCCGGCTGTTGGGTGGACCCAGGTGCTGCCCTGTGATGGTTTCCCCTAACCATACCCCGCATCTGTACGTTGTTGCTTAAATAACTCCCTTACCCCATTTGACCATTTGGTCTCCTGCGGGGATCCTGGCCGATGCAGTCACAGAGCCAAGCCTACACGAGTCTTTAGCAAGAGGTAGGTTGGTTTAGGTCAATCAAGAATGACGTGAGGGAAGGGCTGTGCCACAAATAATGACATGAGAAATTTTTTTTGCTGGGCTGGCAGCGACTGTGTCTCCTTTATCCATTTTAGAGATTAGGGCCCTAGGATAAAGCTTCCTCTTGTCTTTGACAGTTCACATGTTAGAAAAACATGCTCGGCACACCCAGCTGAACTCCCAGCCAACAGCTGCCCTGTGGGTGAGCCATCCAGTGCCTCCAGCCCCGTCAAGCCTTCAGATCAATCAAATCCCAGCCGACCTCTAACTGCAACCATGGGAGAGACCCCCAGTGAAAACTCACTCACCTGAGGGAGAACAGGAGGAGGAGAAAGGCACGACGTGGACAGGTGAGACGGTACTGTCTTACTTCCCCACAGACAGCAATTGCCAACTCTGAACAAAATATTAAAAAACAAAACAAAAACCCAACCGTTTGAAGGCACTGGAGAGAAACCAGACACAGACAGAAGTTGGAGGGGATTCAGCCTTTGAAGGAATGGAAGATACTGGGAATTCCCTGGGGGTCCAGTGGTTAAGCCTCCGCGCTTCCACTGCAGGGGGCACGGGTTCGATCCCCGGTTGGGGAACTAAGATCCTGCAAGCCGAGCGGCATGGCCAAAAATAAAATAAAGAATGGACTTTTTTGCTTATTACTAGACCACAGCATGGAAACACATCTAGATTACAGGGTGTTGTATCCAGACGACCTTTCAAAAGGAAAGTACCAGAAGCATCCAGAAAGGAAAAGAACTATGTTCACGAAGAAACAATTGGCAGATTTGAACTTCCTTTTCAATAAAAACCCACACCCCACCCCTAGCCTTCAGAGGGAAATGGCCTCAAAAATGGACATACATCCAACAGTCCTGCAGGTTTGGTTCAAGAATCGTAGAGCGAAACTCAAGAAAGCCAAATACGAGGATTTTCAGTCAGAACAGCAAGAAGCTCAACAGCAAGTATCTGAGGCAGGAGGCAAGGCCAGCTCTTCCAAGGGAAATATGGATACACCTCCCAGGTCCCCTAATGGTACCTCCCCTGCATCTCTAGTTTATATGGGTCATCCAACACCTTCCTTCCAACTCAGCAGGTGGCACAATTTGAAGGCTGTCACAGACCATTCTCTTGGCCACAAAATCGTCTATTTTGGCTACTGCCAAGACCCTAATATATACTGCCTCTATCCCATTTTGGAATACCGAGCTCTCTCCACAAGCTTCAATTCTAATTCTTTTGGCTCTTTTTCGCCATAAAGATCTTAGAGAAGCTAGACACAGAAAGCCATATATGATTTGTAAGGATTCCCATACAAGGGAATACTTTTCAGCAGTGAAAGGAAAAAACAAGATGTACACAACGTGGATGCAGTTCAAGACCATTATGTTGAGTGAAAGAAAAAAAAAGCCCACACAACAGAGTACATAGTGTATAATTCTGTATAATTCCCACTATATGAATTTGTAGAGCAGTCAGGAAAAACTAATCTACAGCAGCCAGAAGCAGACTAGTGACTGTCTATATCGTAGAAAGAATTGAGTTGAAAAAGGCACAGGATGATGTAGAGGATTCATGTCTTTTTTTGGGTCACTCTGTATGGCTTGCAGGATCTTATTTCCCAGAACCCAGCCCACAGCTGTGAAAGCGCTGAGTCCTAACCACTAGACTGCCAGGGAATTCCTCTCACGTCTTAAAATGTCAGTTACCTAAGTGTAAAATTCATCAGAGCACTACATTATATACTTGAAAGTTGCAAGAGACTGGATCTTAAGTGTTCTTACCACAAAAAAGAAATGAGAATTATGTGATGGGATGGATGGAGGTGTTAGCTAATGCTATGGTGGTAATCATTTTGCCACATATAAATGTATCAAATCAACATGTTGTATACCTTAAACTTATGTGAAGTTATGTGTCAATCATATCTCATTAAAGCTGAAGAAAAAAAAAGGATGGACCACACTATGTGAGATCAAGTTCATATGGCTTTTCCTCTGAGGATGCACATCCGTTCATGTGGCAAGGTACAGCTTGAATTCAAGCAGAAAACCAGTGACTGACTTGAAGTATCAGACCCTAGAGTTCAGGGCGGCAAGAGTAGTTGGAAACTGAGAGGAGAAATCCTAATATGGAGGGAGCCCCAGAGAAAGAGGACCTAAGTCTATATATAAATTACCCTTGAATCTTTAATGTACTGAAAGAAAAAGAAAGCTGTCAACACAGAATTCTATATCCACTGTAAATATGCTAGAAAATTGGCAAAATAAGATGGCTGCTCTCATTTCTGTCATTCAGCCAAGAGTGGAGACAGAAAACGAGGAAGGCATTGCCATTTCCTTTAAAGGACCAACTCATAAGGTGCTCAGATTGCTTTCACTCATTTGCATTGGCCAAAACATAGTGCCATAGGTGCAGGGAAAGCTGGAAAATGTTGTCTTTAGTAGAGCACTCTTAAATCCACTAGGTAAAGGAAGAAGGGATAACAGACATAGAGACAGCTAGCTGGAGTCTCTGTCATACAGCTTTATAGACAATTATGTGGTTGTGTGATGGCTGGAGCTGTGGCAGCCATCTTATGACCATGAGGGGAGACAGTACTGATACAATGAGGACGGAGGAGCAGCCAGATGGAAAAACCCTGGCTCCACTATGACATCACGCTCTCTAAACTGGCACACTTCAGTATAAATATTATGTGAGCCATGCATACCATTTAAAATTTTCAGTAACCATGCTTAAAAAGTTAAAAAATATATATGAAATTAATTTAAAATATAGTTTATTTGACCCAGTATACCCCAAATATAATTTAAATATATAATCAATGTAAAATTATTAATGATTTTAAATCTTTTAAACAGTAAATAAAAATTCTGTATGTACACACATCTGTTTCCTAGCTCTATCCACTGAGAGAGTGTAGAAGCAACGATATCCTTGTAGCAATCAGTTCACCCAGGTCTTGGTTTCTAAATAGTGTTCCCCACTAAAAGGAACCAGAGCTCCTTGGAGAAATGGCTAGAGTTACAGAGATAAGGCAGGAAAATTACAAAAGGAGCCTGGGAATCTGATGCCAGAAAGCGAGGAGGTGCTTAACAAATGATGGGGACACATCAAAAGGACATGAGCCCTCTTGAAAAGGTTCCCACTGGCTTCACCTGGGACAACTTGAGCGTCACGATAAATGATAGTAAAGAACTACAATTATAAAATAATAACTCATGAGTCCATGTTGATATAAAGCCATTGGTAAATCCATGAATCAGGAAGGGGAGGGAAGCTCTTCCTAAGAGTAGAATGTCGACTAAGAAATGTAGAAAGAATGATGACATTAGAGGCTCACTATTTGGTAATGGTCATAATAGTAACTGTAAGGCGAACTCCAACAATGGATGCTAAAATGAATGGGTCAGAGTTTGGTCTCAAACTCTCTCCACATCCTTATTAACTACAAATAGAAAAAATAGTAACCATACAGTGGAGAAACTTGGCAAGCAACATCTGAAAAAAGAAAAATAAGAAGTCGTTAAATTCTAGAGGATATGTTATACATAAAGCACAGCTTGGATTGTACTAGTTACCTTTCAAGTGCACAACGGCTACATGTGATCTGGGAGCCATACTGGACAGCTCAGCTTAAATGGACCCTGCTGTTTGAGATTTCTTATCCTGTACGATAATAAATGTTCTCATTATTAAGGCACTTTGAGTTAATATTACTTTACTTATAACAGAATGCAATCTAGTGACACCATCATACCATCACACACATACTGTGGGAGGATGAATTATGGCCCCCAAAGATGCCAACCCGCAATCTCAGACCTATGAATATCCCCTGTTACGTGCCAAAGGGACTTTGCAGATGTAATTAAGATTTATAGGCTCTAAAAGAGAGAGATTATCCTGGATTCCCTGAGTGGACCCAGTCTAAACACCTGAGTTCTTAAGAGCAGAGAACTTTCTCAGGCTGGAGGTAGAAGAGAAATGTGACAGAGGAGAAATGAGAGGGATTCCAAGCATGAGAAGGATTTGACTCACCATTACAGACTCTGAGGTGTAGGGTCAACATGCAGGGACAAGAAAGAAGTTGCAAAGAGCTAAGGATGGGCCCTCACAGCCAGCAAGGGAAAAGGATCTCAGTCTGACAACCACAAGGAACAGAATTCTGCCAACAAATTAAATGAGTTTGGAAGCGGATCCTGCACAGGGCCTCCGAAACAATCCAGCCAGCCACACTTTGATCAGCCCTGTGAGACCTACAGCAGGGAATTAGCTGAGCCCACGCGGATTTCTGACCTGCAGAAATGTTAAGATAATGAACTTGTGTTGTGTTGAGATGCTCAGCTTGTGAGAATTTGTTATGGAAGCAAAGAAAAACCAACACACACACACACACACACACACACACACACACACACACAGACCCACACCACAAAGAGCATCTTTTCTTCATTGTTTATTTGTACAGTTTTTATAAAAAGTAGAAAAATAAACATTTTATGGGGTCTGAGCTTGAGAAATCACACACATAAATATAAAAATAGTGATTTGGAGGCAATAAATTAAAAAAAGGGGTTTGGATGTATAAATAATATCGAAGATGCTGAGACACGTTGCAGGTGGGTCTCCGGGGTCAGACACACTGGTCTCCACTGGCAACACATTTCAGGTCCCGGGTGAGGAGGCGGAAGAGGTTGAACATGACAGAGGCTTCGAGGCAGTCCCGGGACTCCTGCGGGGAGAGGGGGATGGCTCAGTAGCTCCCATGTCTGGCCGCCCAGCTGAGCGCAGCCAGCGGTTTCCCCTCCGCGGTCACTCACCTTCTTCGGGGCCTCCTGGAGCCGGTGCAGCCAGTGGTGGAGGCGGCCCCGGGCCCTGGGGCCTGCTGTGGGCTGAGCTGGGACCTGTGAGCAGAGGAGGGTGGTATTGAGGGTGTGAGGCAGGGCCTGGGACAGAGGGGGACGTACAGGTGGCCAGAGCCCAGACACGGCCCGGGTGCCCCGAGCGCTCACACAGGCCTGGAGCTTGGAGTGGATGTGGTGCAGCGTGTGAAGGGGCTGGTCCAGGATGTGGTCCAGGGATGAGTTCGCCGTGTCCTCCAGGACATTCAGTGTCAGGGCCAGCTCCGCCTGCAAGGCCACGGGGCGCTCCCACAACTGCGAAGGAGACAGAGACAGGTGAGAGTTGCGCGTGAGAGAGAACAGGCGAGGAGGCACAGGTGAGGGGGACAGAGGCAGGGACAGTGGAAGGTGAAAGTCGGGGTCAGGTGGGAGCCGATGTGGTTGGCTGAGGGGAAGGAGTCAGGGGACGGGTGGGGAGGGCAGGGAGAGAAGGACGTGAGGGAAGGAGGAGGTGAGGGGCCACCTGCAGAGCCGGAGCGCCGGCAGGTGAGGGCAGGCGGGCCTGACTCCGCCAACTCACCTGCAGCTGCCTTAGATCCCGGGTCCTGGGGAAGAGGCGGGAGCTGCAGTTCCAGTCCTTCTGCAAGAGCGACTCTTCCTAGAGAGCAAGGGCAAGGTCAGCCCACAGCGGGAGGGGCAGAGGGAGGACCCCAGGGAGCCTGGAGGATGGCCAGCAACAGGGGGACGGGAGGTTAACTTCCACAAGGACCGCAGAGGCACGTCCACCGCAGGAGGACAGGAGATCGTCCACCGCGGGGAGGGTGGCGGTCAGCCCGGCGCGGGCAGTGCAGGCCCACCTTCCGCCCAGGTCGCCTGGGAGCGCCCAGAGGGAGGGATGGAGGGTCGCCCACTGCAGGAGGGGTCGGGGGAGACTCACAAAGGCATCCTTGGCCCTCTTGAAGGCCTGCAGCTCTTGTGGGGACAGGGACTTGAACTGGGCCACGTGGCAGCCCCTTGCACCTGGGAGGGCCCCGAGGGGTGAGGGCACAGGAACTGCTCCTGTCCTGCTCGGCGCCAGGGCCATCAGCATCAGCACCAGCGTGCAGCCCGGGGCCATGTCTGTGTTAAGGAAGGACAGAAAGATGAGGGCAGGGAGGGCGTCAGGGGGTGAGGGTAGAGGCCCTGGGGAGGTGGGGGTCCCGGACAATGATGCAGGGGCTGACCCAGCTTCATTCCTGCTCTCTGGTCTCTGCCAGCAGATGGCGGATCAAGTGTCCACTCTGAGGCTGCCGCCTGGGGTCTCTCAGTCCCGTCTGGAGTCTCTGACTTCAGCCTCCTCTTCTGGATCTCAGCTCGTTGCTCTGTCCGTGTCTCTGAACTTCCAGCTGCGTCTGAGGTGTAATTGCTGCCTGAGTTCCATGGCGCAGCTTTTAGCCTGTGCAGCTGGGCAATCCCAGCTGATGTAGGAAAAGTGAAAACACAGCTAGAGGCTGACACTGGCACCAGGGGAGGCGGGGCTGGGAAAGCCCAGAGCAGGGCGGGGCCTGTGAGCCATGTGAGCCGCCGAGGGAAAGAGAAACTGACATCGATTCATGTCCCATTTCACCTCCAAGAAGGTGAGTAAAGAAGTCAAAATCAGGCCTGGGGCAGGTTCACCCCACACGGCGGGTCTCCCGCGCCGGTGACCAGGCTGATCTAGGACTGGGGCGGCCAGGGGACAGAGGGCCTCCCTTTTTGGCAGAGGCCCCAGTACAGGGAGTAGAGGGAAAAGGCACCTGTAGGAGGTGTTGCCATGAAGAACCTGGAACTTCCAAGAGGGAGGCTGTTTAGGAGATGGCAGAAGGTCCAGGGGTGCTGCTGCGGGTGGGAGAGAGAGGGAGAAAGGCAGAACACTCGCGAATTAAGAGAGGACACCAGCTCCTCCCCACCCTTCCCCACCTGGTAGCCATAGAGACAGAATGCGGGAGGTCGGGAGGCTGCATTAACCTGTCCTCTGACTGTCAGACGCAGAGAGACCCAGGAATGGGAGGATGTGCTGTGAAGTTGAGCTGTGACCAGTACTTCAGGGAAATCAGGTGGGTTTGAGAAAAAACGCCTTCATTCATTCACCAAGTACCTATTCGCCCTCCCGCCCCCACTCTGGGTCAGACCCTGCTCAAGGTGCCAGGAAGAGAGCCTTGAAAAAAGAAAAGACATGAAGCAGTCCTTCATGGGGCTCTTTACTGGAGAGAGGTACCAGGTAGTACCTCTCTGGGACACGGGGATTAGGCATGCGGTATGTATTAGGTTAGGTAAAGTCAGATAATGGAAAACGAAAGACATGAAGCAGGGATGAGAGCAGAGTGCCAGAGGAAGTCTGCATTAAATAAGGTAATGAGATGACTTTTGGGGGAAGACCTAAAGGAAGGGAGGGAGGGAGCTCTGTGGAGACCTGAGGGGGAGCCTTCCAGGAAAAGGGAACAGTCAGTGAAAAAGGCAAACAGAGACACCCCCCTCCTTCTGTGCGCCTGTATATGTCTCACCCTGTTCACAGAGGCTCTGCCACAAGGTGGTTTGTTTTCTTTGTTGCTGTGGTTGTTGTTTTTGGCCGCGCCGCTTGCAGGATCTCAGTCCCCCGACCAGGGATTGACCCGGGCCCTCAGCAGTGGAAGCGCAGCGTCCTGACCACTCGAACGGCAGGGAATTCCCGCACAATGTGCTGTCGAATACGCATGGTAGCACCAAGGACACCCTGTGCTTTGCCTGCATTTCAGATACAGAGGAAACTGCAGGGACTCAGAGGGGTTAAGAGACTTGTCCAAGGTCATACAGCAAATAAGTGGTGAGGGCAGGATATTAACTGAGTTCTGTCTGACACCAGAGAGTAACCACTGCACTTAGCAGCCCCAGTGTAGCTACATCTCCTGCCTTGGAGGTAATGGACGTCTCGAACAGAAGGAGTGGAGTCCTTTTGACTATTACTCCCACCCCCTCTTTCCCTCATTCATAATTCCGGGGAGAGGGTGGACCGAAGTCCTCAGCTGGGAATATCTTTGAGCTCTGATACGTAACGTGTTTTAGAAATTCTTTTAATTGGAGTATAATTGCCTTACGACGTTGTATTAGTTTCTGCGGTGCAATGAAGTGAATCAGCTACATGTGTGACTATATCCCCTCCGTCCTGGACCTCCTTCCCACCCCCGCCACCCCACCCATCTAGGTCATTACAGAGCACCGACCGAGCTGAGCTTCCTGTGCTTTATGGCATGTTCCCGCTAGCTATCTATTTTACGCATGGTAGTGTATATATGTCAGTCCTACCCTCCCGTTTCGTCCCACCGTCCCCTGCCCCCACTCTGTCCACATGTCCATTCTCTAGGTCCACGTCTCTGTTCCTGCCCTGCAGATAGGTTCATCTGTAACAGCAGGTGGACTTCCCTGGGGGTCCAGTGGGTAAGACTCTGTGCAGGGGGCCCGGGTTCGACCCCCGGTAGGGGAACTAGATCCTGCATGCATGCCGCAACTCAGACCCAGAGCAGCCGAAATAAATCGACAATTTTTTAAAAGATAAAAGCAACAGCAGGGATGTGCCCGAGTCACCTACCAGTGTTCTGGTCAGTTTCTATGAATTGCATCGGCCTCACATCAGG
The DNA here is from genome assembly GCF_026419965.1 of Kogia breviceps. Lineage (NCBI taxonomy): Eukaryota > Metazoa > Chordata > Mammalia > Artiodactyla > Physeteridae > Kogia > Kogia breviceps. Next base: position 12,143,843 of record NC_081327.1, read on the forward strand.
GGAGGACACATTGCAACAACTGTGCATCCTGAAAATTGACACATTATCTCAAAATCCCTCAACATCGTAGTGTTTCCCTTAGAAAGGAAGTTCAGGGCAGTGGGTAGGAGCATGGGAGCTGGAGCTAGACTCTGGGGCTCAGACCTGGCTGCGACCCTCTCTAGCTGTGTGACCTTGGGAAACGGCCTTTGCAGTTGGCCACGGAGATTGCCCATCCACGGACGCAGACAAATTTTAAAAGTACAATTGTTCTGCATTTATGGGTGTGACTATTTAATGCAGACCAGTTATTATGGCCATTCTGTGGCTTCAGCTGGAAGCTTCAGAAACCTTATTTCAATGTATAGTACTCACTGCAAGGGAAGTGTAACAATGCCATGGCATAAATGAGTAAACTGAGGCTCAGAGAGAAGTAACTTGCCCAGACACGCAACGCTTAAGTGGCAGGGGCAGAACTGAAACTCAGGTCACCTGATTTCCCTGTCTCAGCATTTTGTGCCGAACAGCCCCCCTCAAAATGATCACCGAATAAACAACCCGCAGAAATGCAAAAGTGTTTAATAATTGGCAACAAATTAACAACAGAAGACAGAACAGCAAAGACACACAGGAACTTCATAAATACAAAACACACTTAAGTAACGGAATTCAAAAAACTACTTATCCAGAGGACTTCTGGCCCCTTCACTACCCAGTCCCTCAGGGAATGAGGCTTCCCCAGCGGGGAGGTCCAAGAGTCACAGATTCATGGAATCGCAAAGCGGGCACTGAAGGTTCAAAGCAGGGGGTGGGACCTGTCATGAGACAGGGCTGTTCCTGTAACCACACAAGTAGAAACTGGTCCATGGTACGTGGTGGTCAGCGACCAAGGCGGACACGGACTGCAGTCTTTTCCTGCCAGCCCAGGCCCTGGAAGATCTGAGGGCAACGCATCCCGCGGAAAAATCGCTGCTTCCGGGGGAACTCGTTCTGCTCTTTGGGGAAAGGGCGCCTCTGGCACCAGCGCCGGCGGGTCCAGGCTGAGAGAGCCGCCTGGTCCGATGGGGCCACGGAGGAGAGCGGCGTCCACAACAAGGCGCCCCCAGAGCTTCGGGTCCCAGGCGGAGCCGCGGCGGGATCACAGACAAGGACCCGAGTGCGCCACCAGCCGCAGGTCCCACGCGAGCAGGCGCAGGAGGTTGAAGATGACGGTGGCTTCGTGACACCGAGGCGAGCCCTGCAGCCCGGGAAGGAGGCGGAGCGGGGCTGAGTCAGGGATCTCCTTCGCCGAGGGACCCCCCCCCCCCTCCAGACCCTCACGGCTCCAAGCCGGGCTCCCGTCTAGCCGCTTTCCCGCCTGCTCCACTCACAGCTGTGCGAGTTTGGGGACGCCTCCTGGGCCGCCGCACGGACGTCCTCCGGGAGCCTGGCCGGACCAGCTCGAGCTGGAGGGAGGACAGGAGGTTAATGAAGGCGGCGGGGAACCGAGCCTCCCCGCCCAGGTGACTCCGGCCCTCACCCTCCCAGCCGCAGACCAAAGCCCGGATTTGGGGACACCGAGAGAGAGGACGTGAACCGTGTGTGCGCCCGTCTCTGGCCTCGTGGGACAGATTCGCAGTCGGGGGGCCTGGCCTTGAGACCAGGGGCGCAGAGCGAGCCGGGAGCGCTGCGGGGCCAGGGCGCGGCGCACTCACGCAGGCCGCCACGTCCCGCCCCGCGGCCGCCAGCAGCTCCAGGGTCGGGCCGACGCCGGGGAACAGCTCGGGGCTCGGCAGGCTGCTCAGCACGTCTTGGGCGTCGGCGAGGCCGCGGGCCACGTGGCGGAGCAGCGCACGGGACTGCGGGGAGCCGGCGGGAGTTAGACGGGGCCGCGCGCCAGCCCGCCCTCCCCCACCCCCACCCCCAGCCCGCCCGCCGGCCTCGGGCCTCACGGAAGGCCGCGGAGGGTCCCTCCTCCGGCGGAACGAGCAGTTGCGCGGCCTCCAGCTCAGCGTCTCTTCCTCCTGCGGGGCAAGGGCTGGGGTGACGCGGAGTCTCCTGGCAAGGGCCCCTGAAGCGCTGGGACGTCGGAGATTCCTGGACGTGGCTGGGGACTGCCTGGACGGTTGTGCTTATCGGGTCCGAACCGGGTAGCGCTCCGATGGCTGAGCGGCGCTGAAAGGCGCCCGCGCTCCCCGTGCGGAGCCTGCGCCCCGATGTGGAGCCGAGTCCGCCTGGAGGGGGCGCCCCTCTGTGACCCGCACCAAGGCCGTGCATGAGCTGACCACCGGGGCCTCCGGGAACATGTCGTGGTCACAATTCTGGACCCTGAAATCTGAGATGTGGCTGCTGGATGCTAGCACGCGAGGGCCCCTCGGGACAAAGACGCGTCTCCGAGCCCTGCGGGCCCGGGGTCCAGGGGGCGGGGGTGTCTGAGCATCACTCACGTAGCGGTCCCTCAGTGCCTTGATGGCCAGCAGCGCCCGGGGGTCCAGGGAGCGGTAGTGTGAGAGGAGGCGCCGCGGAGGCTCCACCCCCTCGGGGTCCGCCGCCACGCCCACCGTCACCAAGACCCACAGCCCCACGGCCACCGCGGCTGCGCCACGCGGCCCCATCTCTGCTCCTGCAGGACGCGACGGACGTCAGCGAGCTCAAGGAGGCCCCGAGTCCAAGCCCCTGCCTGTGGTTAGACTCGCAGAGGGACTGACGCTCAGAGCGTGGGCTGTGGCCACACGCAGGGGAAGAGACAGGATGGGCCCCCTCCTACCCTCAGCCTCTCTCCTCTCACTCCTCACCTACAATGTGTCTCTGGTGCCTGGTGCTGCAGCAGGGCCTGCCTTCCACTGTCCTCTGGGTGTTGTCCAGAGTGGTGTCCACCTGGGACAGCGGTGCCTGCATCCTCCGTGGTGGCTTTTAAGTGCCCAGCTGAGAATGGTGAGCAACCGTGCAGGGTCAGCTTTCCCAGCGTCATTGCTGGCCATTGATTAGCCCAGAGGGTTGCAGGCCGGGGTTTGAGGACTTTACCCACCTGTGGGCCAGTGCCAGCGATGACTCTGCCCAGCCCTCTCTCCTGAGCCAATTGCTATGTTTGTTTTCTACACCTTTCGTCTTTTCTGTGTGTCGGTCTTTCTTTTGCATTCTAGGAATGAACTCAAAACACGCCTTTTCCTTCGGCTGGAAGCTGCAAGTGCCTGCTGTCAGGAGTTCATACTTGGGTTTCTTTCTTTCTTTTTAAAGATTTTTTTTTGATATGGACCATTTTTTAAAAGTCTTTATTGAATTTGTTACAATATTGCTTCTGTTTTAAGTTTTGGTTTTTAGGGCCAGGAGGCATGTCAGATCTTAGCTCCCCGACCAGGGACTGAACCCATGCCCTCTGCATTGGAAGGTGAAGTCCTAACCGCTGGACTGCCAGGGAAGTCCCCATACTAGGGTTTCTAATGGTTGCTCTTCAATCACTCTCTTGTCATTATATCCTTCCTCTCCCTGTCTTTTCCCCCCCTCTTTCTCTGCACAAATATCCTTCCCTTCTGTTTTCTCAGCTTCTTTCCTCATCTGGGACTTAGACAAACTCCCTCTGGCTTCCTTAGTCTGTTATTAAATGATATGTATTCCTTTACCAATTATAAAACCATTCTTCATTTGCTGTTGAAAATTGGAATTGCAAACATGTTTTTCTCAGCCACTCTTCATAATATAGTTGATACATACTGAGCACTTCCTGTACGGCTGCACTTTGAGCTCTTCTCATGTATTTACTGCTTTTTTCTCCCCAGCAAGTCTGTGAGGTGGGTCCTCTCACTGGCTGATGTTTTATAAGATGAGGAAACTGAGGTACCGAGGCTGTGAGTCTGTCCAAGCTCACACAGCTTGTAGATGTGATCCCAGGCTGTCTGGGTTATTACTGGTGATGCTCTGCCACTTCTCACCTATACAGACGGATCTATTCATGTGCAGAATAGTTAACGTATGTTTTGGGCAAGTAAAGCCAAGTTTCCTACATGAGACCACCTTTAATTAATTATAAAGTTTATTAATAAATATTGATAATTACAGGCAAGTAATGGCTGTTTTTCCCATTTATGGCCTCCTCAGCATTAATATGAAAAAAATATTTTGTCTTTCAGTGTGTATTTTCCTTATTGAAAGGCATAGAGGTTTTAACAAACATCAAAGTGGTTGAAACAGAAGTACTCTGAAAAAAACATGAGAGAAATTCTACTGAAACACTAGACGAGATCAGCCAATGTGTCCATGCAGCAAACTTTCCAGGCTTCCATCATCCCTCCCCAACTCATCCCAGCATCCCCCCCATTTCAGCTGGAGATCCAAATGGTTTGGGGAAGGTGACTTGACCCCCCATCTCTGGGTTGGCATATGTGACCTGGCTGCAGCCATTTACCTCAGTTAGCCTCCCTGGCCACAGTGACTGAATTTGGGGGTGGGCATATGACCTAAGCCAATCTAATCAGAATGAATCTCAATGCTAGACATCTTATCCGAAGATAGTTTTGTGTGTCAAGTTTGTTCCTTTTTATTGCTAAATGGTATTCGTGGTATGAATGTACTATAGTTTGGGTTTTTTTTTTTTTTTAAACAGTTACCTGTCAAAGAACGTCTGGGTTGTTTTTTGGCTGTTATAAATAAAGCTGCTATAAACAATCATGTGCAAGATTTTGTATGAATGTAAGTCTTCATTTATCTGGGAAAATGCCCAGGAATGCAGTTGCTAGGTCATATGGTAGTTGCATGTTTAGTTTTTAAAAAACTACCAACCCTGTTTTCCAGAGGGGCTGTACCATTTTGCATTTACACATTTACATTACAGCAATAAGTGATCGATTTCTCCATATCCTCGTTAGCATTTTATTTATTTACTTATTTATTTTTTTATTTTTAGGCATTTGGATGGCTGTATAGTGATACCTCGTGGTGATTTTTTTGTTTGTTTGTTTTTTGTTTTTTGGGGTTTTTTTGTGGTACGCGGGCCTCTCACTGTTGCGGCCCCTCCCGTTGCGGAGCACAGGCTCCAGATGCACAGGCTCAGCGGCCATGGCTCACGGGCCCAGCCGCTCCGCGGCACGTGGGATCCTCCCGGACCGGGGCACGAACCCGTGTTCCCTGCATCGGCAGGCGGACTCTCAACCACTGCGCCACCAGGGAAGCCCTCTCATGGTGATTTTAATGTGCATCTCTTTATTGGCTAATAATGCTGAACATCTTTTCATGTACTTATTTCCCATCTTTCACTCTTTAGTGAAATGTCTCTTCATGTCTTTTGCCCATTCCCAAACGGATTGTTTAATTGTTTTACTGTTGATTTTTGAGAGTTCTTTATCTATTCTAGATACTAGTCCTTCATCAGTTTGGTGGTTCGCAAATATTCTCTCCCAGTCTTTAGCTCGTTTTTCTATTTTTTTGTGTGTGTGTTGTTGCGGTACGCGGGCCTCTCACTTTTGTGGCCTCTCCCGTTGCAGAGCACAGGCTCCGGACGCGCAGGCTCAGCGGCCATGGCTCACGGGCCCAGCCGCTCTGTGGCATGTGGGATCTTCCCGGACCGGGGCACGAACCCGTGTCCCCTGCATCGGCAGGCGGACTCTCAGCCACTGCGCCACCAGGGAAGCCCCTATCTTCTTAACATGGTCTTTTACAGAGCAAAAGTTTTGGATCAAATTCAGCTGATCAATTTTCCCTTTATGAATTAAGCCCTTGGTGTCAAGTCTAAGAACTCTTTGCCTTGCTCTAGATCCTGAAGGTGTTCTTCATAATTTTTCCAAAAAGATTTATAGCTTTATATTTTACATTTAAGTCCATGATCCATATTGAGTAAATTTTTATTTTAGTGTGAAGTTTAGGTCAAGGTTCATTTTTTGGCCTATGGAGGTCCAATTACTCCAGCACTATTTTTTGAAAAGGCTAGTTTTCTCCACTGAATTGCTTTAGTATGTATGAGTATTTCTAAATGCAAGGAGTGTCACATCATGCATATTATTCAGCAATTTACTTTTTTCACTGTATGATATGTCTTGAAGATTTTTCCATGTCAGTGCCTGTAGATCTGCTTCATTCTATTTAACTGCTGCAGGTCTAGCTTAACCTGGAGTTCATGGACAATAGGATTCAGGGGAGGGTGAACTTACATGGGGAAAAGCTGCATCTCCATCTTCACTGACCCCAAACTGAAATTTAGCATTTCTTTCCATTATGAATATAAGCAACAAACCACAATAATATTAGCAGAACCTGTGACTTTGTCACTAAAAGAAGCCACAGATATTTCCTAACACATTACAGCTGTGGCACATATCTTGAAAAATCATTTACTCCCATTACTCCTTCAACAGTATAGTAGCTATTAAACCTACTGCTATGTCTTGTACTTAGTTCTTTAATAAAGAGACATATGTATTACTTATCACAAAGTTACTTTAATGTTTTGGTAACTGTGTTTCAAAATAATCGGTTTTCTTAATAGTCCTGTGTATTTAATTTTATGTATTTTAAAACACATTTCTGAACAAATAAGTGATTATAGCAAGGTTGCAGGATACAAGATGAATATGCAAAAGTATACTGCTTTCTTGTATAACAGCAGTGAACAGTTTGTAGTTGAAATTTAAAATACCATTTACATCAGCACCCCCCCCCAAGATGAAATACTTAAGTACAAATACAACAAAATATAAATAAAATCTGTGTGAGGAAAACCATAAAACTTTGATGAAAGAAATAAAAGTACATCTAAAAATGGAAATATTCTATGAATATGGATAGGAAGACTCAATATTGTCAAGATGTTGGTTCTTCCCAACTTAATCTATAGATTCAATGCAATCCAATCAAAATCCCAGCAAGTTAATTTGTGGATATTGACAAAGTGAAAGTTTATATAGAGATTCAAAAGACCCCGAATACTTTCACAATATTAAAAGAGAAGAACAAAGTTGGAGGACTGACACTCTCTCACATCAAGACTTACCATAAAGCTACAGTAATCAAGACAGTGTGATATTAGTAGAATGATAGACAAATCAATGGAACAGAATAGAAAGCCCAGGAATAGACCCACACAGATACAGTCAACTGATCTTTCAGAAAAGAGCAAAGGCAATTCAATGAAGAAAGACTAGACTTCCAACAAATGGTATTGCAACAACTGGACATTCGCATGCGAATAAATAAAAAAATAAACAAACCAAGCTAGACGCAGACCTTGCACATTTCACAAAAATTAACTAAAAATGTGTCGTAGACCTAAATGTAAAGTGCAGAATTATAAAACTCCTAGAATATAATATAGGAGAAAATCTAGGGAACCATGGTGATGATGTCTTATATACACTGAAAGCACGATCCATGGAAGAAAAAAATTGATGAATTGGAAACATTTTAAACTTCAGCCCTATGAAAGACACTATTAAAAGAATGAAAACATTACTCCCTTTCTCTCCCGCAGTCTTGAGAACCATGATTTTAACAAAAGACTGGAAAGAATATCAATGCCCACCAATAGGGGATTGGTTATTCAATAATCCCGTTACAATGGAAGCCTTACCAGTGGTATATGCAGGATGTCTTCCATTGTCCCTCCAAGTGCACTCTTCCCACTCCTCCACCCTCCTCTGGGCCCCAGGAAGCTGGCCTTTGGCTTCTGTTGAGTGCAGCCAATGGGGAGCCTAGCAGTAGGGCCAGAGAGTGGGGAAGGAGAGTAAAGTCAGAGTATTTATTCCCCAGGCTTCCTCCCTGCAGAGGCATCATGACTTCTCCGTCCCTCCGCCTGTGTACACGACTCCCTCCTTCCCAGGTAAAGTAACCACTCCCTCCCTTCTCCCATTCCTTCAGGCCTAGGGATGACAGACCCTCACCGGGGTGGGCCCCAAGGCCTTGCATTACTCCTCCTCTGTTCTCTTCACCATCCAATCCCTTTGTAAACACCCTTGATATTAAACCACCACAAATTATCCTACATTGATTAGGCCATCTGTTTCCTGCAGGGACCTCACTGATACAGTATAATTAAAGATGTGGGGGAATGCAAATGAGAGGTAGTGGTAAGACACAAAAAACAGGCTACCAAACTGTATACAGACTCGTTTCAATTTAGGAGAAGTTGCTCAAAGAAAGAGAGAAAAAAAAAAACAGAAGAACTAACAACTAACTGCTAAAAAGATTACCTCCAGGAAGTGGGATTAAAGACTTTCTTTAACTCTCCAAGTTTGTTTTTTTTTAAATATTTTTTTATTTATTTGGTTGCACCGGGTCTTGGTTGCAGCAGGCAGGCTCCTTAGTTGCGGCACGCATGTGGGATCTAGTGCCCTGACCAGGGATTGAACCCAGGCCCCTGCATTGGGAGCATAGAGTCTTAGCCACTGCGCCACTAGGGAAGTCCCAATGGTATTTTTTTTACTGACTGAACCTTTATAACGAATGTGTTACTTCGATAATCGGAAAACATATGTACAAAAAAATATATGTAACATTTCTACTCATTGGAAAAATTGTTCCAGAGCTGGGGTGACAGGTGGATGGAGAAATTATAGGTGGGGTTTTTTTCCTCTCTTATGCATGTCTCTATTTTTTCAGCTTTATCCAATGACTTTGCCTTGCTAATTTTATCACGAATAGTAGATTTTATTTTTAAAGCAAAACAAAGAGATTGATTGAGACACATGGAGACAGACAGACACTGGCCTGAATGTTTGCTAGAAAAAGGAATGATAGACAGATGGAGTTATCGACAGGGACAAAAACAGGACCAGAGAGACAGAGACAAAAGAGGAGGCAAACAGAGAGGGAAGAAAGAGAAACAGAATGAAATGAGGACAGAAATGGAGAGAGAGAAGGAGGCATTGAATCAGATATTTAGGGGTAGTGGTGGCTTGGAGATCAAGCTTTGGAGCTGGATTGAGTGTAGGTTCAAATTCTGCCTCTGCAAATTACTGACTGTGTGTCTTGGAAAAGTTCCTTCACTTTACTGTGCCTCAGTTATCCCATCTATAAATTGGAGGTGGAACAATTCTTGCAGTGTCATTTTTTGAGCATTAAATGAGACATGTACATATCAGTTACTTAGAACAGGGCCCAGTAACACTAAGCACTGTATAAGGGCTGGTTGTTATTATAGAACAGAGATGAGGACACCCAGGGTGATGAAAAGAAAGTGAGAGGATACAGAAAGGGACAGAGACCAGAACTGGTGGCAGAGAGCTGGGGTTCAGTCATCGCTGGCCCTGGCCCACAGGTGGGTAAAGTCCTCAAACCCCTGCCTGCAACCCTCTGGGCTAATCAATGGCCAGCAATGACGTTGGGAAAGTTTACCCTGCACGGGGAATCCCAGTGGCTCACCATTCTCAGCTGGGCACTTAAAAGCCACCATGGAGGGTGCAGGCGCCGCTGTCCCAGGTGGACACCACTCTGGACACCACCCAGAGGACAGTGGAAGGCAGGCCCTGCTGCAGCACCAGGCACCAGAGACACATTGTAGGTGAGGAGTGAGAGGAGAGAGGCTGAGGGTAGGAGGGGGCCCATCCTGTCTCTTCCCCTGCGTGTGGCCACAGCCCACGCTCTGAGCGTCAGTCCCTCTGCGAGTCTAACCACAGGCAGGGGCTTGGACTCGGGGCCTCCTTGAGCTCGCTGACGTCCGTCGCGTCCTGCAGGAGCAGAGATGGGGCCGCGTGGCGCAGCCGCGGTGGCCGTGGGGCTGTGGGTCTTGGTGACGGTGGGCGTGGCGGCGGACCCCGAGGGGGTGGAGCCTCCGCGGCGCCTCCTCTCACACTACCGCTCCCTGGACCCCCGGGCGCTGCTGGCCATCAAGGCACTGAGGGACCGCTACGTGAGTGATGCTCAGACACCCCCGCCCCCTGGACCCCGGGCCCGCAGGGCTCGGAGACGCGTCTTTGTCCCGAGGGGCCCTCGCGTGCTAGCGTCCAGCAGCCACATCTCAGATTTCAGGGTCCAGAATTGTGACCACGACATGTTCCCGGAGGCCCCGGTGGTCAGCTCATGCACGGCCTTGGTGCGGGTCACAGAGGGGCGCCCCCTCCAGGCGGACTCGGCTCCACATCGGGGCGCAGGCTCCGCACGGGGAGCGCGGGCGCCTTTCAGCGCCGCTCAGCCATCGGAGCGCTACCCGGTTCGGACCCGATAAGCACAACCGTCCAGGCAGTCCCCAGCCACGTCCAGGAATCTCCGACGTCCCAGCGCTTCAGGGGCCCTTGCCAGGAGACTCCGCGTCACCCCAGCCCTTGCCCCGCAGGAGGAAGAGACGCTGAGCTGGAGGCCGCGCAACTGCTCGTTCCGCCGGAGGAGGGACCCTCCGCGGCCTTCCGTGAGGCCCGAGGCCGGCGGGCGGGCTGGGGGTGGGGGTGGGGGAGGGCGGGCTGGCGCGCGGCCCCGTCTAACTCCCGCCGGCTCCCCGCAGTCCCGTGCGCTGCTCCGCCACGTGGCCCGCGGCCTCGCCGACGCCCAAGACGTGCTGAGCAGCCTGCCGAGCCCCGAGCTGTTCCCCGGCGTCGGCCCGACCCTGGAGCTGCTGGCGGCCGCGGGGCGGGACGTGGCGGCCTGCGTGAGTGCGCCGCGCCCTGGCCCCGCAGCGCTCCCGGCTCGCTCTGCGCCCCTGGTCTCAAGGCCAGGCCCCCCGACTGCGAATCTGTCCCATGAGGCCAGAGACGGGCGCAGACACGGTTCACGTCCTCTCGGTGTCCCCAAATCCGGGCTTTGGCCTGCGGCTGGGAGGGTGAGGGCCGGAGTCACCTGGGCGGGGAGGCTCGGTTCCCCGCCGCCTTCATTAACCTCCTGTCC